>NC_140998.1:65733734-66036595 GCF_052327205.1 Somniosus microcephalus | reverse complement strand
AGAGGGTCTGCATGGCTCCCCCCATCCTCCCTTGGTAACCCTCCTCCCCTCTCCGCCTCCCGATGTCTGGGTCTGGGCCTGAGACGGCCGATTGCGGCTGGCCGGGCCCGGTTGCCTTGGTAACCCTCCTCCCCTCTCCGCCTCCCGATCTCCGGGCCTGGGCCTGAGCAGCCGATTGCGGCTGGCAAGCCCGGTTGCCAGGGTAACCCTCTCCGCTCCCCCTCCCCTCCCGAGCCCCGCCGCCCCCTCCCCGGAATGAAGCGCGAGGAGGTTGCAGTGACCCCAGCCAGCCTTTACCAAGATGGCTGGCCGTTGGTTCGGAATCGGGCCCAGCGGGGGGGAGTGTGTGGGGGGTGAGGGGGTGGGAGGAGCTTGCCACAAAACAGTTGCCTAGGGTCCAGCATAGCTGGCAACAGACGCCCAGGCTTCGAGGCCTACCTGCAATAATGGGGAAAGGTAGGAAAATTAATGAGATTAGATAAAAGATTTAGAAAGTAATTAACTTTTTAAAAAAACAATATGGCCTAGAAATTCAGTTGCTTGCGCCAGCCGGTAGCGCCTTAGGAGGAGGAGATGTTGGGCGCTAGGCGGCTAGCGGGCCGGGCGCAGCGCGATCTGCGCCTCTCCCCAACTTCACTCATGATTTAGCGGCGGCACAAAGTCTTTGCGCATGCTCAGCTGCGCACGCAGATCCTGACGTCATTTCCTCGTGCAACGCCCTTTGTGCGCCCCAAACCGGAAATTCAGTCGCGACGCCCTATTGTGCACCTGGCGCCCCTAGCGACTGGTAGAGGGGATCGATTCTCAGTCGAAGCGGGGCGCGGGGGCGCAAATTAAAGGGCACACCTCCTGCAGTAGAAAAGGCTGCCATTTGGCAGCACTCCTTTTTGAGAGACGGATCTTTGCAGAGAGACCAAGGTAGAGAGCTTTCTGCTTTGGCTCAACACTCGGACAGGTACTTGTGGCTTCAGGCCACAGCTTTCCACTTGTCTTTGCCTTCAGTGATATATCATTGTTTGCTAACATATAATGGGGGCTGCAATGGGTGCAAACGCTGGCTTTCTCCATTGCATCCAAAGGGCTCACAGACGCCGTGAGGGAGTGGCAGTCCTGGCTAGACGGAGAGGGGGCAGCAGGCATCGGGAAAGGAGGCCTTACCCACCCAGGGTATACCGCCAGCAGTTCTCCTATCTGAACATGTCTGACGAGCAGTGCGTTCGGAGGCTGCGATTCCGAAGGGAGGTGGTCACTGAGATCTGCCACCTGCTTGGCGGTGATCTGCAGCCACATCTGAGGAGCAGGACGTCTCTGTCGGTGGCAGTGAAGGTGACGGTGGCTCTCAACTTCTATGCCACCGGCTCCTTCCAATCCGCTACTGGGGACATTTCCAACATCTCCCAGTTCGCCGTGCATTGCTGCATCCGCCAGGTGACCAATGCCCTTTTCAAAAGGAGACGTCAGTTCATCTCCTTCTCCATGGCCCTTGTCAAACAGCAACAGCGTGCAATGGGCTTTGCAGCATTCGCGGGCTTCCCCATGGTGCAGGGCGCCATTGACTGCACGCATGTGGCTTTGCGGGCACCTCTGGAGAATGCCGAGGATTACCGCAACCGGAAGGGCTACCATTCGCTCAACGTTCAGCTGGTGTGTGACCACAGGCAGCTCATCCTAGCTGTCAATGCCTGCTTTCCAGGCAGCAGCCACGATGCCTTCATCCTGCGCCAGACTTCTGTGGCAGACATGTTCCAGGCCCAGCCTCACCCATGAGGATGGCTTCTCGAGGACAAAGGCTATCCTTTGTGTACCTGGCTGATGACCCCGCTCCGTGCGCCCAGCACCCCTGCTGAAGAGGGATACAACAACAGCCATCAAGCGACCAGGAACATCATTGAGCAAACAATCGGCGTCCTGAAGCAACGGTTCCGCTGTCTGGATCGTTCCGGTGGAGCCCTACAATATTCGCCGGAGCGAGTCTCCCATTTCGTGGTCGTGTGCTGCATGCTGCACAACCTGGCTATCCGCAGGACTCAGCCACTGCCACCAGAGATTGGAGGACCACCTGAGGAGGAGGAGGAGGAGGAGGAGGAGGAGGAGGAGGAGGAGGAGGAGGAGGAGGAGGAGGAGGAGGA
Source organism: Somniosus microcephalus (assembly GCF_052327205.1). Taxonomy (NCBI): domain Eukaryota; kingdom Metazoa; phylum Chordata; class Chondrichthyes; order Squaliformes; family Somniosidae; genus Somniosus; species Somniosus microcephalus. The sequence goes on along the minus strand of NC_140998.1, from coordinate 66,034,466 downwards.
GGAGGAGGAGGAGGAGGAGGAGGAGGAGGAGGAGGAGGAGGAGGAGGAGGAGGAGGAGGAGGAGGAGGACCAGCACAGGAGGGAGGCAGAAAGTGCAAGGGCCGCCCGTCGCCGGCTTATTGAATGTCGGTTCTAGGCCCCCTCTCAGGGAATGGCTTGTGCCAATGTCACCAGATGAATGTAGCCGCTCCACAAGCCCTCAGCCGAGCAGGGCAACCAGGACTTGCAAAAAAAAGCATGCACAGTGCGATTTAAGAACATTAATTTATTGCAAACCTCTGCCCTTCCCACATCACAACCTCATGGAGAGAAGCCCCCTCCAAAAACACAAAACTAACAGTCTCGGCCTTACAAAACAAAGAAAGACACCAGTCTCGGCCTTACAAAAACAAAGAAAGACACCAGTCTCGGCCTTACAAAAACAAAGAAAGACACCAGTCTCGGCCTTACAAAAACACAAAGCATTTGTGCAGACCTTCTACTTTTTGCTCTGCGAGAGCGATGCCTTTGCATCCGTGACTGGCCCCTGCCCGCCCTGCAGCTCCTCTTCAATGGGACCCCAGTGGCTGCAGCAAGGCTGGGGGAAGGCTGCTGAGGGTCAGATGGCGAGACAGCAGATGCCCTTGGGGGTCGGCCTGCACCAGCTCTGGCCCTGGAGGGTCCGGCTGCTGACTGCTCCAACTCTGCTTGGGCGGCAGCAGTCTGTCCAGCGGCTCGTGGCAGCTGCAATGGCGGAGTGGCAGTGTAGGCTGCAGGAATGGTGCCAACCTGACAGATCGCAGGTACTCCCTGGTCGCCTGATACATTGGCACTCGCACGGGCCAGCACTGCAGCATGCGCAGCAAACAGCTGAAGAACAGACTGCTGGGCTGCTGCTGCGCGGCGAGTGCCCTGGCGATGCCTGGCCGATCCAGCGAGGGTGGCAGCAGTTAGTGCCCGTGTGGCCCTGGTCTGTGTCCACATGACACCAGCCAGTGAATGAACGGCACGACTGAGCACTTGGCTCGAAGCCGCCTGTGCTGCCGCGAAGTCCTGCAGACTCCTGGCCTGTGCTGCACTGAATTGTTGCAGACTCCTGGCTTGTGCTGCTCTGAATCCCTGCACACTCCTTGACAGAGACTCAATGGAGTCAGGCATCCTTGCCACTGCAGCCATGAGCTCAGTGTGCCTGCGCTCAGCCTGGACGGCCATTTCCTCCAGGAGCCGGACCTCCTCTGCGCTCACCGTCGCAGGACTGGAGGCCGCACTCACCCTCTGGGGAGAAGTCCGCCGAGCTTCACCACCCCTCCCGCGTTGCTGCAGGCCGCTGGGCCCCGGAGCTTCACTCTCCTCCGACCCTTCCCCCCGGCTCCCCTCCAGGGAAGACGTGTCGCCTTCATCGCCATGGGCTGGCGCGGCTGAAGGTGGCACTGATGGGCCGGCTTCCTCTTCCTTCTCTTCGAATTCGGAATCGCTGACAGTGGCAGCTTGAGGGCCCGCCTCCACACCTGGCGATTCACCATCTGAAAGCAGGGAGGCACAAGAGTAGCTTTAGAGTGAGGACAGGGCGGCAGCGAGGGAGGCATGAGTGCTGCCATGCACTGCATTGGTCGGACAGTGGCAAAGGATGCTGATCTGAGGCGCAAGTGGAAAGAGAGAGGTCAAAAAGGTGATGCCCTTACCATTGTTGCCCAGAACAGGGTCGGCATCTCCACTGGCGACGGGGCCAATCAGCCGGCCTGCCATAATGCGCTCCACACGCTGGTCGAGGTCGGAGAGCTCTTTGACATCAGGACGGCCTCCCCCGGTCTCACGTAGCTTCCTCCGGTTGTGCGCCACCTTGGCCTGCAAGAGAAAGGACGGCCTCTAAGTACAGTGTGAAGCCCTGATCTTGTCTGCACTGCCTCCCATGGTGGACTGGCCCTGACAGTGTGAAGCCCTGATCTTGTCTGCACTGCCTCCCATGGTGGACTGGCCCTGACAGTGTGAAGCCCTGATCTTGTCTGCAATGCCTCCCATGGTCGAATATCTTGTACAGTGTGTAAAGTGCTGAATGTGCAAGTGATTTTCATGACAGTCCCATAGCTGCTGGATGAGGGCTGGCCATTAGGGCTTTCAGGTCCCTTTGCCCATAAACTGAGGTGCACATGCAGGGATGAGGAGGACACTGGAAAGGGTACTCACCCTGACAACCCGAGTGAGGTCGTTGAACTTTTTCCGGCATTGCACAGGAGTCCTGGCAACCACGCTGTTGGAAGTCACCCTGTTTGAGACCTCCCTCCAGGCTTTCCGGTAGGTGCTGGGCAGCGGCCTCCTGCCACCTTCTGGGAACAGAACATGGCGCCTGCGCTCCACTCCGCCAACCAGCACCCTCAGCTCACCGTCGCTGAAGCACTGCGCTCTCTCCCTGGCCTTCTCCATAGCCCTGGGCATTGTGCAGATGAAGCAGAAGTGGTCAGGCCTAGCTTGAGGGCTGCAGTGTGCAGGGCGTGGCAGGCAAACAAATCCACCCTCCCCCTTTAAGAGCTGACCGGCGCCAGAGTGTCTGCCGTCAATCAGCAACTCGCCGCACCTGCGCTGCGCCCGGCCTCGGGGGTATCGCTCAGCACTGCCGGCTTAGCGCCTAAAGATAGTCGTGCATCGCCTGTTTTAGCGCAGCAGCAACCTCTTGGGGCGATGCGACTGAATATCGGCGAAGGTGGCGCGAACTTGCGCCGGGTGCAAACTTTAGCGGCCGCCCGACTGTAGCGCCCCGAACGTGGCTATACTGAATTTCTAGGCCTATGTGTTTTAAAAGCAAGTTTTTTTTTAAAGACACAGAAAGCGGGAAAAAGAAATGAAAAGTTTGGAATCAAGATGGCGGCGACTCACCTCGGTTCAGAACGATAAGGCCCGCCCACACATGCACCGATTGGTCGACCGTCAGGTCACCAAAACGTAGGATTGGTCAATCGTCCCGTCACTCGACTCTAGGAGGGCTCGCCCGCAAGCGCCAGGAACCCGCCCCCGCCACGCAGCGATTGGTCGACCGTCGGGTCGCTCGACTGTACGATTGGTCGACCTCGACGTCACTCGATGCTAATGAGTGGATAATGAGCGGAATGTTGAACGTTTTTTGGATACCGCGGGCGCAATTTTTGTCTGGCCGAAACGTAAATACGCTTATGACAGTTCTGGAATCGTAAGCTTTCTTTCGATGTAACACACGTGTAGGTACGCTGTATAACTTTCGAGTTTATACAATACAGACAGACAGACAGACAGACGGAATGACAGACAGATGTATCCTTTTATATATATAGATAGATAATAATATTTACAGTAGAAATTCTATTATCCAGCTCTACATATGGAAAAACGTAAATGGTGTCACATGTATATATTAAACAATTATGTTATAGACAACATTTTTATACATAGGCAGGTCTTTTCTTTCTTGTAATGTTTTCTAAATATGAGAGCTCGCTGGTCTAACTTATCTGTATGTGAAGATTGCAGTCTGTTCAACTCCTCTACTATCTCTTAATAAACAGTTCCAGCTTAAGCACCTTTATACCGGACAGATTCAAAAATAACTGCTGTCACACACAACTGCACCAATCACACAGTGTGTACATATTTGAAATATGTGGCCTGGCTCCACTTTCAAGCCTTGCAGGAGACCAAATGAAGCATTTATATCATGTTAAGCCTAATACAGGATTCTGGCTGTCGCTAGGTTTTGTTAACTTCCTCTGTATTGCAACTTGATTTAAAGGGATAACTGCCAAATCAAAACTAGACACAAAAATTTCATTTTTGCCACAATTACATTGTTCTTCTTCAAAGACGAGAAGAATTTGAACTGTAAGGGACATAACTGAACTGCAACTTTATCAAAAGAAAAAAATAACTGGCATTTTTATAGCACCTTTCACATCCTTGGGATGTCCCAAAGTGCTTCCCAGCCAATGAATTATTTTTGAGGTGTAGTCACTTTTGTAGGAAATGTGGCAGCAATTTGCACACAGCAATCTCCCACAAACAGCAATGGAATAAATGATCAGATAATCCGTTTTAGTGATGTTGGTTGAGGGATAACTATGTCATGAAATTTCAGACAAAGTGATTTTTTAAATTAGTTTGATACAGGTCTATTATAAGTATAATTATATTGTAGGCATTATGGTAGCATTACAAGTATAAGATATAATAATCCCTGCCATTTTTTCAGAATGATCCAGAATTTTTTAACTTAATTCTCAAAAATGTTCATTTTTGAGGGAGCCATTCTCCATTTTGATTACCCGGTGTTTGTGGGAGGACTGCTTTGATACATCTGTTTTTTTTTTAGCCTGACTGTGCTTTCACTGGGAGCAGTCTAGGTCAGGGGTTAAGACAGCTTGTTTGGTCTTGGCTTCTGTGGAGCTGTTTTAGGTCAAAATACACGCTTGTTTCTCTATATGAACCAGCTGTCATTGAACAGCTTTTGATACAGCAGACTTCTCTAAGACTTCCTTTGAGAGCCATACAAATGAAGTGTGTTACAATTAAAAGTACATTATGGAGATTGTATTTTACACAGTTTCTCTATTAGTAAGAGAACAATAAGCAATGTGTGCTGAATAACAGAGTAGGCTATTGTGAATGTCACTAAAAATAACACATTGCATTGCTTGGCCACCAGAGGGTAGGTCATCAAACAATCACAATGAACTAGCACGAACTTCAACAGCCTTTTATTTCTGTCTCTTGATTTCTTTGTATATTTCTAGGTAAATACTGAATGTGGATTGTTAGCATCAGAGGAACTGACTTCAGGGAGTTAATAAGCTCAACAATGCGATGGAGTTTTATGAGCCTGCACCTTTTGAAGCTGAAACCCCCCTGGATTAACAAGCTGCATTTCTGTTCATTTAACTCCCTCACACTACCGGGATCAGCAGCCCATTCAGCTGTGCTTTGTTTTTTTAAACAACACATAGTTTATATAAATTAAGCCAAAAGAATATTAAAGTTAATGTCAACTGAAACAGTAGGGCCCAACATTAGTGAAAAGGAATTCTGTTGACCACGGGCTGCATTGTCTGAACGTGAAATAACTCATCTCCTGAATGAATTTTGCAGGACTGTTTTGTTTCCTTATAAGGATACTGCAGAAGGCACTGAACTTTTCCAATCCAACTTTTATTTTTCCTTCGATGACACGCTAAAGAAAAGCCTTTTAAACAACAAAAAAATCCCTTAATAGCTGCACTGTTTCTCATGAACACTAACCATCTTCTGCAGCAATCAACTTAACCAACATCTGCTTTGAGAAAAAGACAATCTATGATGTTATTGCTTGGGATGTCACATTACCTTAATCTGTAGTTAGTCGGTTTTATTCTTGTATTCTGAACTATTCCAAGCTATAAAATGTATTACTGTTTAAATGTGTGCCCACTGTCTCTGATCAGTCCCGCTGCTTGTCCGACATCCAGTGCTGGACGAGCAGAAATATCCTCCAACTAAATATTGAGAAGGTTGAAGCCATTGTCTTCAGTTCCCACCACAAACTCCGTTCCCAGGTCACTGACTCTCTCCCTCTCCCGGGTCACTGACTCTCTCCCTCTCCCGGGTCACTGACTCTCTCCCTCTCCCGGGTCACTGACTCTCTCCCTCTCCCGGGTCATTGACTCTATCCCTCTCCCGGGTCACTGACTCTCTCCCTCTCCCGGGTCATTGACTCTATCCCTCTCCCGGGTCACTGACTCTCTCCCTCTCCCGGGTCACTGACTCTCTCCCTCTCCCGGGTCACTGACTCTCTCCCACTCCCGGGTCACTGACTCTCTCCCTCTCCCGGGTCACTGACTCTCTCCCTCTCCCGGGTCACTGACTCTCTCCCTCTCCCGGGTCACTGACTCTCTCCCTCTCCCGGGTCACTGACTCTCTCCCTCTCCCGGGTCACTGACTCTCTCCCTCTCCCGGGTCACTGACTCTATCCCTCTCCCGGGTCACTGACTCTCTCCCTCTCCCGGGTCACTGACTCTATCCCTCTCCCGGGTCACTGACTCTCTCCCTCTCCCAGGTCACTGACTCTCTCCCTCTCCCGGGTCACTGACTCTCTCCCTCTCCCGGGTCACTGACTCTCTCCCTCTCCCGGGTCATTGACTCTATCCTTCTCCCGGGTCACTGACTCTCTCCCTCTCCCGGGTCACTGACTCTCTCCCTCTCCCAGGTCACTGACTCTCTCCCTCTCCCGGGTCACTGACTCTCTCCCTCTCCCGGGTCACTGACTCTCTCCCTCTCCCGGGTCACTGACTCTCTCCCTCTCCCGGGTCACTGATGTAATGTCCATGTATAATCAGACACAGACTGCTGAGAACGGTACAAACGATGTTTACTCAACGTGGCTCAGACTGCAACTGAACTGTACAGATTACTACTCCACGTTATATACAGGTGTGGTCACTGCCGGTACTACAGTATACATGAACTGTACAAAGTAGTTCCCCCCTTAAAGGTATATACATTACAATTCCTCCCCTTTTAGATTAACAGTACCATAACACTCATTTAACAATTAAATATCAAACTAATTACAATTAACACTTTTAACATGCAACATTAGCTGAAAATAGTCTGTTTATAAATTCAGTCTTTGGGGAGGCTTCCTGATCCTTTCTGGATAGCGCCTTTCCCGAGTGTCTTGCTCTTGGTGCGGAGGCGATTCTGGCCCCCTGTCGTCGGTTGGTTCATCAGCTTCCGATGCTACTGTTTCTGGGGTAGATGCGACCTGTACATCGGGTTCATCACCAGGTACGTATGGGCGAGGCATGGGGTTGACTTGTTCCTGTGACTCTAGGATCTGGTCAGCATGGCGTCTCACGATGCTCTCCCCAACATCCACTGTGTACATTAGTGGGTCCTGCCGTGTGCAAATCGTTCCTGGCTGCCATTTTTCTGTTCGGTAGTCGCGGGCCAAGACTGGTTGCCTTACATTGAAGCTCCTTGTTGGCTTCTCATGGATGTGCTGGAATTGCTTACTCTCAACATCTCTTCGTACGTTTGGTCTGAGCAAATCCAGGCGAGATCTTAACCTTCGGTTAAAGAACATCATGGCTGGGGCCTGGTTGGTGACTGCATGTGTCGCATTCCGGTAGGCGAACAGGAAATTGTCCACCTTGTGCTGCAGCGGAATGTTGTCATTGTACATAGCCTTTATTGCCTTCTTAAAGGTTTGTACGAACCTCTCAGCCAATCCATTTGTGGCTGGATGATACGGGGCGGATGTGTAATGCCTTACCCCATTCTTTTTCAAGAACCTCCAGAACTCTTCGGACATAAACTGTGGTCCGTTGTCGGAGCAAATGTGTTCTGGCAAGCCATTCCTGGCAAAAATGGTCCGTAGGACTGCAATAGTTTTCTCCGTGGTGGTGGAGGACATTTTGATGACCTCAGGCCATTTCGAGTGCGCATCCAGGGCTATCAAAAACATTGAGTCCATGAATGGACCAGCAAAATCAATATGCACCCGTTGCCATGGAGATGAGGGCCACTCCCATGGGTGTAGAGGGGCCTGTGGTGGTGCATTTTGGACTCTCTGGCATCCTGAGCAGCTCTTGGTCAGGTCCTCGATTTGTTTATCGATTCCCGGCCACCACACATAAGCCCTGGCTAGGCTTTTCATTTTTACCCCTCCCAGGTGACCCTCATGAAGCTCATTGAGTACTCTATCCCTTAACTTGGGTGGAATTACCACTCGGGATCCACACATCAAGGTCCCCCGGCACACTGACAGCTGTTCTCTCCTTGTCGAGAATGCTGGCAACAGTGAGTCGCCATGTGCTGGCCATCCCTTCACCATCAAATCATATACCCGAGACAGTGTCGGGTCATTTCGGGTTTCCTTTTCGATACAAGCGTTAGTTACCGGTAGGTACTCAGCTATAGTCGAATGGAATATTTTGACAGGATCCACTGCTGGTGCTTCCTCCGCAGTAGGCAGTGGCAGGCGTGATAGCCCATCAGCATTTCCATGCTGTTTCGTGCCCTTATATTCAATCTCATAGTGGTGCGCCCCTAGAAAAAGTGACCATCTTTGTAGTCGTTGCGCAGTCATCACCGGAACGCCCTTCTTCGGATTAAAAATGGAGACAAGAGGCTGGTGATCAGTCAGCAAGGTGAATTTCTGCCCGTGCAGATAGTGATTGAACTTTTTCACTCCCCACACTAGGCTGAGGGCCTCCCTGTCAATCTGGGCATAGTTACGCTCGGCTGAGGTTAGTGATCGTGACACAAAGACTATTGGCCTCTCTGAGCCCTCCGAGAATTTGTGCGACAGCACCGCTCCAATGCCGTAGGGTGACGCATCACATGCCAACCGAATTGGTAATGCTGGGTTGTAATGGGCCAATACCTCTTTCGATGTGATTAGTGTTTTGCCCTTCTGGAAAGCTCGTCTACATTCGTCACTCCACTTCCATGGCACCCCAGTTTGCAGTAGGATGTTCAGTGGGTGTAGTATTGTAGACAAATTTGGCAAGAACTTATGGTAGTAGTTTACCAGCCCCAGGAACGACCTCAGTTGTGACACATTTTCCAGCGCTGGAGCCTTGACTACAGCCTCAATCTTCTCTGGGGACTTATGTAACCCCTCTTTATCGATAACGTGACCACAATACGAGATTTGTTTTCTAAAAAACTCGCATTTGGGGCGGTCAGCTCGGAGCCCATATTCCTGCAATCTAGTGAGCATCTGCTCCAGGTTGGCAAGGTGATCACTGTCATTTTCGCCCATGACCAGGATGTTGTCCAAATAACACTGGGTCCCTGGGATCCCTTGCAGGACTTGTTCCATTGCCCTCTGCCAAATAGCCGGAGCTGATGCTACCCCGAATACCAGCCGATTGTATTGGTAGAGACCTTTATGGGCGTTGATTGTGAGGTATTTTTTTGATGCTTCTTCTACCTCCATTTGCAGATACGCCTGGGCCAGATCAATCTTAGTGAAGCGTTTCCCTCCAGATAGCGAGGCGAAAATATCTTCAATCCGCGGAAGTGGATATTGTACGGTGTGAAGGACCGGGTTCACTGTTACCTTAAAGTCCCCACAGATGCGAACCTTCTTTGGTTCCCCAGGCGTGCTGCTCAATGACTTTTTCATCACAGGGACGATGGGTGTAACCCACTCGCTCCAGTCTACCTTGGACAGTACACCTGAACGTTCCAGACTCTCCAGCTCTGCTTCGACGCTAGGCGGATCGCATAAGGTACCGGTCTGGCCTTAAAAAATTTTGGGCTTGCGTTTTCTTCAATTTTAATCGTCGCTGTCATGCCTTTTAGTGTTCCGAGTCCTTGCTGGAACACTTCTTTCGCATCAGTTAGGATCTTTGACAGTCGCCCAGGTGTGACGTCGTCATCCTTTTTGTCAGCCACATTCAGTGCCTGTATGGAATGCCAATCCAGTTGTATTTTCCAGATCCATTCACGTCCCAGTAATGGTGGTCCTCCATCTTGCAATACATACAGGTCTAGTTTTGGTGTTTCCTTGCCGTTATATATAACGGTCACCCTTATTTTTCCTTTGGGGTAGACTTTTTGCCCCGTGTACGTCTTCAAAATAATTTTTGTGTCTCTCAAGGGTATGTGTGAGAATAGCCGCTCATAGTCCCGTTGGTTTATGACTGTTAGGGCTGATCCTGTGTCCAATTCCATCTTTACCTTGACTCCTGCTATCTTGAGAGTGACCCAAATGGTTCGGTGATCCTCCGTTGTGATCACATTATGTAGTTTCAGACAACTCAGTTCCCTGCTTTCGGAGTCGTTATCACTCTTTTGTTCGTCTGAACTATTCTCCGTCATCTTATGTACCTTCTGATACTTTCCTTTGGTAGGTTTCTTATTGCTGGTTTTCTTTCCCGACCTGCAGACTCGTGCTATGTGTCCTACTTTTCCACACTGTCTGCACACTTTGTCTTTGAACCAGCAATCATTCTGGTCATGTGTTGTTCTGCCGCAGCGATAGCACTTCTCTGTTCCATATGACATTTCGTTTGTGCCATATTCTTGCGGTTTCTGTTGTATCTCTGCAGCGCCCCGTGCTGCTGCTTCATATGATACCGCAATGCTGAAAGCCTCTTCCAGCGTAAGGTCCTTTTCAGATAAAAGCCGTTTCTGGGTTCCTTCATTTTGAAGCCCACACACAAACTTGTCCCTTAAGGTATCTGCCAGTCCCGCTCCAAACTGGAAGTGTTTCGATAGTTTGCGCAGTTCTGTTAAATAATCAGCATTGCTTTCATCCTTATGCTGGTCCTGTTTGTGAAACTTGAATCTTTCTGCTATCAGCAGCGGTGTGGGGTTTAAATGTTCCTTTAGTATCGTTACTATGTCTTCAAAACTCTTTTCCATTGGCTTCGTTGGGGTTACTAGATTTTGCAATAAACCATCCGTCTTTGCACCCATTAAATTCAACAATACCGACGCTTTCTTGTCATCTGACACCCCATTTGCTTTGCAGTACATCTCTATTCGTTCGACATATGTAGTCCAATCTTCGACTTCATTGTCAAATGCGGTGATACTGCCACTCTTCGGCATTTTGGGTGTGGTTTAAAATGGCATCTCCCAATGGCTTAAAATGGCGTCTCCCGTGCTTTCCTTCCTCCCCCGCTGCTGCCGACGCCGCTCCCGGCGGTTCTCGTGGCAATGGCGGCGCCCTGTAGGTTTCGTGCGCTTCTCTCTCCCTCTCTCCGATGCTGCTTGGCCCCTGAACACCGACTGCGCCCTGTGCGCTCTGCCCTCTCTCTCTCTCTCTCCCGTCGACGCTGCTCGGCCCTTTGCTGTGCTGCTCGGTCGGGCTCTAGCCCGCCGCTGTCCGGGAAGGGTCTGCGCACTACCTGTTGCCAGCCCGTTTCGCTGGACCACCTTGACTGGAAAGCCAAGCCTGGCTCTCGACAGCCTCCCCCGCAATTCTCGAGTCTCTGCTGGATGACTGGGCGGTTGCCCGTGGTCGACGCCTGAGTCTCTGGCCTTGACCTCCAATCCACTGATCTCCAGGAACGAATCCCCGGGAGGAGATGCAGAGTTGCAGGTAGGTTCGAACCTGCCTCGTCGCCAATGTAACGTCTGTGTATAATCAGACACAGACTGCTGAGAACGGTACAAACGATGTTTACTCAATGTGGCTCAGACTGCAACTGAACTGTACAGATTACTACTCCGCGTTATATGCAGGTGTGGTCACTGCCGGTACTACAGTATACATGAGCTGTACAAAGTAGTTCCCCCCTTAAAGGTACATACCTTACAACTGACTCTATCCCTCTCCCGGGTCACTGACTCTCTCCCTCTCCTGGGTCACTGACTCGCTCCCTCTCCCGGGTCACTGACTCTCTCCCTCTCCCGGGTCACTGACTCTCTCCCTCTCCCGGGTCACTGACTCTCTTCCTCTCCCGGGTCACTGACTCTCTCCCTCTCCCAGGTCACTGACTCTCTCCCTCTCCCGGGTCACTGACTCTCTCCCTCTCCCGGGTCACTGACTCTCTCCCTCTCCCGGGTCACTGACTCTCTCCCTCTCCTGGGTCACTGACTCGCTCCCTCTGCAGGGTCACTGACTCTATCCCTCTCCCGGGACACTGACTCTCTCCCTCTCTCGGGTCAGTGTCTCTCTCCCTCTCCCGGGTCACTGACTCTCTCCCTCTCCCGGGTCACCATAATATGAACAGAAAACTGATATTATTATTACATGATATACTGGTTTTAAATATCTGGAAAGCCTCGGAGACACAGGCTGTAAACAGAGAACAGGCTTCTGAGATAAAGATCAGTTGTTAAACAAAGTTGTAAAAACCAAACAAGCTTTGAATGGGAATTATTTAAATATACTAAAACAATTATCCCATTGAAATTGCAGTTTGGCGCTTCCAAAAGGTCTAGAGTTTGGAGGGAACACAATGAAAATGCCCAGTTTAAAGTGTTAAGAACTAACACATTGAACAGAAACACAAACATTAAAAGAACCAGGTCCCTTTGAAAAGATGACATCAAGTAAAAGAAACACCTGCTGGTCAAATAGTTTTTATGTTAAACTTGGAAGACAGGAAACATGATTAAATATGCAACCAATTGAGATAGCTAGAAATGCATGAAACACTCAGGTCAAAGTTTCTTTAAAATATATACATAGTAAATATGATACCAACAAGAACACTTTGAAGATATGACTTCAATAGATGCACCAAGCAATTACATTGTGTTTGTATTGAACTTGGAGCAGCACGGAGTCACAACGTCTGCTAAAAACCAGTAAAGCCAATATTAAGAATTGAATGAAAGCATTTTGTAAGAATTACATCAAATAAAGACTATTGTCATATTGTTTTTATGATGGTTTTTGAAACACCTAAAGGTAGAGACATAATTATGCATGCAATAGTTGAATTGACAGTAAGATAGAAAGCATTCAAACAGAGAGAATGAATAAGACACTTAGCTGACATCAGCAGAGAACTTCAAAGAAGAAAACAAAGCAAAAAGGGTATAAAAATAAGAGCTTTTCAAACAGAAAGTCAGAACTCGCTGAACAGGGCAAGCATTTCTCAACTTCACAGACACGCTCTGTAAGTCTTTAACTTTGAGTCTCGGGTAATCAAAGTAATTGATTTTGGTGGATAATCTGGATTTAGAAATAAGGAAGAAATGTAGAAATGTAACAAAGTAAAGATTTGAAAATCAGGATCTCTGAGAAATAAGAAATGTAAGCTATCTGTATTTTGAATTGTTAATGTTGCGACTGATTCAACAGCTGTTAAATGAATGTTGGCTCTTAAATAAAACTATATATTTTTAGAATTGTCTCAAAGAGTAATTCTGTATAAATTCGCAAACCCAGTTTCTGTACACTCTTTTGTGAAGAGTTGCAGAATTCTGGGGGAATATTCCAGACCCTCATAATATCCAGAAGGTTACAGTCTAGTTAAACTTATTAAAAGTGCTATCTGGAGGATGGTAACATCTTCGGTCATCCCTTTTCTTTAGGGAGAGATAGCCTGAACCTTTAGACTCATACAAGTGTCTTATGGAATTCAGCTATCTCTAACTTAAGTTGAGGGTGAACGTCTGGGGAATACGCCTGATCTGGGGTAGCCCGGGAAGGGCTTGGACTTGTAATTGTCCCTTCAGATGGCACCCAACGAGTGTGTTAACGAGTTGATACAGAACCTATACTTATATTTATATCTATATCCATCCTGTAGATTGTTACGTATAGAAGGAATGTTTACTGACTGGTTCTAAGACATAGATTTAAGTCGCTAGGGATGACAAGACCCTGATCAGGCCTTGTAGAACTTAAATCAGAACTCTCTCAAAATACCATTGATGTCTAGAAGCTTCTTATGAAGTTCATATTAAACCCTAACTGAGGTTAGGTCCTGACGAAATATTAAACCCTAACCGAGGTTAGGTCTTGAAGAAATGACAAATCCTGTCGGAATTGGTCAAGTTTTTTTATTAGAAAATTTAAACAATTGCTTTATTAGGGGAAATAATCCTATCCCTGTACCTCCACAAAACCAAGTGATAATTTTTGAAATAAAAGGCTTTGATGCCGAAGGAGCTGTTAGAACTCATGGCCAATTAATGTTGATCCCCAGAACCAGGGGATACAGAATATCCTGTGGGATAATCAAACGAATAATCCAAATCCAATATATTCCTTAATGATAAGGTGCACACCTGCACAATTGAGAGGCCTAATGAGCGGTGCCCAACAAGGTGGTGGCAACCACGGCCGAATAGCCTATACTCCTGGGGGCCATGCATTCCGGTTAAGGTAGCAAACTCATGATGAAATAAATGACAACAATCTTCAAGAAAACTATAGACAGCTTAGGATCCATTATACTCAATGCCGACAGCTCACTCTTATCTAAATGCTGGAGGCGCAATGATTAATGGTCCAGTAAACCAACCCCAGCAACCACAAATTGAGCCCCTAGGTAAAGTAAACCTGAGCTCTATCTACACAATGTGTGGTAGACCAGGAAACACCAGCCAGGAAAAAACCTGCTGGATTCTAACTAACCTTGATAAATTGGAAACCTGTTGCCAAGATTGGAATGCTCAAAACCTGAGACAACTACTGCAAATGATACTAAGTTCAGGCTTAATACCCCCATTAAACCAGTGCAACAACTCGGTTCAAATGTACGCTTATGTTCTCACGGCAACTCAGGGCGGGCATGTAATGGGTTCAATCAAGGAAATACTCACTAATACAGCCACAACTAAAGGGCTGGTAGCTGCCTACAGAATAGGCAAAGTACTTACACAGGATAATTGGGACATTGTTCATGGTTGCCTGGCCAATCAATATCAAAATACAGCCCTCAAACTTGCCTGTGAGGGTGCTCTAAACGATTATCGAGATAACCAACAAAGATGTGATAATGTCAATCGCATTGTCCAATTAAGTCATGACCTCTTCGGTCTACCCCAAACTAAACCTATAATGAGATCAGAAACTAGGGGGGAAAATGAAGAAGGTACCTTTGGTACTCAGAAAGAAGGTCTGTATAGACCCAAGTCTCAAGTCCACCCTGCCCAGACACAAATTCATGGCTCAGGACCCCCAAGAGGGTATTTCAAAATGTTTACACCCCCAACCCGCCCACAATATGAGACAGATTTCTCCCCAGAAAGTTGGGATAGACGAGGGGCTAGACCTCGAAAGGAAAGCGAAGGACAGTGGACTCCCTATGGGGACAGCTTTTACACTGGTCAAAGTTAACAAAGAGCCATGGGAGGGTACCGAGAAAACCGAAATTGGGATCAAAAAGATTCCCAGCAGAACCAACGTCCACCTCAACAGGAGGATCGTCAAGAAAGTAAACGGTCCTATAAACCCCATCAGGGATCTGGAAAACATGAAATCCCCAAGAGGGAGGAACAAAAATCAGTTAAAATAATTAAAGATAAAGCAGCAAATGAACCTCAGCATCTTGAGGATGATAAATCCCAGCATTGAATGCCTGGCACCCAGCTAGGACCTTTTGACTTCCCCTATACCTTGGCAACCTTACCCACAAATGAACACAGCTTGATTAAACTTGTCCAGAAGAGGGAGGCAAAGACCTCCTCAAGCAACTCATGAATAAATACTATTTTTATCTACAAAGCCATCCAAAATTAATGTGGAAAGATAGAGTATCTCTCCATCATGGAGGATGATAATACGGAGGAGAGAATCAGACAAATACTTATGAGACTGCTTACAGAATACCATCAAGTTATTTACTGTGATGGATCTTCAATGACGATTAAAAAAGAGACACCCCAACAATCCTCAGCTAGGATGGGGACAATAGGGACTTTGAGATTCCTATTCTTTATATCCAAAAGAATTACTGTCTAAATCCCTTGGTCATAAGACAGCGCAATATGCTGAAGCCGCAGCATTATGGTATGTTTTAAAGAAAGCAGGCTTTATTAAACCCACACAGTGGGAAGATATTCTTCATTCGAAAATGGAGAAAAAGAAGTGTCAGGTGATTCATATAAACAGGCATACCACTGGAACAGTACACTCAAAAGGAAACAGCCTTGCAGACGAACACGTGAAACGTTCGGCCTGCATGACACCCCCTCGAGAGGGGCCTGCCAATGTTAGTGTAATCACTAGGGCAGAACGGGCAGCTAATCAGAATGAGGAACTGATTCAGCTATTAGACACAATAACAGAGAATCTACCAGAATGTCCACCAAGGTACTTTTACTTGGAAACCCCTACGGGTATTCTACTAGTTAAGTTGCCCAAAGGAAACCGAGAAGTACCCCCGAGCCACAAACGAGAACAGCTTGTAAAAGAAGCTCACAAGGGCATAAGTCAATCACATTGTAGTGCCAGAATAACATTCTGCAAATTGGCCCTCTTATATTGGTGGCCAGGCATGCTTAAAGCCTGTAAAACATAGGTGGCAAATTGTGAGTTATGCTATTCAACCAATAAGTCATCACTAAATTAAGCCACCGCCATTGGCTCCTGTGAAAGCTGATGAGCAAATGGGAAAATTCTTTATTGACTTTATTTGACCACTTTCCCCATTTTTGGGATATAGACATGTTCTCATTTGTGTGGATGGATGCATTTCCTTCTGCTGGCTGGTCCCCACAAACTGTTTCGAAAAACACACTCACCAGGGCTATTTCTGATATAATTACTGTAGCTGGTGCACCCAAAATCTTACACTCCGATTAAGGCAGAGCCTTTGTCTCTAAGGTCTTCAAAGACTATTGCAAACAAAGGGGGATTGGGTTAGAGCACAGCACGCCACGTCATCCGCAATCAGCGGGGCTGGTGCAATGTAAAAAATTGGGAAGTAATAAAGTTATTGGTCAAACTGTTGAGAATCAGGGAAATAAGTGGACCGCCAACATTCCGGAAGTACAGCTATCACTCAATAATGTGCCCACATCTGCATCAGGGACAGTGTCCCCTAAGAAACTCCATATTATCTGATGTATGGGATTGAGATGCATACGCTGCTTACCCATAGTTCTTTTATTGCCTCTACACACTCTGAGTCCTTGACCTGACAGCGACAGTTAGATTTTTAAAAAAGTAACAGGAGAGTCATCGAAATGATCAGAGGATAAGGGAAGCAAATAGGCAGAAAAAATTGACAAATAAAAGTATGGCAACCCATAGTAAGAGAATGGGTACAGGAAAAGAAGTTCGAGCAGAAACCTGGTTTAAGACTGAAGTGGAAAAATCCTGTTCAAATACTGTCTGTTATTAACGAAAGAACAGTTCAAATACATATTAACCAGCCGAATGCCAAGTATATTTTTAAAACTGTCTCCATAGACAATATCAAAAGATGTCCTGAAGGATACCGAAAAGGAGGAACAATACAAGGTGCAGTCGTACACTTATCTTTAAAGACCCAGCTTGGAGCACGACACAGGAAATGGATGCGATCAAATTACTGACGATGGGAAGTCAGAAGGCAACGCATCAGGAATTGGATTTGCAAAAAGAAACAAGTAAAGATCAACGAGTTATTTCAGCAAAGGAGGAAGACACCGCGGATAAAAGAAGGAATCAACTGAGTGCATGGCAAGGCCTTTACCACAACACGCATCTGTACACACGCCGGATCGAAGGAACAGCGTGTAAAGCTTCAACTAGTTTCAACTGACGTTTTCTTGACTCGTATGAATAACTCACCTCTACGGAATGTACATCTGCCAATTGGACATTCTAAGGACATTGTTGTTTTGCTAAGAGTATGACTATGTCCTTATAATCCTTTTAAATTGTGTACCATTTAAAATAAGACAAAACATTGTCCTAGGATGACTTCAAATGAATTTTCACGTAGCACATGATTGTACATCTAGTGAACTTAATATGCTATTGTAACCTCATGAGGATCATTGACCAAACTCTGCCCTGATGTTATGAGCTCATCTTTTGGTCAAGAAGGGGGTGTGAGGGAATATGCCATATTTCAAAAAGATACACCATAATATGACCAGAATACTGATATTATTAATACATGATATACTGGGTTTAAAAGTCTGGAAAGCCTCGGAGACACAGGCTGTCAACAGAGAACAGGCTTCTGCGATAGAGATCAGTTGTTAAACAAAGTTGTAAAAACCAAACAAGCTTTGAAATGAGAATTAGTTAAATATACTAAAACAATTACCCCATTGAAATGGTAGTTTGGCGCTTCCGAAAGGTCTAGAGTTTGGAGGGAACACAATGAAAATGCCCAGTTTAAAGTGTTAAGACCTAACATGTTGAACAGAAACACAAACATTAAAAGAACCATGTGCCTTTGAGAAGATGACATCAAGTAAAAGAAACACCTGCTGGTCAAATAGTTTTTATGTTAAACTTGGAAGACAGGAAACACAATTAAATGTGCAACCAATTGAGATAGCTAGAAATGCATGAAACACTCTGGTCAAAGTGTCTTTAATATATATACATAGTAAATATGATACCAACAAGAACACTTTGAAGATATGACTTCAATAGATGCACCAAGCAATTACATTGTGTTTGTATTGAACTTGGAGCAGCACGGAGTCACAACGTCTGCTAAAAACCAGTAAAGCCAATATTAAGAATTGAATGAAAGCATTTTGTAAGAATTACATCAAATAAAGACTATTGTCATATTGTTTTTATGATGGTTTTTGAAACACCTAAAGGTAGAGACATAATTATGCATGCAATAGTTGAATTGACAGTAAGATAGAAAGCATTCAAACAGAGAGAATGAATAAGACAATTAGCTGACATCAGCAGAGAACTTCAAAGAAGAAAACAAAGCAAAAAGGGTATAAAAATAAGAGCTTTTCAAACAGAAAGTCAGAACTCGCTGAACAGGGCAAGCGTTTCTCAACTTCACAGACACGCTCTGTAAGTCTTTAACTTTGAGTCTCGGGTAATCAAAGTAATTGATTTTGGTGGATAATCTGGATTTAGAAATAAGGAAGAAATGTAGAAATGTAACAAAGTAAAGATTTGAAAATAAGGATCTCTGAGAAATAAGAAATGTAAGCTTTCTGTATTTTGAATTGTTAATGTTGCGACTGATTCAACAGCTGTTAAATGAATGTCGGCTCTTAAATAAAACTATATATTTTTAGAATTGTCTCAAAGAGTAATTCTGTATAAAGTCTCAAAACCAATTTCTGTACACTCTTTTGTGAAGAGTTGCAAAATTCTGGGGGAGTATTCCGGACCCTCATAATATCCGGAAGGTTACAGTCTAGTTAACCTTATTAAAAGTGCTATCTGGAGGATGGTAACATCTTCAGTCGTTCCTTTCCTTTAAGGAGAGATAGCCGGAATCTTTAGACCCATATAAGTGTCTTATGGAATTCGGCTATCTCTAACTTAAGTTGAGGGTGAATGTCTGGGGAATACACCTGATCTGGGGTAGCCCGGGAAGGGCTAGGACTTGTAATTATCCCATCACCGGGTCACTGACTGTCTCCCTCTCCCGGGTCACTGACTGTCTCCCTCTCCGGGGTCACTGACTCTCTTCCTCTCCCAGGTCACGGACTCTCTCCTTCTCCTGGGTCAGTGACTCTCTCCCTCTCTTGGGTCACTGACTCTATCCCTCTCCGGGGTCACTGACTCTCTCCCTCTCCCGGGTCACTGACTCGCTCCCTCTCCCGGGTCACTGACTGTCTCCCTCTCCCGGGTCACTGACTCTCTCCCTCTCCCGGGTCACTGACTCTCTCCCTCTCCCGGGTCACTGACTCTCTCCCTCTCCCGGGTCACTGACTCCCTCTCCTGGGTCACTGACTCTCTCCCTCTCCCGGGTCACTGACTCTATCTCTCTGCCGGGTCACTGACTCTCTCCCTCTCCCGGGTCACTGACTCGATCCCTCTCCCGGGTCACTGACTCCCTCTCCTGGGTCACTGACTCTCTCCCTCTTCCAGGTCACTGACTCTCTCCCTCTGCCGGGTCACTGACTCTCTCCCTCTCCCGGGTCACTGACTCTCTCCCTCTCCCAGATCACTGACTCTCTCCCTCTCCCGGGTTACTGACTCTCTCCCTCTCCCGGGTCACTGACTCCCTCTTATGGGTCACTGACTCTCTCCCTCTCCCAGGTCACTGACTCTATCCCTCTCCCGGGTGACTGACTCTCTCCCTCTCCCGGGTGACTGACTCTCTCCCTCTCCCGGGTCACTGACTCTCTCCCTCTCCCAGGTCACTGACTCTCTCCCTTTCCTGGGTCACTGACTCTATCCCTCTCCCGGGTCACTGACTCTATCCCTCTCCCGGGTCACTGACTCTCTCCCTCTCCCGGGTCACTGACTCTCTCCCTCTCCCAGGTCACTGACTCTATCACACTCCCGGGTCACTGACTCTCTCCCTCTCCCGGGTCACTGACTCTCTCCCTCTCCCGGGTCACTGACTCTATCCCTCTCCTGGGTCACTGTCTGAAGATGAACCAGACCGTTATCACCCGAGGCGTCATATTTGACCCTGAGATTAGCTTCCGACCACATATCCGCTCCATCATCAAGACCGTCAACCTCCACCTCGGTATCATCGCCCATCTCTGCCCCTGCCTCAGCTAATCTGCTGCTGAAACCCTCATCCATGCCTTTGTTACCTCTAGAATTGAGTATTGCAATGCTCTTCTGGTCAGCCTCTCATCTTCCACCCTTCATTAGGGATGATTGCTCACATCTACCACTCCCAATGCGGAGTGGCACTCGCAGGAATTGTATCTTAGGAAATTGTAGGGACGCAACCTATGATTTTCCAGATGGAATTAAAGCATTGGATTGCAGAAATACTCCTGTTTAGCTCTCTTTCGTGAGCACCTTATTCAAGCATAATGCAACTGAGCAATTTTATTCTGCAAGAGAATAGAGAGGAGACACTTTGGGATGATTTCACAATCCACAGCTCCCAGCAGGGAGCAAATCTTTGCTTTCAAATTTTTCCTTGGTCTCGCCCTCCCTATCTCTGTAACCACCTCCAGCCCTACAACCCACCGAGGTCTCTATGCTTCTCCAATCCTGGCCCTGTAATTGGGGAACTGTAGTGGACAATTACACAGTATAAAAGTGAAAACACTACAGGATAAATTATGCTTCTTGCACAGAACCTCATAAGAACATAAGAACATAAGAAATAGGAGCAGGAGTAGGCCAATCGGCCCCTCGAGCCTGCTCCGCCATTCAATAAGATCATGGCTGATCTGATCCTAACCTCAAATCTACTTCCACTCTCCATCCCACCCGAACCCATGTGATCTCCCGGGAGAGGCGAAAAACCAGATAAAAACCCAATGGCCAATTTGGGAGAAAAAATCTGGGAAATTCCTCTCCGACCCATCTAGGTGATCGAAACTCGTCCAGGAGATCACTCTGCCCCTGTATTTCCTGCAGTACTTACCTTCTGTAAAAGATGATCTCCACCCCAGCCAGGAACAGGCCCAATTTACTCTTGAAGGACTCCTAGCTGGCAGCCTGTTCCCAAGGTCTCCACTAATCCCTGTGAATAGAACCAGCTCCTGAAATCTAACACAGAATTAGAACACAAGAAGTAGGAGCAGGATCAGGCTACACGGCCCCTGGGCCCGCTCCGCCACCCACAGGGCCATGACCGATCCGAACCTAGACTCATGTCCGATTTCCTGCCCGCTCCCCGTAACCCCTAATTCCCTTTACTTCTAGGAAACTGTCTATTTCTGTTTTAAATTTATTTAATGCTGTAGCTTCCACAGCTTTCTGGGGCAGCAAATTCCACAGATCTACTACCCTCTGAGTGAAGAAGTTTCTCCTCATCTCAGTTTTGAAAGAGCAGCCCCTTATTCTAAGATTATGCCCCCTAGTTCTAGTTTCACCCATCATTGGGAACATCCTCACCGCATCCACCCGATCAAGCCCCTTCACAATCTTATATGTTTCAATAAGATCGCCTCTCATTCTTCTGAACTCCAATGAGTAGAGTCCCAATCTACTCAACCTCTCCTCATATGTCCACCCCCTCATCCCCGGGATTAACCGACTGAACCTTCTTTGTACTGCCTCGAGAGCAAGTATGTCTTTTCTTAAGTATGGACACCAAAACTGTATGCAGTATTCCAGGTGCGGTCTCACCAATACCTTGTATAACTGCAGCAATACCTCCGTTTTTATATTCTATCCCCCTAGCAATAAAAGCCAACATTCCATTGGCCTTCTTGATCACCTGCTGCACCTGCATACTAACTTTTTGAGTGTTGTGCACTAAGACCCCCAGATCCCTTTGTACTGCAGTACTTTCCAGTTTCTTGCCATTAAGATAATAGCTTGCTCTATGATTTTTCCTGCCGAAGTGCATAACCTCACACTTTCCAGTATTGTATTCCATCTGCCAAATCTCTGCCCACTTACTTAGCCTGTCTATGTCCCTTTGCAGGTTTTTTTATGTCCTCCTCACTCAGTACTTTCCCTCCCATCTTTGTATCATCTGCAAACTTTGATATGTTACACTCGGTCCCCTCCTCCAAATCGTTAATATAGATTGTAAAGAGTTGGGGTCCCAGCACTGACCCCTGCGGAACACCACTAGTTACTGATTGCCAGTCTGAGAATGAACCATTTATCCCAACTCTCTGCTGTCTGTTAGATAACCAATCCTCCACCCAAGCCAGAACATTACCCCCAATCCCGTGATTTTTTATCTTGAGCAATAATCTTTTGTGTGGCACCTTCTCAAATGCCTTTTGGAAGTCTAAATACACTATGTCCACTGGTTCCCCTTTATCCACCCTGTATGTTGCGTCCTCAAAGAACTCAAGCAAATTTGTCAAACATGACTTCCCCTTCATAAAACCATGCTGACTTTGTCCTATTAAATTATGTTTATCCAAATGTCCCGTTACTGTCTCCTTAATAATGGACTCCAAAATTTTACCAACCACAGATGTTAGGCTAACTGGTCTATAGTTTCCAGCCTTCTGCCTACTACCCTTTTTAAATAAGGGTGTTACATTAGCAGTTTTCCAATCTGCCGGGACCTTTGCTGAGTCCAGGGAGTTTTGGAAAATTATTACCAATGCATCCACAATCCCTACTGCCACTTCCCTCAAGACCCTAGGATGTAAGCCATCGGGTCCAGGGGATTTATCCACCTTGAGTCCCATTATTTTACTGAGTACCAATTCCTTAGTGATTTTAATCGTATTTAGCTCCTTCCCCCCTAGAGCCCCCTGTTTGTCCAGTGTTGGGATATTCTTAGTGTCCTCTACCGTAAAGACTGAAACAAAATATTTGTTCAGCGTTTTTGCCATCTCCATGTTTTCCACCATTAATTTCCCGGTCTCATCCTGTAAGGGACCAACATTTACTTTCGCCTACCTTTGAGGGCAGGACGGATCACAGAGGTAGTCATATAGTCAAGCAGAGCTCAATGTCTCAGCACATATACTGAAACTGACTGCATTCTCTTGGATAAATGTTGCAACATGTAAACAGGGATAAAGGGGCATCAAGGATGGAACAATGTGTTACTCCAGAGGTGAGCTAACTGTAGTGGAGACAATAGGATAAGCCAGTGCTGGAGATGTGATGTCTATGTTGGGACAAGTAGGAATGGAATCACATGAGGGCAGTCCTACAGTGAAAGAGGATGGCATGGTCAACCATGATGAACACAGCAGAAAAAGTCAAGGAGGGCATGGAAGGGTAACATGCCATGGGTGCAGTTAGGAAAGACTTTGACAATTATTTTGGTGAAGACAGTCTTAGTGCTGTGGGCAGGGTGGATGTCAGACTGAAAGGTTTCAAACAGAGAATTGTGGAGATGTGAGTACAGCACTGGGTGGCAATGACACATTCAAGGGTCTTAGAGTGAAAAGGGACTTTAGAGATGGGGCAATGGTTGGAGAGGCTCCAGGGGTTTTGGTGGGATTTTTCAGAAGGTGGGTGATAACAGCAGTTTTGAAGGAGATAGGAATGGTGCTTGTGCAAAGGATGTCAGCGAGCATTGGGTTAAATGTAATTAAGTGGTTGAGGGTTGATTGGAGAGGGGATTGAGGAGGCAAGAGGTGGATCTCCAATAGGATGAACCTGGTGATTGCTGGTGATTGGGGAGAATAGGGGTCGGTACAGAGGTATGGGAAGGGCTGAGGGGTTAGGAACAATAACAAGGCAATGGCTGAAAAGCTATGCTGGTGGTCAAAATTTTAGAGACTAAAAAGACCATGAGCTCCTTATGCTTGGTGTTGGAGGTGAGCAAGGAAGGGACAGGGAAAGGGAGTCAGAGAAATGAGTGGTCATTGAGAAAACGAGTCTGGGTTGTTCTTAGTCTTCAGAATGTTCCTAGAGTAGTAGCTAAATGTGGTCGCAGAGGGGATGGTGCAGTATAACTTGAAATGGTTAAGGAAGGTCTGGTGGTGAACAGCCAGGCTAGTCATGTGCCAGGTGCTCTTGAGTCCACACAGCCCTTAAACTTGTGGAAGCAGATGTGGGATTGTTTTCTGTGGAACAGAGGAGGCTGAGGGGAAATTTAATTGAGGTGTATAAAATTATGAGGGGCCTAGATAGAGTGGATAGGATGGACCTATTTCCCTTAGCAGAGAGGTCAATAACCAGAGGGCATAGATTTAAAGAAATTGGTAGAAGGATTAGAGGGGAGTTGAGGAGAAATTTTTCACCTCGAGGGTGGTGGGGGGTCTGGGACTCACTGCCTGAAAGGGTGGTCGAGGCAGAAACCCTCATCACATTTACAAAGTACTTGGATATGCACTTGAAGTGTCGTAATCTACAAAGCTACGGGCCAAGAGCTGAAAAGTGGGATTAGGCTGGATAGCTCTTTTTCGGCTGGCACAGACACGATGGGCCAAATGGCCTCCTTCAGTGCCGTAAATTTCTATGATTCTATGATTATATCGTGCCTTTCACGACTTCAAGCGTCCCAAAGTGCTTTACAGCCAATGAAATGTAGTCACTGTTATAATGTAGGAAATGTGGCAGCCAATTTGCGCATAGCAAGTTACCACAAACAGCAATGTGACGATCAGATAATCTGTTTTAGTGATGCTGTTTGAGGGATAAATATTGGTCGGGTCATCGAAGAGAATTCCTATGCTCTTGGCCAGATTGAATTTGTCCTTCTTTTTGTGGACAGGACATAGCTGGGCAATTTTCCACTTTGTCGGATAGATGCCAGTGTTGTAGCTGTACTGGAACAGCTTGACGAGAGGCACGGCTAGTTCTGGAGCACAAGCCTTCAGCACGACAGCCGGGATATTATCGGGGCCCATAACCTTTGCTATATCCAGTGCGCTCAGCCATTTCTTGATATCACGTGGAGTGAATCGAATTTGCTGAAGACTGGCATCTGTGATGGTGGGGACTTCAGGAGGATGCCAAGATGGATCATCCACTCGGCAGTTCTGGCAGAAGGTGGTTGCAAACACTTCAGCCTTGTCTTTTGCACTCATGTGCTGGGCTCTGCCATCATTGAGGATGGGGATGCTCATGGAGCCACCTCTTCCTGTTAGTTGTTTAACTGTCCACCACCATTCATGATTGGATGTGGCAGGACTGTAGAGCTTTGATCTCCATTGATTGTGGGATTGCTTAGTTCTGTCTATAGCATGCTGCTTCCGTTGTTTAGCATGCATGTAGTCCTGTGTTGCAGCTTCCGCAGGTTGGCACCTCATTTTTCAGTACGCTTGGTACTGCTCCTGGCATGCTCTTCTACCCTCCTCATTGAACCAGGGTTGGTTGCCTGGCTTGGTGGTAATGGTAGAGTGAGGGATATGCCAGGCCATGAGGATACAGATTATGGTGGACTATGATTCTGGTGCTGCTGATGGCCCACAGCGCCTCATGGATGTCCCGTATTGAGCTGCTAGATCTGTTCTGAATCTATCCCATTTGGCACACAATGAAGGGTGCCCTCAGTGTGAAGACAAGTCAGGGATGTTGACTGAAAGGTATGATTCTGTATGTGAGTCAGGCTTGACTAGTCTGCCAATTTTGACGTAAGTCCCCAGATGTTAGTGAGGAGGACTTTGCAGGATCGCCTGGGTTGGGTGTGCCTTTGTCGTGTCTGAATCCGATGCCTATATCGATCCCGGGTGGTCTGTCTGGTTTTATTCTTACATGTTTTTGTAGGCGGTTTGATACAACTGAGTGGCTTGCTAGGCTATTTCAGATGGCGGTTAAGAGTCAACCACATTGCTGTGTGTCTGGAGTCATATATCGGATAAGAATGCTAGTGAACTAGTTGGGTTTTTCCGACAATCCAATAGCTCATTACTGATACTAGCTTTTTTATTTCAGATTTAATTAATTGAATTCAAATTCACAACCGCAATGGTGGGATTTGAACTCATGTCTCCGGATTATTAGTCCAGGCCACTGGAATACTAGTCCAGTAATATATCCACTATGCTACCGTACCCTGTCATGTGATTATGTAGAATAAGCAAGACACACTATATGATAATGTACTTGGGACAACAAAGTGGGAGACAGATTGGGGGTTTTGGTGGATAGGTCATTGAAATCATTCCTTCAGTGTTCAAGATGGTTCAGAAAGCAAATAAATTTTGCAGTGTATAGGAACTCTGGGATCGTATACCAATAAAGCGTGTAAGGAATATTAATCAAAGGGCACCAGAAGAAACCTTAACCCTTTCACCTTAACTCCTCGTCAAAAAAAATCTGCAAATTTACTGTACACATCTAGGGAAGCACCAGATGCTTAAATTTGGCTTGTTTGAACTGCCTTACATGAACTGGTCCGACTCGCCCCTGAATACTTTTATGCACGAGGTTGACAGATCTGCTTGTGACTCAGTCACTTATTAATTGTTCATTTAGCTTCATTT
This sequence comes from Somniosus microcephalus, assembly GCF_052327205.1. NCBI lineage: Eukaryota > Metazoa > Chordata > Chondrichthyes > Squaliformes > Somniosidae > Somniosus > Somniosus microcephalus. Next base: position 66,008,153 of record NC_140998.1, on the reverse strand, counting down.
GTGGAAGAACTTGGGTTAGATTTTTGTCTGTTTAAAAAGAACTGGAGAAGTGCCCAATTTGTATTTCACAACAAGCTGGTTTAGTAATGTGTGACTCCTGAAAATACTGAACGTTAAAAAAAACCCAGCCAATCACAAAATACCTGCAGTAAAAATTCTGTAATAGAGCAATATAATGTTTTAAAATTATGAAAGGGATTTAGAACAGAGGACAGGAGAAACTTCTTCACACACAGAGCTGTCAGGCAGTGGAATTCACTTCCAGGGTTAGTGGTTGAGGCAGAAACTATGTCAAGAAGATTTGATTGGATGGGTGGTGAAGGAAAAGGAGTTGAAAGGATATGGGAACAGGGTGGGTAAATGTGATTAGAACTATTCACTTATGTGGAGAGTAAACACCGACATGGACTGGTTGAGCTGAATAGCCTGTTTGCGTGTTGTAAGTTCGAAGTATTTCTATATATAACTTACATTAACATTTACACCACTGTAATAGCATACAGGTAAGCTACTGAGTAAATGAGTTAACCTCTTTTTGCTAAAATCATCATAGAAATCAGACCATGAAATCATGAATTAACATTTCTTTATTAACTAAACAATAAGAGTATGCAAAATATCTTGGTATATATTATTTCCTGACCGAATTAATATTGGAGAAAGGCAGGTCAAGATATGACAGTAACTCAGCATCATCTGGGCTCTACTTATTACAAGTTGATATTATGCTCAATGCCCAAGTCAGCAAGGTTAGTTTAGACTAGACTCCTTTTATAGCTAACGTTAACAGGTTTGAACAGCAAGTCGATCAGATACTTTAAAGTCTAGTTAGTTCAGCTTATTGCTGATAAGCCTATAACTTTAGAAATGATTCCAAGAGCTTAGACAACCTCATCCTATTGAGTTGGCATAGTAGAGTTGGTAATCTTGTCTCCCTTTGTGATGTTTATGCTTGTCTCCAGGATGTCAGTGCAATTTGACATTGTAGTTCTTCCTTCTTCTGATAATTATTCTCTCTATGTAGAACTAATTTTGCTTCTGTTCTCATACAACTGATACGTTGAAATATTTGCCTATCGCGGGCACAATAGAGTTCTTAAAGTCTATTGAACTTCAGTAGTCTCCCTCTCTGTCAAGAGCCTTCTATCAGCTGACTTATCTCTCTGATCTTTCACTTTTGGACCATGGATTCTTAAAGTAAATTCCTTCAATATAATTTCAACAAGCTGTGTGACACACCTTGTTGCAAGGATTTTCTTATTTGTTAACATTACCTTAAACCATGTTAAGCACATGTCAAGCACTTATTATGAGCAAATGTTAAACTACTTGAGAAAAAAACAGATCTGCTCATTAGTTGCAAAATCTATTATTTTACCTAGCTTTAGATAATAGTGGTAAATCCAGAGATGGACTAGGTCACTCCCAAGTTTAGTTGAAAATTCTCCTTTCACTTTGGCTGGCCTTAAATAATAGCAGAAGATACTACAGGTAAGGATGGCTCCTTTTTTAGGTCATCCTAGACACTTCTTATCTTGGTCAGACAGCGTAGCCCTCTTAGAAAAGCCTGGGTGTACCTAGCTCCAGCCACTCATTGGAACCAGTTGTTAGCTATGAAAGATCCTTTGTCCTTACAGTGCAGTACCCATGGTTCTTAGCATTAACACTTTTTCTCTTTTACTCGAGTTCAACGGGATTGTCGCAAACACCATTTTAGGAGACCTCTGGGCTTTTTTATGGCACTTTTAAGTCGCTTCTCCTACAGACTTATAAGTCATAAATAATTAAATTGTATCTAGTCTTGTTGATACCACATATAGAATCATAGAATGGTTATAGCACAGAAGGAGGCCATTCAGCCCGTCGAGTCCATGCCAGTTCTCTGCAAGAGCACTTCAGCTAGTCTCACTCCCCCGCCCTTTCCCCATAGTCATGCAATTTTTTTTCCTTCAGGTACTTATCCAATTCCCTTTTGAAAGCCATGATTGAATCTGCCTCCACCACCCTTTCAGGCAATACATTCCAGATCATAACCACTCGCTGCATAAAAAAGTTTTTCCTCATGTTGCCTTGGGTTCTTCTGCCAATCACCTTAAATCTGTGTCCTCTGGTTCTCTACCCTTCCACCAATGGGAACAGTTGCTATCTACTCTGTCCAGACCTTTCATGATTTTAACACCTCTGTCAAATCTCCTCTCAATCTTCTCTGCTCTAAGGAAAACAACCCCAGCTTCTCCAGTCTATCAACGTAACTGAAGTCCCTCATCCCTGGAACCATTCTTGTAAATCTTTTCTGCACCCTCCCTAAGGCATTCACATCCTTCCTAAAGTGCGGTGCTCAGAATTGGACACAATACTTCAGTTGAGGCTGAACCAGTGTTCAGAATCACAGAATCACAGAAACCCCACAGTGCAGATAGAGGCCATTTCGGCCCATCGAGCCTGCACCGACACATATCCCACCCGATCCCCGTAACCCCTACACCAACACATATCCCACCCTATCCCCATAACCCCACGTATTTAATCCCCCTAACACTAAGGGTCAATTTATCATAGCCAATCAACCTAACCCGCACATCTTTGGACTGTGGGAGGAAACCGGAGCACCCAGAGGAAACCCACGCAAACACGGGGAGAATGTGCAAACTCCACACAGACAGTCGCCCGAGGCCGGATTCGAACCCGGGTCCCTGGCGCTGTGAGGCAACAGTGCTAACCACTATGCCACCATAGCTTCCTTGCTTTTGTACTCTATGGGCTGGATTTTGTCATTGGGGGCGGGCTGGGGGCATGTCAGGTGGTCATCGTGTCAGGATCCCGACTCCGATGTGAAGTGGGACAAAAGTGAGATTTTGCCCTAATTGGGCACTTGATTTCCAGTGTGTGGGAACCCCTGGCCCAATGAGACTTTTCATACAGAAATTCACCTCCGATGACATCATCAATGCTGCTGGATTTAAGGCCTGCAAGCAGCCTTGCTTCTTTTTCAGCCTTTAAACTTTATGCCCATTCTGTAATGATCAGTAACCTGTCATTCTGGAATGGTACACTAGGTGGTGCTGTATGTATATAAGAGTGGGCTACCCATGATGCAGTAGGCTACCCACAAGGCAGCAGTCAAGATGGAGGCCTCTACAGATACTGTACCTAGTCCACATGTGTTCAATAAAGTGTCTAGCAAAAGCTAGCTGTTCTTAATAATAACGACTAGTTATTAATGAACACAACATGGTACCAGGAGTGGGGCTGAATATTGTGCAACGCGACATGGAGAATTTGAAGCCACCAGAGCATTTGAAACTCACAGGAAATGTCAACTACAATTGGCAGACTTTTAAACAACAATTCGAACTCTACATTGCTGCCATCGGGTACGGTATGAAGCCAGATGCAAGGAAAATAGCATTGCTGCTCATGGTTGCAGGCCCACAGGCGATAGAGGTATTTAATACATTTGTATTTAATCCAGAGGAGAACAGAAAAAAATTAGACGATGTGCTAAAGAAGTTTGATACACATTGTTCTCCCAAAAAGAATGAAACCTATGAGAGGTACATCTTCCGTTCTCAGACACAGCAGCAAAATGAGACTTTTGATAGCTTTTTGACTGATCTGAAACTGAAAGCACAGACATGTAATTTCTCTGAGCTGAAAGCATCCATGATTCGTGGCCAGATTGTGTTTGGTATTCATGATAAAAAAGTCAGGGAACGTCTGCTGAGAGAAACTGAACTAACATTGGAAATTGCTGTGAAAATATGCCAAGCTAGCAAGCTAGCTCAAAAGCATGCCAAGACTTTCAGTGAAATCAATGATGATGCGATTGCATTAAGTGCTGCTGTCGGTGCTGTGTCCTACAAGGGGAAGAAACATGGGCAGAACAGAAGTGAAAAGCAATCGGAGGAAGGAATTTTTAATTGTAAACGCTGTGGTTACAAACACCAGTTAAAACAATGTCCAGCGTTTGGAAAAATGTGCACAAAATATCATGGAAAGAATCACTTTGCCAAACAATGCTTTTCAAAAGTAAAAACTAAGAAAGGGCAACGAGTTAATGTAATTGAGGACACTGATTTAAGTGAGACATGTTTTGTAGGAATGGTGTCATGTGACAATATCTAAAAGGATACAAAAAATGTGCAGCCCTCAGGATTAACAATGCTGAACATAAAGTTAATGCAGTAAAAGAGGACAAATGGATGATCCCACTGCAGGTAAATGGAGCATTAGTTACATTGAAACTAGACACTGTGGCAAAAGCAAACTTAATCAGTATGTGTGACATTAACAATATGAAAGAAAAGCCCAAAATACAGAAAAAGTCAGTACTACTGAAGGACTATAATGGACAGAAAATAGGTAGCTTAGGTGTATGCAGACTTAAAGTGACAGTCAAAGACAAAGTGCATCATCTCATGTTTTCTGTTGTGGCTGAAGGACTTGATTCACTACTGGGTGACAAAGCTTGTGAGGACTTAGAACTGGTCAAGAGAGTCTACCGTATAAACCTAGCAGGAGTTAAGGGGTGGTGATTTAAGGGTATTGCTAAGATTGCTTAAATAACACTGTAGCCATTGTATCCCTCGTTTTTGCCGTCTGCAACCCCGTTATATAGTTTTAATGTAATTACTGTGTTCGTGTGGTATAGTTTATTGGCTTGGTGGATTCTGTAGTGAATAATTTCCAGGATGTGTTCAAAGGATTTGGAGTTCTACCATTCACTTACAAGATCCAGCTAAAGGAGGATGCTCAGCCAGCGGTACATGCTCCACGAAGAGTTCCAGCACCCCTGCGTGACCGGCTCAAGAATGAACTGGACAGAATGACCACACTAGGATTCATCAGGAAAGTCGAAGAGCCAACAGACTGGGTTAACTCCATGGTATGTGTAAAGAAAAAGAACAATGATCTAAGAATATGCATGGATCCAAAGGACTTAAATGCAAACATAAAACGTGAACACTACCAGATTCCCAAGCGAGAAGAAATCACCAGTGAAATGTCAGGTGCCAGATACTTTACAAAGCTCGATGCCTCACAAGGATTTTGGCAACTAAAACTGGATGAAGAGAGCACCAAATACTGTACCTTCAACACACCATTTGGCAGGTATTGTTTCCTCAGAATGCCTTTCGGGATAATATCTGCATCTGAAATCTTTCATAGAGCCATGGAACACATAATTGAAGGTCTGGAAGGAGTTCGGGTCTATGTTGATGACATCATCATCTGGGGCTCCACACTGAAAGAACACAATGAGAGACTGACTAAAGCACTACAGAGCATACGCCGGAATGGACTGAAGCTCAACAAAGCCAAGTGTCAGTTTGGCGTCCAGGAAGTCACTTTCCTAGGAGATAATCTATCTGGTAAAGGAATAGAGCCAGATATGGAAAAAGTAAACGCCATACTCAAAATGCCCCAACCCACTGACAAAAAAGGAGTGCTACGCATCATGGGGATGATAAACTTAATTGGAAAGTTCATTCCTAACTTGTCAGCCAAGACAGCCTGTCTGCGAGACCTGCTACGTAAAACAAATGAGTTCGCATGGACAGAAAGACATGAACAAGAGTGGATAAACCTCAAAACAGTGCTGACAACCACACCTGTACTCATCTTCTTTGACCCAACAAAAAGAATCAAAGTGTCAACGGATGCATCAAAAGATGGCCTAGGTGCGGTCTTGCTACAAGCAGAGGGTGAAGATTGGAAGCCTGTTGCCTATGCCTCCAGGTCTATGACTGATACTGAGTGTCGATACGCCCAGATTGAAAAGGAATGTCTAGGCTTGGTAGTTGGACTAGAAAAGTTTCATGGCTACATATATGGACTTCCCACCTTCACAGTTGAGACAGACCACAGCCCACTGGTTGCCATCATAAAAAAGAACCTGAATGAGATGTCTCCAAGGATTCAACGATTCATGATGAAGCTGCAAAGATATGACTTTGAACTGATCTACACACCAGGCAAATACATACTGTTCGCAGATGCACTATCCCAAGCACCCACAATTAGTCATGTGGGCTCTACTGAAGAAGACGTGGATGTTCATGTGAGTATGGTCACTGCTGCGCTGCCCATGTCAGACACAAAATCAAAGCAAATAGCAGAAGAAACAGTAAAAGATACAGTGTTACAAACAGTAATAGAGAACATTCATCATGGTTGGCCAAAAGGTCCTGTCCAAAATATTTTCACATAAGGTCAGAATTGAGTGTCGCAAGTGGACTATTACTAAAACAGAACAGAATAGTCATTCCACAGGCTCTACGTCAAGACATGCTCAAAAGGATTCATGAGGGACACCTCGGAATTGAAAAATGCAAAAGGAGAGCCAGAGACACTGTTTATTGGCCTGGCATAAATAAGGACATTGAGAACATGATAGGCAAATGTGAGACATGTCAGAAACACCAAAACAAACAAGCAAAGGAACCAATTATAGTAGCTGACATACCAACAGCACCATGGCAAAAGGTTGGTATGGACCTTTTTCATTTAAATGGTAAAGACTATCTATTAGTGATTGACTACTATTCTAACTATCCTGAGATGGCGCTGCTCTCAAGCACCACAGCAAGCAGTGTCATAATGCATGTGAAATCCATCTTCGCCAGACATGGAATTCCCAGGATTGCCGTTAGCGACAATGGTCCGTGCTTCAACTGTAAGGAGTGACAACAGTTTGCAGCACATTATGACTTTCAACACATCACATCCAGTCCTTTGTATGCTCAGTCGAATGGTAAGGCAGAGAAAGGTATTCAAGTTCTCAAGCAGCTACTGAAGAAAGCGACAGAAAGCAAGTCTGATCCTTATCTCGCCATGCTGAGCTACCGAGCCTCACCTTTAGACTCTGGTTCTTCACCTGCTGAACTCCTAATGGGTCACAAGTTGCATACCATGCTACCCTGCTGTGCAAAAGAAAAGCAGAGTAAGGAACTGAGACAGAAACTTCAACTGTTAAAGCTGAAACAGAAATCATACTATGACAAGTCACCCAAAACTCTGAAACCATTGACAATGGATGATGTTGTCAGGATTGAGGATCCAGATGCATGGAACAGGAAAGCTACAGTTCTTGAGGAAGTAGGACCAAGGTCATACACTGTTAGAACTGAGGAAGGACAGATTCTCAGGAGGAACCGCCATTCCCTCCTAAAAACACAAGAGACTATCGAAGAGCAAATCAATGACAATGCCGCAACTGAATCTTGTCACTCACCACCAGAACAATCTAACACAAATACACATACAGGCTCTCATGAAAACACATCAGACTTACCTGTGCTGAGAAGATCCACACGTGAAGTAAAAAAGCCTGATAGACTTAATCTTTGAGTACAATGAAAACTACATTGAAAATGTATTGACTGTTGAAGATGTTTATGTTGTTATTGATTGATATTGATTGATACTGATTTTGTTTAACCTCAAAGAAAGGGGGATGTAATGATCAGTAACCTGTCATTCTGGAATGGTACACTAGGTGGTGCTGTATGTATATAAGAGTGGGCTACCCATGATGCAGTAGGCTACCCACAAGGCAGCAGTCAAGATGGAGGCCTCTACAGATACTGTACCTAGTCCAAATGTGCTCAATAAAGTGTCCAGCAAAAGCTAGCTGTTCTTAATAAAAACGACTAGTTATTAATGAACACAACACATTCTTCTGAGCACTTCCTTCACCAATTATGTCCACCAGTAGACCAAAGTGTGCTCCAAGATTCGATGAGGCCTCCCTCCAAGCTCTGGTGGAGGGAGCAAGATCAAATAAGGAGATGCTCTTCCCTTCCTCAGGGAGGAAAAAGCCTCCCCAGCAGACTAAAGCTGTGTGGCTGCAAGTGGCCCAAGAGGTAAACACAATTTCTATGTGCAGCAGAACCTGGCTGCAGTGCAGGAAGAGGTTTCATGACCTTCTCCGCACAGCAAAAGTGAGTATGACATTCCCATCAGCCTCAAACTCATCCCCATCACCTCTCATCACCAGCACTCTGCTTTGCCAACCTCTTCCTCCACATCCTACTTGACACTTACATCCCTGCACCCTTACCCATTCCCTCTCTATGGTCACATTCACTTAACTGTTCGACCATGCAGCCCTCACACTCCCTATCACTGTGATGCAATGACAACAACTTACAACACACAGGGAGGGCCCTTTGTCTCCTTCTAAGCATCTATGCTAGGATTCTCTCCACTCACTCCTTCATTCTCACTCAAACTCCACTTGTGTCCCTCATTGCGGGAAAAGAGAGCCCACAATAAGAGGGAAAGAGCAAGGACAGGAGGAAGGCCACCCTCAGTATCCCAGCTCACCACTTCAGAGGAGGCAGCCCTGGAGATCGCCAGAGTGAAGGACAATTTGCAAGTGGGGGACGGACAGACGGGCGCATCACAGCAAGCTGGTGACAGAATAGTTTGGCATCTCTCTCATTGACATTGCATGAGTGACTGATAATGATTCTGATGCTCTAACAGATTGACTTATGATCATTTGCACAATTCAATGTACATGCAACCTTTACCTCACATCTCTAACTCTTTCCTTTACTCCCCCACAGGACCATCGAGAGCCCCCGTCCCCACTGTCCAGGAGGAACAGCCTGAGCCTCAAGACTCCTCAGAGGAAGCTGCAAACTCTGAGGGCGCTCCGTCAGCAGAATTAAGTGCACCCAGCACCAGCGCAGACACTCACACCTCGGTGGCACCTTCGCGAGATATAGTGTTGTCACCTGGTGTATCATAGATCACAAGTGAGCATCTGCAGATGGTGGAGACAGGGACAGCAGTGGAGAGTCCTCGTTGGAGGGCGCAGGACTCTGCCAGCTCAGCTCAGCTGCATGTTGACCCTGTGCCTCCGGGTCCATCCAGAAGGTGAGCAGTGCTGGAACTCCAGAAACAGGTGCAGGAGTCTCTGGCAGGTTTTGATTTCAGGGTCGCTGCGAGTGTGGAGCGAAGGGAGGAGTCCATCGCGAACATGAGCAGAGCCGATGTGGAGGCATTGGCGCATGAACGCATCACCATGGAAAGGATGGCAACCTCCGTGGAAAGGATGGCTACCTCTGTGGTAAGGCTGGCTACCGTAGAGGAGAGGATGGCTACGGTAGAGAAGAGGATGGCTACGGCCATGGAGGAGCTTAGTCGCCAGGGTATGGAAAACATGGTCATTGTTCAGAATACACTGACATCTCTTGAGGAGCGATGGTCAGCTATTGAGCATAGAAACCAGACCTTCATGGAAGTCCTCTGGAGTAGGACTTCCAGTCCAGAAATGGGTCCTCGTGGCCCCCCTGAAGTGCAGCAAGGTGCTGTCAAGCCACTCGGTAGCTCTGAAGTGGGGCTGACCCATGAGAGGGATGTTGTGGGCAGACAACAAGGAAGTGGGGGCTCCTCTCCAAGCGCTCACACGACCATGCCACTGCAAAACCCTCGGTCAGAGCCCCACCAGAGTCCTCACCCAACTGAGATGGGCGTCTCATCCCCTGCACAGCCACAGGAGCAGCAGACTGTTGCCGAGCCCTCACTGGTTCGCAACCCCAGAGGATAGCCGCCAAAGGTGTCGAGGCAGGAGCAGCAAGAAAGTGAGCAAGGGGCCTCCACATCTGCTGAAGCCACAGGGGAAGCATCACATAGGAGCACGCGTAAGAGGAAGATAAAGCACAAGTAGTCACAAGGGTAGTCACTTGGGTGTTCTGTTGTATTGATTTTTGATAAGCCACCCTTGAATTGTTATGATAAACAGATTTGATAGCAAACTGTTGAAGTTGTGGCCTGTGTCATTTCGCAAATGGGTCTTCCACACTGTGGGCTTCGGGCGACTTGCAATTGTCAGTATGGTGGTCAGAGTGATAGGAATCCATAGGTTCTTGTCCATTGTCAATGCTCTGGTAAGAAGGTGCGAGGCAAAAGTGTTTGATTGTGCAGGCTAAGCAAATCTGGCCAACATGAGTGCGTCCCTTGCATCCCGGGCAGCAATGTGGTCGCGCGCTGGCGCCTTCTGGCCTGTGCAGCTTCAGGTGGGTGAGCAGCAGCTTGGCACTCCGATTGTTGCTCCTGCTGTTGGTGCTGCTGTTGTTCATGGTTCTGCTGCTGGCGCGGCTGGTCTTCGTCCGATTCTGATGTCCAGGAGGAAAGGAATTAAATGGTTCCCATGTTTCTGGTATATACCTCAGTTGAGGAAGCGCTCAGTCAAGGTGGGGAGAGGGGTTTCCTAGGAGGTCACACTGGAGATGGGTGTCAGGCTCCAAACTTCCACAACAATGAGTAGGCCTGCTAAAAGTTCCCCCAGTCCTGAGACAACAAAGTTCTGCCACCTGCAAATGATCATTGGTGAAAACTCCTTTTTAATGGTGGAGCTGCAGCTGTTAGTAAGCAATCCACTTGTGAGGCCGCCAGGATTAACTGGCGTGTTCCAGAGGAGACGTGCAGGATGGGGGAAATGTGCTAAAATCAGAAAGGCCTCTCAAAATGGGATTATAGAGGCAATTAACTTGTAGTTAAGGGCCTTAAGGGCCTATTCCGCCTCTTGGAGGCGGGATGGAAACGGGGTCTGAAACCACGAATGTGGGAAAATTGCTCGGAGGCGGGATGGAGGCAGGATCAGAGCTGCCCACCATTTTTTGCGATTTTTACAACTCACATGCCTCTAATCCCGCCTCCTCGGGCCTGGCAAAATCGAGCCCTATGCCTCTATTTATAAAGCCCAGGATCCCATATGCTTTTTTAACCACTTTCTCAACCTGTCCTGCCACCTTCAACGATTTGTGCACATATACCCCCAGGTCTTTCTGTTTCTACACCCCCTTTAGAATTGTACCCTTTAATTTATATTGCCCTGTGTTCAGTTTTGACCTCGATATTACAGGAAATATATAGGATTATTGGAAGGAGTCCAGAGTTGAACTATGAAGTCTCTCCCCAGACCCCTGCCCACCACCCTAGCCCTGATCCTGCATCCTTCTCTAGTTTCCCTCTATCTTGTCCAATGAGACCCATTCTCTGCTCCTTTGACCTCATTTCCACTGAACTGTTGACCATCCAATTTCTTTTCCGAGCCCCATGCTAGCTGACATTGTAAATGGTTCCCTCTCCTCAGGTACTGTCCCTTTCCTTTCAAAACTGCTGTCATCAACCGCCCACCTCCCCCCCTCAAAAAACTCACCCTCGACCTCTCGATCCTTGCAAACTACCGCCCCATCTCCGACCTCCCTTTCCTCTCCAAAGTCCTTTAAGATGTTGTAATTTGGGTCCAGGAAAGTTCTTCTGTCAGGATTTGAGGACAAATAGACAAAGTTAAGGTCTCAAAGGTAACTAGGATATTTGGGTAACATTTCGTTTTAGAAAGCGTGTGATGCAATATTGGAACAGATTTACCAGCAGGGGTGGTGGAACAGAAAACCGTGGCAGGTTTTAAAAAAGAACTGAATTAATTTCTGTTAGGGAAAGGCATACAGGTCTATTGGTTCCAGAATAATAGGAAGGCACCTGAAGAAAGGTTTGGAAGAATAGATTGGATTCTAGATGAAACAACAGACTTCTGGAAAAACTATTAATAGTGTACTATGTACTATGTACTACTATGGAGCATTGTGTGATGGTGCAATCCTGAAGGTGGGAGCATCTCATCCTGAGCTTGATTGTATGGGAAGATTTACAGTTTGGTTTGAGATGATTCTAATAAAGCAGATCAGAATGTAAGGAGAAAAAGAGATAGAAGTCACAAGGAGATCTAATTGCTTTTTGAAGGTACTGGTTGCTGAGAAACTATGACACAGGATCTGCACATCTCCAGACTGTGTTTGGCATTTCCACAATCTCCTATCTTGTGGAATAAATACTCAGAATGATGAATATCAACGGAATTTTAAAGTAATAAAAATGTTTACTGTAAGTTACGGGCAGTTTTGTCCCAGTTACAGCTTTTTCATGAAGTCTGTTCTCATGCAAACGGGAGGAAGATTAGAATTTGGAGAGATACAGATTTTCTATGATGGATTTTTGGAAAGAAGTACAAAATTGCAGTTTATTATAGTCATTGTTTATGTATCAAAAATGCTTATCAGCTCTGCTGGCTTTGCTATTGATTTTTGAGATTGTTGTTGATACTGATTGTATATTGGCATAAAGGGGGACAGTATGAAACATAGCAGTGACAAAGGGACAGCACTGGATTTAAGGGAATTTGTTGGAAGCTTTAGTCATCTGATCCGATTAGGATCAGCTGTTTCTCTATTGCATCTGGTTACAGGGTCATAGTTGCTGTTCTGGGGAGGCCAGAAAAAGTCTCTGAAAGCTCCCCAGGAAGTCTGTTATTTTGGCTGGAGAAGATCTTCCCTGCTGTATCAGACTCGGTTAAGTTAAATCGAAAGCTAAATCTGCTGCCGCTCAAAGTTGTTCCTTATTGGAGAGGTTAGTTTTTAATTCATTTTTTAAAAAAGAATTATGGGACAAAGGTGATATAACATTATATTACTATCATGTAATTGTGTACATTTTTATTTAAACAAGGCAAGATATATTACAAGATATCACAGGTTAGATATTCATAGGAATCTAGAAGTTTTGAATTTTTCAATTGACCTAACCTCAACAGCTTTTTGGGGGGCGGGGGTGGTGGGAGAGTTCCAAATTTCTACTGCTCTTCGTGTGGAAAAAGTGCTCCCTGATTTTGCTCTTGACTGGCCTAGGTTTAATCTTAAGATTATGTCCCCTTGTTCTTGATTTCCCTACCAGAGGAAACAGTTTTTCTGTAACTACCCTATCAAATCCTTTTAACATTTGAAATACCTCGATCAGATCACCCCTCAATCTACGACACTCAAGGAAACACAAGCCAAGTTTATGCAACCTGTCCTCATCATTTAGCCCTCTAAGCCCCGGTATCATTCTGGTGGATCTGCACTGCACCCCCTCCAAGGCCAACATATCCTTGCTGAGGTGCGCGCCCAAAACTGAACACAATATTCAAGATGGGGTCCGACTAGGACTCTATACAACTGAAGGATAATTTCCTCCCCTTTGTATTCCAGCCCTCTTGAGATAAAAGGCCAACATACCATTTGCCTTTTTGATTGCTTTTTGTACCTGTCTGCTAGCTTTTTAATGATTTGTGTACTTGGATTCCCAAATCCCTTTGCTCCTTTACAGTTCCTATTTTCTCACCATTAAAAAAATACTCCAATTTATGTCTCTTGGGTTCAAAGTGGATGACCTCACACCTGTCCACATTGAACTCTATTTGCCATAGTTTTGCCCACTTACTCAATCTGTTTATGTCCCTTTGCAACTTCCTGCTCCCATCTGCACTATTTACTGTCCCTCCTAACTTCGCTATTCCTTCATCCAAGTCATTAATATGGTGAAAAGTTGAGGCCCCAGAACAGATCCCTGGGGAACACCACTTGTCACAGCTCACCAATCAGAGTGCGTACTCTTTATCCCCACCCTCTGTCTCCTACCTCCCAAACAATTTCCAATCCAAGTCAAAAGGGTCCCTCCAATTCCATGTGCTCTCATTTTTGTTGTATGGACGTATTTTGAGGCAAGACCCAAAAAATCTGAGGATTCGGGACACAAAGTGGATACAATCTATTTGTTTCACATTAACACAGTCACCTTCAAAAGCTACTAAAACCTTATTGAATGTGTTAGATCCATGATTCTGGGGATATGCTGTTATTCAATAATCACACGGATGCTGTAAATTAACAATAAACAGGTCTTTACTGGAGGAGGGTAGTCTCAAGACTGGGGGTACAGAGGCATGCGCAAAGCTTATATACAGGTGTGGTCACTGCCGGTACTACAGTATACAGGAGCTGTAAAAGTAGTTCTGACTTAAAGGCACATACACTACAATTCCTCCCCTTTTAGATTAGTAATACCACTAATATTCAAATAACAACTAACACTTTAACATGTACATTAAACAACAATAGTCCATTTATAGATTCAGTCTTTGGGGCGGCTTCCTGACCCTTTCGGGATAGCGCCTTTCCGGAGGTTCTTGTTCTTGGTGCAGAGGCGATTCTGACCCCTTTTCATCGGGTAGTTCATCGGGTTCCACTGCTACTGGTTCTGAGGTAGATGCTACCGGTATGTCGGGTTCATCCCCAGGTACTCGAGACATGGGGTTGACACGCTCCTGTGACGCTAAGATCTGATCGACGTGGCGTCTCACAATGTTCTCCCCGACATCCACTGTGTACATAAATGGCCCCTGCCTTGTGCATATCGTTCCGGGTTGCCATTTCTCTGTTCGATAGTCACGGGTCAAGACTGGTTGCCCTACATTGAAGCTCCTTGTCGGCTTCTCATTGATGTGCTGGAATTGTTTGTCCTCAACATTTCTTCGCACATTTGGTCTGAGCAAGTCCAGACGAGATCTCAACCTTCGGTTAAAGAACATCATGGCCGGGGTCTGGTTGGTAACTGCATGTGTCGCGTTTCGGTAGGCTAATAAGAAATTGTCCATCTTATGCTGTAGTGGAATTTCATCGTCGCACATGGCCTTTATCGCCTTCTTAAAGGTTTGTACGAACCTCTCAGCCAATCCATTTGTGGCTGGATGATACGGGGCGGATGTGTAATGCATTACCCCATTCCTTCTCATAAATTTTTGAAACTCGTCGGACACAAACTGTGGTCCATTATCAGAGCAAATCTGCTCTGGCAAACCGTTTCTGGCAAATATGGTCCTTAGGATTGCAATCGTTTTCTCTGTAGTGGTTGAAGACATTTTTATCACCTCAGGCCACTTTGAATGAGCATCCACTGCTATTAAGAACATTGAGTCTATGAATGGACCAGCGAAATCAATATGCACCTGTTGCCATGGAGAGGAGGGCCACGCCCATGGGTGTAGAGGGGCATGTGGTGGTGCATTTTGGACCTTCTGGCATCCTAAGCAGCTCTTAGTTAGGTCTGCGATTTGTTGATCGATTCCCGGCCACCACACATAAGCCCTAGCAAGGCTTTTCATTTTCACTCCCCCCAGATGACCTTCATGTAGCTCATTTAGCACTCTCTCCCTTAACTTGGGTGGAATCACTACTCTGGATTCACACATCACTGTCCCCTGGCATACTGACAGCTGTTCTCTTCTGGATGAGAATGCTGGCAACAGTGAGTCGCCATGTGTTGACCATCCCCTCACCGTCAAATCATATACCCATGACAGCGTCGGATCATTGCGGGTCTCCTTCTCTATATCCGCGTTTGTTACTGGCAATCGTTCAATTATTGACGAATAAAATATCTCGATAGGGTCCACTGCTGGTGCTTCCTCCACAGTAGGCAGTGGCAGGCGCGATAGCACATCAGCGTTCCCATGCTGTTTCGTGCCTTTATATTCTATTTCATATTGATTCGCCCCTAGAAACAGGGACCATCTTTGTAACCGCTGTGCAGTCATCACTGGAACGCCCTTCTTAGGATTAAAGATGGAGACAAGCGGTTGGTGGTCAGTCAGCAAGGTGAACTTCTGCCCATGCAGATAGTGGTTGAATTTTTTTACTCCCCATACTAGGCCGAGGGCCTCCCTGTCAATCTGGGCGTAGTTGCGCTCGGCTGAGGTTAGTGACCGAGACGCAAAGGCTACTGGCCTCTCCAACCCGTCTGGGAATTTGTGCGACAGCACCGCTCCAATACCATAGTGTGATGCATCACATGCCAAACGAATTGGTAGTGCTGGGTTGAAATGGGCCAACACCTCTTTTGATGTGATCAATTCTTTACACTTCTGGAAAGCTCATCTACGTTCGTCATCCCACTTTCATGGTACCCCTGTTTGCAGCAGTAGGGTGTTCAGTGGGTGTAATACCGTGGACAAATTTGGTAAGAACTTGTGGTAGTAGTTTACCAGCCCGAGGAACGACCTCAGTTGTGACACATTTTCCGGTGCTGGAGCCTGGACTACTGCCTCAATCTTGTCTGGGGACTTATGTAACCCCTCTTCATCGATGACGTGGCCACAATACGAGATCTGTTTCTGGAAAAACTCGCACTTGTGGCGATTAGCTCGTAGCCCATACTCCTTTAATCTGGTGAGCACCTTCTCCAAGTTGGCGAGGTGATCATTGTCATTTTCGCCCGTGACCAAGATGTCGTCCAAATAACACTGGGTCCCTGGAATCCCTTGCAGGACCTGCTCCATCGCCCTTTGCCAGATAGCCGGAGCCGAGGCTACTCCGAACACCAGCCGGTTGTATTGATAGAGACCTTTATGAGTATTAATCGTAAGGTATTGTTTCGAAGCTTCTTCTACCTCCATTTGCAAGTACACCTGGGCTAGATCAATTTTGGTGAAGCGTTTACCTCCAGATAGCGAGGCAAAAATATCCTCAATTCGTGGAAGCGGATATTGTACCGTGTGAAGGACTGGGTTCACTGTCACCTTAAAATCCCCACGGATGCGGACCTTCTTTGGTTCCCCAGGCGTATTACTCAATGATCTCTTCATTACAGGAACGATGGGTGTAGCCCACTCGCTCCAGTCCACCTTGGACAGTACTCCTGAATGTTCCAACCCTTCCAGCTCTGCTTCAACAGCTGGTCTGATCGCATAAGGCACTGGTCTGGCCTTAAGAAACTTTGGGCTTGCATTTTCCTCTATTTTAATCATTGCTGTTATGCCTTTTAGTGTTCCTAGTCCCTCCTGGAACACTTCTTTTGCGTCAGTTAGCATTTTTGACAGTCGTCCAGGTGTGACGTCATCATCCTTTTTGGCCTCAACCTTCAGTGCCTGTATGGAATGCCAATCTAATTGTATCTTCCGGATCCATTCACGTCCTAGCAGTGGTGGTCCTCCATCTGGCAATACATATATATCCATTTTAGGTATTTCCTGGCCTTTATATATCACTTTCACCCTTATTTTTCCTTTGGGGTAGACTTTTTGCCCCGTATACGTCTTCAAGACAATCTCTGTAGCTTTCAAGGATATATGTGAAAATAGCTGCTTGTAGTCCCTTTGATTTATGACTGTTAGGGCTGATCCTGTGTCCAATTCCATTTTCACTTGGACTCCGTCTATCTTGATTGTAACCCAGATAGTCTGGTGATCCTCCATTTTGGTTACCTTATGTAGTTTCAGACAACCCAGCTCCTTGCTTCCGGAGTCTGTGTCACTTTTCTGTTCGTCTGAACCACCGTCCATCACCTGGTGTACCTTTTTGTACTTCTCCTGTGGCGATTTCTTACTGTTGGTTTTCTTCCCAGACCTGCAGACTCTTGATATGTGTCCTGCTTTCCCACATTGTCTGCACACTTGGTGCTTGAACCAACAATCTTTCTGGTCATGTGTTGTTCTGCTGCAGCGATAGCACTTCCCTGTTCCATAGGTCATTTCATTGGTGCCATATTCTTGCGGTCTCCGTTGTACCTCTGCAGCGCCCCTTGCGGCTGCTTCATGTGATACTGCCATACTGAAAGCTTGGTCCAGCGTAAGATCCTTTTCTGATAGAAGCCGTTTCTGGGTTCCTTCACTTTGTAGCCCACACACAAACTTGTCCCTTAACGTATCTGCTAGTCCCGCTCCAAACTGGCAGTGTTTCGATAGCTTGCGCAGTTCCGTTAGACGAAAGCAATGCTGAGTACCTTTGGGTTGGTTCCTTTTATGGAACTTAAATCGTTCTGCTATCAGCAGCGGTGTGGGGTTTAAGTGGTCCTGTAGGATTTCTACTATGCTTTCGAAATTCTTGTTCACCGGCTTCTCTGGGGTTATTCGATTTCGCAGTAACCCATAAGTTTTTGCACCCATGGAATTTAACAAAACCAGTGTTTTATTAGCATCTGGCACTTCATTCGCCCTGCAGTACACCTCAATACGTTCCACATATGTCGCCCAATCTTCGACTTCATTGTCGAACGTAGAGATACTGCCACTCTTCGGCATCGCTGGGTGTGAATTAACTGTCAAAAATGGCATCTCCCGCACTTCCCCTTCTTCTCCGCTGGCACAAAATGGCATCTCCCGCGCTTTCCTTCCTTCCCGCGCTCGCCCTTCTTCTCCGCTGTGGCTTCTAAAAATGGCGTCTCCCGCGCTTTTCCTTCTTCTCCGTGGCTCAATGGCATCTCCCGCGCTCTCCCTTCTTCTCCCACAGACCCTGTTCAGCCCGTGAGCCCTGACTGTGCTCTGCACGTTCTGCTTTTTTTTTTTTTTCGACGCCGCTCGGTCTTTACCCTCTCTCTCTCCGGTTTGTTTTCTTTTTCTCGACGCCACTCGGTGTTCAACCCCCGGCTGCGCCCTGCGCGCTTCACCCTCTGTCTTACCCCGTCGACGCTGCTCGGCTTTCTCTCCGCCGTCGGTCGGCTCCAGCCGCCGCTGCTCGGGAAGGGTCTGCGCTGGACCTGTCGTCAGTCTCTTGCTGATCGTCATGGCTGGGGAACCAAGCCCGGCTCTCCACAGCCTCCCCTGCGATGTTCACTCTCTGCCTGACGACTGGGCGGTTGCTCGTGGTCGACGCCCGTGTTCCTGGCCTCGACTTTTTTTTGTTGCAGGTAGATTCGAATCGACACTTGTCGCCACTGTTAGATCCGTGATTCTGGTGATATGCTGTTATTCAATAATCACACGGATGCTGTAAATTAACAGCGGAGGAGGGTAGTCTCAAGACTGGGGGTACAGAGGCATGCGCAAAGCTTATATACAGGTGTGGTCACTGCCGGTACTACAGTATACAGGAGCTGTAAAAGTAGTTCTGACTTAAAGGCACATACACTACAGAATGCCTTCTGGAAGTCCATATTAATAACATCCATAGACAGTCACTCTATTCCTAATGACATATTGTAATAGATTCCCCACAACTGACATTAAACTGACAGGCCTGTAGTTAATTGGTTTCTCTCTCCTGCTCTTCTTAGATAATGGAGTGACATTAACAAATTTCCAATCTAACAGCACAATTCCTGAATCAATAGAACTTTGAAAGATTATGACTAATGCTTCTGCAATTTCCTCAGCTAGTTTATTTAATACCCTGTGGTGGAAACCATCAGGTCCTGGAGATTTATTTATCCTAAGGCCCATTATTTTCTTCATAACCATTTTTTTACTTACATTAAATCCAATAAGTTTCTCCCCTTAATTTATTTTTAGTTTCCTTTCTATCACTGGTATTTTATCCTCTTCCTCTACTGTGAAAACAGATACAATTACTCATTTAATAAATCTGCCATTACCTTATTGTGTATTACAGTATCACCTGCATTTATCTTTAATGGGCCCACATCTCCTTTAGCCACTCCCTTAATATATTTATTAAACCTTTTACTATTAGCCTTTATATTACTTGAAAGTTTTCTTTTGTATCCCCTTTTTGCAGCTCTTAATATTTTCTTGGTGTCCCTTTGTTGCTTTCTATATTTCTCGCAGTCTGCTGGATTACCACTGTTCTTGGCATTTGTGTAAGTCAATTCCTTTAGCTTTATACTGTGTCTTACCTCATATGTTGACCATGGTTGTTTGACTGTACAAATGGAACTTTTGTCCTTTAGGGGTATGCACTGGTCTTGTACTGTTCTAAATACTTCTTTGAAAACGTCCCACTGTTTGCCTATAGGTTTACCTGTTAACGACTCAGCCTAGTTTAATGTGTTCAACTTATGTCAGCAACATACCCAATCACACTAGCAGAGCCCTGGAGCACCTAGGGACATTAACAATGGCAAAGTGTATGATTGCCTGGCAAAACTAACTACTTTGTGAGAGAGAAAGTACGTCTCCAAAGGCCCATCAGTCAAGCCAGAACACAATGTTGCTTTACTTCATGCAGTAAAAGTTTTGTTGATCGTATCTACCATAATCAGCTTATAGGTATCAGTTTTTAAAGTCAGTAATACATGTGAATAAAATCCACAGTAAATATTGCTCATTTGCTCTTTACTTTCTAGCATCTGCAACAGTGTTTTTCCAGTTTCAGTGTACTTTTAGCCTCAGTCACAATCAGAAAATGCCTTTCTTGTCTCCACCAGATCTACCTTCATCTGTTTCATCTGCATTAAAACACATTGATAAAATCAAAGCCATCTCAGAGGACAGTGATGAGGCACAGTTCAGCAAAAATTCTCTGCCAAAGGGAAATTCTCAACATTCATTGAGCAGTTGTCACTCAGCAGCAAACTGTGAATTCTTCTTCTGGGTGTTGGGAAGACCTGTGCCCTGTTGCTGATCCTCCACTTGGTTCTCTAGGCGGGAATATAAAAAGGGTCTTCAACAGAAAACCACGCTAGTAACCCAAGGCAGATGCTGGCACTTCTACACCGCCAACATCCTAGAGTGTTGCAGAGGATTGTATTAACTTGCTCCAGCAGGCTATTGCCAATGTAAGTGCCAGTGACCATTCTGATAACTGTTAATGTTAAGCATGGTTACAATGCAGAACACTGTGTCCGCACTGTATGTTGGATCTCTATTAAGTCTGGTCACTACACTGCTGTCAAACCAGCAACCCGCCTCCATGTTGATCTGGGATGTTTGCCATTGAGAATTCTCTTAAGTCCTCACGAGGATTATGGGGTAAGCAAACACTTCTGTGACTCAGCTGGCTCTCAGTCAGCTCTTTATCCAATCTCACTTCATGGAGGATGCCTTGATCGACAGATCCTTCCAAAGCTCCACATCTAGCAGTTTGTAAATCTGCAAATAAAAATGAGTAACTAAATTCTAGTAGAAAAGTAATTCATTTAGATCATGCAAGCATATCATAAACATTGATATGGTGGTACTGTTTACTCCTGACTTTATCTTTTGTCTGTATTGTTTGAATGGTGAGCAGAATTACTCTGAAATAAAAGACATTTATTTTTTTCACTTCTGTGTTTAATATTGTCTATTCCCATTCCATGTCAGTTTATATGTAAGTAAGAACCCTTTGGCATAGTTTCTGTTTTTCACCGGTGTGTAGCTATAACAAGTTCAGAACATTTGATCTAAGCAGCAATCTTTATCATGGGCATCCTACTGTTACAAACATATTCCTGTGTAATTATTTCTTCCAGTCACATTTCGTACTTGTCTCCTTATCCATTGGGTGCATTCAGAACAATAAACTAATATACAGTAATGTGATGCAGAGCAGGTTTGTTACATGTATCACACCACACATCACAGAATCACAGAATCACAGAAACCCCACAGTGCAGATAGAGGCCATTTCGGCCCATCGAGCCTGCACCGACACATATCCCACCCGATCCCCATAACCCCTACACCAACACATATCCCACCCTATCCCCGTAACCCCATGTATTTAATCCCCCTAACACTAAGGGTCAATTTTTTATCATAGCCAATCAACCTAACCCGCACATCTTTGGACTGTGGGAGGAAACCGGAGCACCCGGAGGAAACCCACGCAAACACGGGGAGAATGTGCAAACTCCACACAGTCACCCGAGGCCGGATTCAAACCCGGGTCTCTGGCGCTGTGAGGCAACAGTGCTAATCATCTGACGAAAGGTCATCGACCTGAAACGTTAACTCTGTTTCTCTCTCCACAGATACTGCCTGACCAGCTGAGTGTTTCCAGCATTTTCTGTTTTTATTTCAGATTTCCAGCATCCGCAGTATTTTGCTTTTGTATCAAAATCATCAGTATTAGTTCATAATAGAAACATAGAAGATAGGAGCAGGAGTAGGCCATTCGGCCCCTCGAGCCTGCTCCGCCATTCAATGCGATCACGGTTGATCATCCAAATTCAGTACCCGGTCCCTGCTTTCTCCCCGTACCCCTTGATCCCTTTAGCCTTAAGAAATATATCCAACTCCTTCTTGAATATATTTGTTAACGGCCCAGAAATTCAGGTCGGGGGCTTCCCGCGGGTGCAAGCCCCCGACCTGCACTTACCTTGCGCACCGGCAGTTGAGCTGTAGGGCCCCGTGGAATTCCGCTCCGGGGCCTGGCCCAGCTGCCGGCGCGCTGTGCTTGCGTATCCCAGGGGCGTAGTTAGTGCGATGCGTCCCCTGGGATCACGTGAGCCATGGGCAGCCAATCGGAGGAGGGAAAAGCCCATTCATAAGATTGACAGGAAGACCTGTCTAAACTTATGAATACTACTGGCCTCAAAATAGCATTAAACCTTCAAATAATTTTTTTTTTAAATCACACTTTTTCAATAAACTACAAATTACATTAAATAACTATTTTAAACAATAATTTAAATTTTTGAAAAAATAATTTTATAAAAAAACGGGGCTAAAAATAAACTTACCTTGCTTTAAAATATTTAAAAATAATAAACCTGTGGAAAAAAGTTTTAATTTTAATTAATTGACCACTTACCTTGTAAAAAGCAGGCCTTATGCCTGCTTTTTAAATGTGTAAATCCTACAGGCTTAACCTCGCGTGAAAACCTGCAAAAAAAACCTAAGTTCAAAGCGCACACGCAGCCTCCCCTGCGCGCGCTTTCGACCTCTGAACCCCTTCGTTCAGAGGATTGGAAGTGCCGGTTTCCCGCGCATGCGCAGTGCATGCAGGAAACCCGCACTTCCATTCGGCCTACGGGTGAGTACCCCGTGCATACTCACCCGTGGAGAGCCGAATTTCTGGGCCAATGTATTGGCCTCTACTGCCTTCTGTGGCAGAGAATTCCACAGGTTCACCACTCTCTGGGTGAAGAAATTCCTCCTCATTTCTGTCCTAAATGGCCTACCCCTTATCCTTAGACTGTGACCCCTGGTTCTGGACTCCCCGACCATCGGGAACATCCTTCCTGCATCTAGTCTGTCCAGTCCTGTCAGAATTTTATAAGTTTCAATGAGATCCCCTCTCATTCTTCTAAACTCCAGCGAGTACAAGCCCAATTGACCCAATCTCTCCTCATACGTGTAGGGTTTTGCAAGAATTTCGAAAAGCTCTACAGCCCCAAAGATTATATTTTTGATTAAAGAAAACCTGGGTAGAATATACCTTTAAAAATCCAGGGCATCAAAATGGCCGTCATACCTCGTGGCAGAAGAAAAGGGCAGCCTGTGTGTATGTGGAAAGGAAAATCAAAGATGGCTGACAAAGGATTAAAAAAAAAACCCAGCCTCTGAAGTAATGAGGTATTCAAACTGTCAATCAAAGAACTCTGTTTACACGAACAAAGCTACAATGTTGACTCAAAAGATTAAGTACTTGAGACTGTCAATCAATTGCGGTTGGGCGTGACCGCAGGACAATTGGATTTGTTTACACTAACATCCAAGGGCTGTTTACTCAGCACTTAAGGAAACAGACATGTTTTTTTCAAACTGAGACAGCTTTATTCAAACCAGTCAATGAATGGGGATACATTCAAAAACCCATCACAATGAATGGGGACAGATCGATTCCCTTTTGTATAGCCCAGATGCATCCGGATTTGGGCGCGAAGATTTCGGCTCCAAATGGGGTATAAAGATAGCTTCTCAGGAAGCCATTGCTCTCTCTCTCTGCCACCTCGCCTCCATGCTCTGCCTACAGAAGAACAGCTCAACAAGCCCGCCCAAAGAAGTGGAATACCAGCAGTTACTTTTAAATACTGGGGTATCTCTACTTCGGGGCGGTGAAGACTACAGACCGCAGGGGCACGGAGCAGGCATTCTCTGGTGAGCATAGATTCTCTGGCCCATCACAAGGCAACCTAGATAGGTATTAGGGGTGGGAATTAAGGGGAATTTTTGTTAAATTGTAATTTTAGTCAATTTTCCCTCGTTGTGTCCGTTTTCTCCTCCCCTATTAAGTAAAAGAGTGCTGCACTAGATAAAAGTGCTGTATTAAATAAAAGAGTGCTGTACTAAGCAAAGGTGCTGTAGTAAGCAAAGTGTACTGTATTAAAAGTGTGCTGCACTAGATAAAAGTGCTGTATTAAGTAAAAGAGTGTTGTACTAAGCAAAAGAGTGCTGTAGTAGACTAAAGCATACTGTACCAAGTAAAAGTGCTGTATTAAGCATAGGGGTGTTGTATTGATTATTTTCAATTTATTTCCTTTTATTTTCAATAAATACTGGTTTTCTTTGCACCCAACCACAAGTCTTGTTTTGTCTACATCGCTACTGAATAAGTCCGGCGGTCAGAACCAGAAAAGGGGAGCGATTCGAAACCGCACGGGGCTCTGGAGCAGCTCAGATACTTCTGACTAGCCAGAGACTATAACCCCAGCTATAACCTCATTTCTACATACGTCGTTCCTGCCATCCCAGGTATCAGCCTGGTGAATCTTCACTGAACTCCTTCCATGGCAAGAACATCCTTCCTCAGATAAGGCGGCCAAAACTGCACACAATACTCAAGATGTGGTCTCACCAAGGCCCTGTACAACTGCAGCAAGACATCCTTGTTCCTGTACTCAAATCCTCTAGCTATGAAGGCCAACATATCATTTGCCTTCTTAACTGCCTGCTACACCTGCATGCTTACCTTCAGCGGCTGGTGCACAAGGACACCCAGGTCTCGTTGCATTTCCCCTTCTCCCAATCTATTGCCATTCAGATAATAATCTGTCTTCCTGTTTTTGCCACCAAAGTGAATAACCTCACATTTATCCATGTTATATTGCATCTGTCATCCTTCTGCCCAACCACCCAACCTGTCCAAATCATCCTGTAGTTTCTCGGCATCCTCCTCACAGCATACATGCCCACCCAGCTTTGTGTCGTCTGCAAATTTGGAGATATTACATCTAGTTCCCTTGTCTAGATCATTAATATATATTGTGAATAGCTGGGGTCCAAGGACCGATCCCTGCGGTACCCCACTAGTCACTGCCTGCCACTCGGAAAAAGACACGTTTATTCCAACTCTTTGATTTCTGTCTGCCAACCAGTTCTCTATCCAAGTCAATACCTTGCCCCCAATCCCATGTGCCTTAACTTTACACGCTAATCTCTTATGCGGGACCTTATCGAAAGCCTTCTGAAAGTCCAAATACACCACATCCACTGGTTCTCCCTTATCTATTCTACCAGTTACATCCTCAAAAAATTCCAGTAGATTAGTCAAGCATGATTTACCTTTTGTAAATCCATGTTGACTTTGTCCGATCCTGTCACTGCTTTCCAAGTGCTCTGCTATTACATCTTTTATAATGGACTCTAGCATTTTCCCCACTACCGATGTCAGGCTTACCGGTCTGTAATTCCCCGTTTTCTCTCCACCACCTTTTTTGAATAGTGGGGTAACATTAGCTACCCTCCAATCCATGGGTACTGTTCCAGATTCCATTGAATGTTGGAAGCATTGCATCTACTATTTCTAGTGCCACTTCCTTAAGTACCCTAGGATGTAGATTATCAGGCCCTGGGGATTTATCGGCCTTCAATCCCATCAATTTCCCTAACACCATTTCCCTACAAATACTGATTTCTTTTAGTTCCTCCCTTTCATCAGACCCTATGTTCTCCGCCATCTCTGGGAGGTTATTTGTGTCCTCCTTTGTGAAGACAGAACCAAAATATGTATTCAATTGGTCAACCATTTCTTTGTTCCGCATTATAAATTCCCCTGATTCTGACTGCAAGGGACCTACGTTTGGCTTCACCAATCTTTTTTTCTTCACATATCTATAAAAGCTTTTACAGTCAGTTTTTATGTTCCCTGCAAGCTTACTCTCAAATTCTATTTTCCCTTTCTTAATTAATCCCTTTGTCCTCCTTTGTTGAATCCTATACTGTTCCCAATCCTCAGGTTTACTGCTTTTTCTGGCCAATTTATATGTCCTCTCCTTGGATCTTATGCTATCCCTAATTTCCCTTGTTAGCCATGGTTGAGTCACCTTTTTTGTTTTATTTTTATGCCAAACTGGGATGAACAAATTCTGTAGTTCACCCATGTGGTCTTTGAATATTTGCCATTGCCTATGCACCGTCAACCCTTTGAGTGACATTCCCCAATCAATCCTACCCAACTCGCGCCTCAGGCCATCGTAGTTTCCTTTATTTAAATTCGGGACCCTAGTCTCTGAGTCAACTACTTCATTCTCCATCTTAATGAAGAATTCGATCATATTATGATTGCTCCGACCCAAGGGGCCTCGTATAACAAGATTGCTAATTAATCCTTTCTCGTTACATAATACCCAGTCTAAGATGGCCTGATCTCTAGTTGGTTCCTCGACATATTGGTCCAGGAAACCATCCTGTATACACTCCAGGAATTCCTCCTCCACAGTATTGTTACTAATTTGGTTAGCCGAATCTATATGTAGATTAAAGTCACCCATGATGACTGTCTTCACATACATCAGTATGGAATTCAAACCAACAACTAGCTCCTTTAGCATAGCAAAACATCCCAAGGCACTTTACAAAGGTGTAATCAGACAAAAATAGACGCCGAGCCAAGAAAGGAGATATTAGGAGGGGCAACCAAAAGCATGGTCAAAGAGGTGGGTTTTAAGGAGTGCCTTAAATGATGAGAGGGAGCTAGTGAGGTGGAGGGGTTTAGGGAGGGTACTCCAGAGCATGGGGCTTAGACAACTGACAGCGAAGGGAGGGTGGTATGCATAAAAGTTTAGAGGCTGAAAAAGAGAGTTCTGTGGGGGGTGGGGAGGGGGGCAGGAGGAGGGGTTGGAGGGTGCCTTAGGGCTGAGGAAGGTTACAAAAATAAGGATGGGTGAGGTCATAAAGGTAGGGATGAGAATTTTTAATTGTCGGTGCTGGGGGACCAGGAGCCAACATAGGTCAGTGGGTAAAGGAGCGATACGTAAGCAGGGCTTGGTGTGGCATAGGATACAGGCAGCAGAGCTTGGATGAAATGAAGTTTACAGAGGGAGGGAGAATGGGAGGCCACCAGAGCAATGGAATAGTCAAGTTTGAAGATGACAAAGCCATGGATGAAGATTTCAGCAGCAGATGGGCTTAGTCAGGGGTGGAGCCATTCAATTTTATAGAGATAGAAATAGGCTGTCCTTCCGATGGAGAGGTTGTGTGAGAAGCTCAGCTTGGAGTTAAACAATCTGGTTCAGCCTGAGATAATGGCTAGGGAGGGGGATGGAATCGGTGCAGAGGGTATGGAGTTTGAGGTAGAGGCTGAAGATAATGTCCCCAGTCTTCCAAATGTTTAACTGGAGAAAATTGTGGCTCATTTAAGACTGGATATCAGACAAGGAGTGTGACAGCACAAAGGCAGTGAAAGGGTCAAGGGATTTGGTAGAGAGATAGAGCTGAGTGCCATCAGCGTACATGTAGAAGTTGACCCCATGTCTGCGGATTCTGTTGCCAAGGGGCAGCATGTAGATGAGGAATATGGGGCCATTGGGGACTCCAGAGGTAACACTATTTGGGTGGAAAGAGAAACCATTATTGGAGATGCTCCTTTGTATTGTCACGTTCTGACAGATATTTTAAAAATTATTTCAATCATATTGGGCTAAAAACAGATGCCGGTTTGGGTCGAAAATGGCACCTGAGCAGTGTCCGCACACTTCTGGTGTGGACTGCGCCAGATGGCATTTTGGTGACGGCGTTAGCGTCGGTGCTGGGAACATGTGCCAGAAGTATGCAGAGTAGGCAGATCATGACGTCAATCAGTGTGTAACGCTGATTTGATGCCAGCACTGCCATTTTCAACCTCAATGCTGGAGCAACGACCTCTCTGACCCTTCCACAGATGAACATGTGTTCAGCAGCAGGAAGGACCCCCCACCAGTGCTATTTAAAGGAATCATCACCTACTTACAGGTTAGTTGCTGATTGATTTCTACTAGCAGTTGCTGAATTTGTAGAAGTGTTTGGTGCTTTCTAGACTTCTTTAAAGTTGCCTAAAGTCTACAAGGAGTGGTGTGGAATGTGCTCAAGGGCTTGGTACTGACTTGCAAGGGGTCTGCTCAGACCAGTTGTTTCCAGACATGGGTGCAGTAGTTTGTATCCCCCTTAGCCTGCAGCATGAATGGGAGAATGAGCAGAGGCGACACAGAGCAGGACAAGCTGCTAGAAGAGGCAGGAGGATGAGGGGGAGAAGGGCTCTCAGCAGGAGGCCATATCCACCCAGGGTCTTCATGGAGCAATTCTCCTACCTCAACCTCAGCGACAAACAGTGCATGTGACATCTCCATCTTACTAAGGAGGTGCTCAATGAAATCTGCCACCTGCTGCAGGCAGACCTACAGCCTCAGTCCAGGGCGAGGCAGCACTGCCAGTGGCTGTAAAGGTGACAGTGGCCTTGAAATTTTTCAGGTCGGGCTCCTTCCAGGCTGGAGCAGGCACTGTAACATCTCCCAGTTCGCCATCCACTCCTCTATAAGGGAGGTGAGTGAGGCTCTGTATGCAAAGAGAGCTGAGTACATTTCATTCTCTCTTACCAGAGAGAAGCAGGCAGAGTGAGCACGCAGCTTCGTCATGATAGCAGGCTTCCCCATGGTGCAGGGTGCCACACATTGCTTTGCGGGCACCGCATCTCAATTCAAAGATGTACCGCAACCAGAAGGGATTCCACTCCCTCAATGCCCAGCTGGTGTGTGACCATACGCAGCACAACATGCAGGTCAATGCCCAGTATCCTGGGAGCAGTCATGATGCCTTCATTCGGTGGCAGTCCACTATACCATCACCATTTGAGCCTCCACAACAAACCAGAGGGTGGCTACTGGGTGTCAGTATTTGAGCTGGTGGCTGCGAGTGTCAGATCAAGTGATGGTGTTTCTTTTTCATCATCACTCTCCTCTTCCTCTTCCATCACTTTCTTAGGTCTCTGAAATGAGAAAGGCACAAGGCTAAAGAAAGAAAGACTTGCATTTATAGAGCACCTTGCATGACCAAAGCGCTTTACAGCCAATGAAGTACTTTTTGAAGTGGAGTCACTGTTGTAATGTGGGAAATGCAGCAGCCAATTTGTGCACAGCATGATCCCACAAACAGCAATGTGCTAATGACCAGATAATCTGTTTTTGTTATGTTGATTGAGGGATAAATATTGGCCAGGACACCGGGGATAACTCCCCTGCTCTTCTGCGAAATAGTGCCATGGGATCTTTTACATCTACCTGAGAGAGCAGACTGGGCCTCAGTTTAATGTCTCATCCGAAAGACGGCACCTCTGACAGTGCAGCACTCCCTCAGCACCGCACTGGAGTGCCAACCTAGCTTTATGTGCTCAAGTTCCTGGAGTGGGACTTGAACCCATAACCTTCTGACTCAGAGGCAAGTGTGCTACCCACTGAGCCACAGCTGACACTGGGTAGGGTTGTGGTGAGGGGAGTGGGGAGGAAGCAAGAGGTGCATGCTTACACCATCTGCAGGTCATAAGTTACAAGGGATTGTGAGATGAGGGGGAAGTGGGATGTGAGACGGAGGATTAGGTATGAGCATACCGTCATGTTCAATGGTTTCAGCACTGCCACTGGCCATGGCCTTAGTCACAGCCATTCCAATTGTGCTGAGCACCGTCTCCTCAAGCGGGATCAGGATATGGAGGCCGCCTGTCCTCCTCCGGTTAGCTACCGCTGCCTACGGTTGTGTGCCATCTTGTCCTGCAAGAGAGAGGGAAATGTGCCAGTGCTTGTGGCACAATGTATTTGGCTGATGTGGTTGAATAGTGTGAGATGTGGGTGTAAGGCTTGCAGCAGTGGTAACTGTGTGAGGGTGAGATGGAGCATCTGAATGTGAGATATGAATTGTAATTGGTAGAGATTGTTGGTAGGTGAGTAATGGGAGTATGGTGAATTAAGCAGTGTGTGAGGCTACTGGTGCAGCTTGTGGGATATAGCATTTGAAGATGCATTCATTGTGTGTAATGTCATTGAACTTCTGCCGGTACTGCATCCAGGTCCTTGGGGCAACACTGTTGGCATTGACCTCCATGGCTATCTGCTCCCACTGCCTTTGCAGTGTCCGTCTAGAGGGCATCCTGGCCCCCTGTGGAAAAGGGACCTCCCTCCTCCTCTCCGCCTCCTGTACTAAGGCCTCAAGTGCCATGTCTGTGAACCTTGGAACCCTTTCTCTGGCCTGTTGTGCCATTGCTGAATGTTTCCCAGTTGAAACTTCCTTCTGGAATGACTTCTAGGACCTGATCTCATCCCCTTTAAGAGGTGCAGGCTAGCTTTAAGTGGTGCTAGCCTCACAGGAACTTGGGACCCCTGCTGAGTGTGCAGCCATTCAGCAGTGCATTTAACGCTGGGCTGCACGCTGCAATCATTTAAATTAACTGCCTGCATTACTTTAAATGGGTGCAGGTTAATCGCGCATCGCGATCCCCGAGTCTGTTTTCGAGCTATCGAATTTTTAGCCCACTGACTTTAGTCTGGTGGCATAGATTAAGGATTGATCCAGGTCTGACATTATAACTCCAGTAGGGTACTCCGCTCAACTATATAGAATTGAAAGTTAATTGGATTTGCTCCCTATAATCAATCACATTTAAATTTTAACTCCACTGGTGAAAAAGGTTTAACTACCATGTTAAACTTATACCAAAATTGCAAGCCAATATAAATACATTCCAAATAATATACCTGGCCTGCTATTTGACATGTGACATTAGTTTGTGGACTTCTCCATTACTCTCTTTTCCAGCCCTCCCACATCGAAAATATCGTGGCCCATTTCCTCACCCACATGAAGGTTGACATCTCCATCACTCCTTTCTTTGTCAAGCTTTTTTGGGTTCCTGTATACTAGAGATTGACTTAGGATTCTTGCCTTCATCTTCAAGTTGCTACCCTCCCTGACTCCTCATGTCCATGATCTCCTCCAGCCCTATGTCCCAGCGTGCATCCTTGGCTCCTCCAGCACTGGCCTAGTTCTTGTTCCCCAGTACTGCTGCTCCACCATCAGCGGATGCTCCTTCAACCCCCTTTCCCCATTTACTGAATCTCCCTCCCTCAGCATCTCTACCTTACTCCCTCCCCCAGCCCTCGAAGACACTACTTTTATCACCTTTTGACCTTTTTCCCCTCCCGTGCTCAATGTTCACCACCCTAAGGACTGAGGCGGTGTCTACATACGTAATGAGTGCTATAAAAGAGAAAAGACAAATGCATTGGACCACACCAAACAGTATTTCTTTGTGCAGCTGGAAGAGGTGTGTAGAACCAAAGCTGCCAAGATCATAAAAATTGCGAGATTTCAGGAAAAACTGCATGAATCAGGATTTTTGTTAATTTTGAACAAACATCATTCAAAATTGATTAGCAATTATGCTAAAATTTGGGAATTTATCACGGGAATCAGCAAAAACTAAACACCAAGACCCTCAAATTATTGATAGGCGTTTCTGTGGCCGTAGACGTGACTCCAGGATGGTTTGTTGCCTCCCTGGTGCCAGGGTCAAGGATGTCACTGAACGGCTGCAGGGCATTCTGAAGGGGGAGGGTGAATAGGCAGAGGTCGTGGTTCACATTGGGACCAACGACATAGGTAGGAAGAGGGATGAGGTCCTGCAGCAAGAATTTAGAGAGCTAGGTAGCAGATTAAAGAGTAGGACCTCAAAGGTTGTAATCTCTGGATTACTCCCGGTGCCACGTGCTAGTGAGCATAGGAATAGGAGGATAGAGCAGATGAATGCGTGGCTAATGAGTTGGTGCAGGAGGGAGGGCTTTAGTTTCCTGGATCACTGGGCCTGATTCTGGGGAAGGTGGGACTTGTACAAGTCGGACGGGTTGCACCTGAACCAGAGCGGGACAAATATCCTTGCGGGGAGGTTTGCGAGCACTGTTCGGGGGGGTTTAAACTAAAATGGCAGGGGGTTGGGAACCTGAGCGGGGAGACAGAGGAAAGGAAAACAGGGATAAAAGCAAAAGATAGGAAGGAGAAAAACAAAAGTGGCAGTCAGAGAAATCAACGGTTTAAATCAAACGTGGCCACAGTAAATAATAATTCTAATAGGTCTAAGAGCGTTAAAAAAACAAGCCTGAAGGCTTTGTGTCTTAATGCGAGGAGCATTTGTAATAAGGTGGATGAATTGGCTGCGCAAATAGAGGTAAACGAATATGATTTGGTTGGGATTACGGAAACATGGCTCAAGGATGGCTAAGACTGGGAACTCAACATCCAGGGGTATTCGATATTCAGGAAAGATAGGCAAAAAGGAAAGGGAGGTGGGGTAGCATTACTGGTTAAAGAAGGGATTAATACAATTGCAATGAAGGATATTAGCTCTGATGATGTGGAATCTGTATGGGTAGAATTGAGAAATACTAAGGGGAAAAAAACATTAGTGGGAGTGGTATATAGACCTCCAAACAGTAAGGCGGAGGTTGGGGATGGCATTAAAAGGGAAATTAAAGAAGCGTGCAATAAGGGCACAGCAGTCATCATGGGTGACTTTAATCTACATATAGATTGGGCCAACCAAATTAGTAACAATACTGTGGAGGAGGAATTCCTGGAGTTTTTACGGGATGGTTTCCTGGACCAATATGTCGAGGAGCCAACCAGAGATCAGGCCATCTTAGACTGGGTATTATGTAACGAGAAAGGATTAATTAGCAATCTTGTTGTACGAGGCTCCTTGGGTCGGAGCGATCATAATATGATCGAGTTCTTCATTAAGATGGAGAATGAAGTAGTTGACTCACAGACTAGGGTCCTGAATTTAAATAAAGGAAACTACGATGGTCTGAGGAGTGAGTTGGGTAGGATTGATTGGGGAATGGCACTCAAAGGGTTGATGGTGGATAGGCAATGGCAAACATTCAAAGACCGAATGGATGAGCTACAGAATTTGTTCATCCCAGTTTGGCATAAAAATAAAACAAAAAAGGTGACTCAACCGTGGCTAACAAGGGAAATTAGGGATAGCATAAGATCCAAGGAGAGGACATATAAATTGGCTAGAAAAAGCAATAATCCTGAGGATTGGGAGCAGTTTAGGAGTCAACAAAGGAGGACAAAGGGATTAATTAATAGAATATGAGAGTAAGCTAGTAGGGAACATAAAAACTGACTGTAAAAGCTTTTATAGATATGTGAAGAGAAAAAGATTGGTGAAGTCAAGCGTAGGTCCCTTACAGTCAGAATCAGGGGAATTTATAATGGGAAACAAGGAAATGGCAGACCAACTATATACATACTTTGGTTCTGTCTTCACAAAGGAGGACACAAATAACCTCCCAGAGATGCCGGGGAACATAGGGTCTAATGAGAGGGAGGAACTGAAAGAAATCAGTATTTGCAGGGAAATGGTGTTAGGAAAATTGATGGGACTGAAGGCCAATAAATCCCCAGGGCCTGATGGTCTACATCCCAGGGTACTTAAGGAAGTGGCCCTAGAGATAGTAGATGCATTGCTGGTCATCTTCCAGAACTCGATAGACTCTGGAACAGTACCCATGGATTGGAGGGTAGCTAATGTTACCCCACTATTCAAAAAAGGTGGTAGAGAAAAAGCAGGGAATTATAGACCGGTAGGCCTGACATCGGTAGTAGGGAAAATGCTAGAGTCTATTATAAAAGATGTAATAGCAGAGCACTTGGAAAGCAGTGACAGGATCGGACAAAGTCAACATGGATTTACAAAAGGTAAATCATGCTTGACTAATCTACTGGAATTTTTTGAGGATGTAACTTGTAAGATAAGGGAGAACCAGTGGATGTGGTGTATTTGGACTTTCAGAAGGCTTTCGATAAGGTCCCACATAAGAGATTAGTGTGCAAAATTAAGGCACATGGGATTGGGGGCAAGGTATTGACTTGGATAGAGAACTGGTTGGCGGACAGAAGGCAAAGAGTTGGAATAAACTGGTCATTTTCCGAGTGGCAGGCAGTGACTAGTGGGGTACCGCAAGGATCGGTCCTAGGACCCCAGCTGTTCACAATATATATTAATGACCTGGACGAGGGAATTGGATGTAATATCTCCAAATTTGCAGACAACACAAAGCTGGGTGGGAGGATGTCGTGAAACTCCAGTACGATTTGGACAGGTTGGGTGATTGGGCAGAAACATGGCAAATGCACTTTTATGTGGATAAATGTGAGGTGGCAAAAACAGGAAGGCAGGTTATTATTTGAATGGCAATAGATTGGGAGAAGGGGAAGTGCAAAGAGACCTGGGTGTTATTGTACACCAGTCGCTGAAGGTAAGCATGCAGGTGCAGCAGGCGGTTAAGAAGGCAAATGGTATGTTGGCCTTCGTAGCAAGAGGCTTCGAGTACAAGAACAAGGATGTCTTGCTGCAGTTGTACAGGGCCTTGGTGAGACCGCACCTTGAGTATTGTGTGCAGTTTTGGCCACCTTACCTGAGGAAGGACGTTCTTGCCATGGAGGGAGTGCAGCGAAGATTCACCAGGCTGATACCTGGGATGGCAGGAATGACGTATGAGGAGAGATTGTGTCGATTGGGCTTATACTCACTGGAGTTTAGAAGATTGAGAGGGGATCTCATGAAAACCTATAAAATTCTGTCAGGTCTGGACAGACTAGATGCAGAAAGGATGTTTCTGATGGCCGGGGAGTCCAGAACCAGGGGTCATAGTCTAAGGGGTAAGCCATTTAGGACTGAAATGAGGAGGAATTTCTTCACCCAGAGAGTGGTGAACCTGTGGAATTCTCTGCCACAGAGGGTGGTGGAGGCCAGTTCATTAAATATATTCAAGAAAGAGTTGGATATATTTCTTGAGGCTAAAGGGATCAAGGGATATGGGGAGAAGGCAGGGACAGGGTACTGAATTTGGATGATCAGCCATGATCTCATTGAATGGCGGAGCAGACTCGAAGGGCCGAATGGCCTACTCCTGCTCCTATCTTCTATGTTTCTATATTATTCAGGTCAAGGTAGAGAATTGGAAAAATACACACCTCCAAGCCACATTGGGTCTATATCCAAATGTTAGCCTATTTTTTTCTCTTTTCAGATACTGACAGACCTGCTGTGTTTTTTCAACATCTGTTTTTATTTCAGATCTTTCTCGCCTTATTTCTCATTTGTTGGTGGCAACCCTCTATTGAGTGTTGCAGTTATTCCTCCCCGCCCCCCGACTAATAACTGAAGGTGCATTTTATTTCGCGTGCTATAGCTTTTCCTTCTTTGGTGCTTTAGAACAAGAAGTGCTGTAGTTGCTTTTTCCTCTGCAGCAGGTAATGTCACCACTCCCTGCTCCTGCACTGTTTCCCAGCACTAGTACTTGCTGTGTATGTATGTCCCACTCCTCCTCCCTTTCTGCAGCAGAAGCCCCCTCCCTGTCTCCCAGCCAGGTCCGTGTCTACCTCTGGCAGTCTGCAGGCGGAAGTGTGTGCCGGGTGCATTGTGGAGCCGAGTCCCAGATTGGAGGAGGAGAGGGAAAGAAGAAAAATAATATGGCAACTCGGCAGCTGCGGAACGTGAGGAGCCGCCAGAGCCCGGCGACGGCAGATGTGGCAATGCAAAGATGTCAGGGAAAGCAATAGGCAGAGAGGAAAAAGAGCGAGGGAACAGCCGAATAAAAAAACAGTGCAAGAGAGAAAAAAAACATTGTGTGAGAGAGGGAGGAGGAGGAGGAAAACGTGAAGTAAATAACAGTAATAATAATTAGAGGAGAGCAAGCCTTTGCAGGGCAGTCTGAGGGTGCGCGGCGGCGGGAGCTGACAGCTGTGCTGTGTAAACACTGAGGAGTCACCGAGCCGCTTCTCCCACCGGAGCAACCGGCTGTGCCCGCGCTGTGGGTGGACACAGACAGAGATATATATACTGTATATAGACATAGAATATTCTTCTTCTGGAAATGAGGTAAGATTTAATCGTATTAAACAAAACCCCGTATGGTTGATTCATATCGAAGTAGCAGAGCAAAATAAAAAGTAAAACCCATCGTGATTCAGCTTTCCAAACGGGCTGATTTGGAATTGCTGAAAGGAGAATGGGTGATTTTCAAAGGGTGGGTGTTTTTTTTTGTTAGCTGTGTGTTTTTTTAGATGTATGGTCTGTGCTCTCCACTCACCGCTCCAGGGGTTGGTTGGCTGGCTCTGTCCAGGAGCGGCTGCCCCTGGTCTCTCGGGTGGTTGTGCTGTTTTGGCCCCAATATGCTGTAAATGCAGTTGTCCTATTTGGTATCTACAAACTGCACAGATTTTTTTTTAAATTGGCTATCGGTGTTATTGTATTGGTGGATTCTATCTTCACCCACCCCAGCAAGCACCAGAACCTTTCCTAAAGAGAATCCTTTTCGTGCAATGTGTCAACTGACCCAGAAATGATTGGATTTTAAAATTAAACGTAGCTATTAATTAAATGTGAAATAAATGCCATTGCTTGCAGGGATTGTTTTTAATGACATACTTTAATGAAGTTGTAAGTCAGATGTGGCGTGCAGTAAGCAGTGGCACGGTGCTCGTGTGGTTGGTTTGGGGAAGGAATGACAGTTACAGTATGTTGGTTTTGCAAAGGAGGAGCCAAGACGGTAGCAGTGACATAACTTCAGTCTACACCATACCAGGCAGCGGCATAGCTGTCTTGTCGTTTTTATTTTCCACAAATAAACATCAATATTTAAAATTGATTGATAACAAGCAAGTAAAGCAAGAATGCCAGTGCTAGCAGGCCGATCTACGGATCTACTGTTGTGGACTTGGCACAGGCGTTCTGACATGAGCACCATCTGCCAGTAAACGGCTGTGGCTGAAGATCTTCCTTGTGCTTCAGAATATGTGTCAACACTAGAAAATTTTAAAAAACCTTAAAAAAAATTACTTTATTACCTTTTTTTTGGTTTTGCTACTTTGTTTTAATTGAATTATTTTTTCGAGTCAAAGGTCAGTCTTATGGGTGTAATGTATGAAATTGTTACTTATATCACTATAGAAGTTGTGTACCATATAAAAACACTTCACTGGGATCCGACAAGTCAGATTCTTACAAAAACTGATTTTAAGAGAAAATAGCAAACTGACTTAAATGCCATATTGCAACATATACTTTGTAACACACCTATGTATTCAGTTCCATTGACGAACAACAGGAGTGTGAAAAGGCATTACCTTTTTATTGTAATCTCATTCCTATATTATTCAATGGGTAAAGAAGGTAATGCAAGCCTTAAAGGCAAAATCATGCCATTTATATTTTACATAGTGTAACATATATATTTTAATACCATCTCTTACTGTTTACCAGTGAACTAAAAATATCTTTATAATTATGTAAAACAATTTTTAAAATGGGATAATTTACAATAAATAGCAGCCAATGATAGCTGAGCCGTTGGAGACAGGGTCAGATCTGTCAGAGTTTTTTAGACTGCTAATCTTGGAGTTTAAGACTCATTCTGGGGACAGGAGGGAAAGAGTGTGAGGATTTGGAGAGAAGCAACTGAGGTAGAAAGAGGCCAAAGGGTGAAAATTTCAGCAAGACAGGAAGAACAGAGAAATAGATCTGGAGCTAGCTGTGAAGAGAAATTTGAACGAAAACTCATTTAGAGGGAAATGAATAGAAGAGGACGTATTTGGAAAGAGCAAGTGAGTGGAAGCTGATGGGGAAAAGTGCAGAGTAAGAGATCGAAGTCAAATAAAGTAAAAGTGGACAGAAAGTTTTGAATAATGCTTCTAGCCCCTCCGTGCCTCAGTATTTCTTTCCCTCCCTTGAGAGTGACATGCTGGGTTTAGTTTCAGAAATTTTGGCAGCCTCTTGTATCACACCCAATTGCCCATTCTTGCATGAGGCTAGACAGTGAGTGTCAGCAGGATATTTGATGTTGACTGTATCACAGCTAAGCCTGATCATGTCCTCACCCGACATCCGCACATAGGCACTTTCCAGCGATGATCACTGGGTAGCTATTAGCAGCAGGAATCTTGGCTGATTTTTTGTTGCTTTCACTGAATGCCCCCACTGCTGCCCCAGTTGAAATCAGCTAACTCATCATGGAGCAGAGATCGAACTGGAAACCTACCTGATCTGAATGGTTTAGGCGTACATGGGTTCAGTGTATTCAACCACTGAGCGACTGGAGAATACAGAATGTAATTTTAAGAGATTAAGTTTACCATTATAAATTACTTTAGGGTTGCAATTGTGTGTGTGTGTGATATATTAGTAATTAACAGATTGTTACAAGATTCCTTTGTCTGCTATTTTAAGAAAGTGTGTTAAATGGTTGCATTCCTTTGTTAAAATAAAGGACAAAAAATTTGTACTAATGCATTAATACATTTGGCATGAATATTGCACCATGCCATTTTGTGTCTACATTTTAAAATTATTGTCCTCTTTAGGTATGTCCATATATTGTGCCTTTCTGTGACCAAGAGGGCAAACTGGTGCTTTGTTTACAAGCCTCTGTCAGTGTTGCTCGGTAATCCTAATTACATAGGATATAGGACACAGAAACAGGCCATTTGGCCCAACCAGCCCATGCTGGCATTTATGCTCCACACGAGCCTCCTCCCGTCTTTCCTCATCTAAATCTATCAGCATAACCCGCTATTCCCTTTTCCCTCATATGCTTATCTAGCCTCCCTTTAAATGCATCTATACTATTCGCTTCAACCACCTCCTGTGGTAGTGAGTTCCACATTCTTGCCACTCTTTGGGGGTGCATGAGAGTGCTGAGGTTTCATTTGCTTTCTAATTTTTCCTTCCTTCTCGGGGAAAGTGCCTCCATGGAGCTAAAATGGGAATTTATCACGTAGGAATTATGAGTGTATACTGCGACCATATCTTCTACCACACTGTCACTGGGCCATTGTCCCAAGAGATGTTTTGGGACAAACACTATAGGGGGATAATGTCTTGTGGTAGTTTTTTTTTATTTGTTCGTGGGATGTGAGCATCGCTGGCAAGGCCAGCATTTATTGCCCATCCCTAGTTGCCCTTGAGAAGGTGGGGGGTGAGCTGCCTTCTTGAACCGCTGCAGTCCATGTGGTGAAGGTACTCCCACAGTGCTGTTAAGGAGGGAGTTCCAGGATTTTGACCCAGCGATGATGAAGTTACAGCGATATACTTCCAAGTCAGGATGGTGTGTGACTTGGAGGGGAACTTGGAGGTGGTGGTGTTCCCATGCGCCTGCTGCCCTTGTCCTTCTAGGTGGTAGAGGTCGCGGGTTTGGGAGGTGCTGCTGAAGAAGCCTTG
This sequence comes from Somniosus microcephalus, assembly GCF_052327205.1. Classification (NCBI taxonomy): domain Eukaryota; kingdom Metazoa; phylum Chordata; class Chondrichthyes; order Squaliformes; family Somniosidae; genus Somniosus; species Somniosus microcephalus. The sequence continues at coordinate 65,969,202 of NC_140998.1, read as the reverse complement.
GTGAGTTGCTGCAGTGCATCTTGTAGATGGTACACACTGCAGCCACGGTATGCCAGTGGTGGAGGGAGGGAATGTTTAAGGTGGTGGATGGGGTGCCAATCAAGCGGGCTGCATTGTCTTGGATGGTGTTGAGCTTCTTGAGTGTTGTTGGAGCTGCACTCATCTACGCAAGTGGAGAGTATTCTATCACACCCTTGACTTGTGCCTTGTAGATGGTGGAAAGGGTTTGGGGAGTCAGGAGGTGAGACACTCACTGCAGAATACCCAACCTCTGACCTGCTATTGTTGCCACAGTATTTATGTGCCTGGTCCAGTTAAGTTTCTGGTCAATGGTGATCCCCCAGGATATTGTTGGTGAGGGATTCAGCGATGGTAATGCTGTTGAATGTCAAGGGATGGTGGTTAGATGCACGATTGTTGGAGATAGTCATTGCCTGGCACTTGTGTGACCTGCCACTTATCAGCCCTAGTCTGAATGTCGTCCAGTTCTTGCTGCATGTGGGCATGGACTGCTTCATTATCTGAGGAGTTGCAAATGGCACTGAACACTGCAGTCATCAGCAAACATCCCCACTTCTGACATTATGATGGAGGGAAGGTCATTAATGAAGCAGCTGAAGATGGTTGGGCCTAGGACACGGTCCTGAGGAACTCTTGCAGCGATGTCCTGGGGCTGTGGTGATTGACCTCCAACCACCACAAACATCTTCCTTTGTGCTAGGTATGACTCCAGCCAGTGGAGTGTTTTCCCCCTGATTCCCGTTTTACTAGGGCTCCTTGATGCCACACTTGCTCAAATGCTGCCTTAATGTCAAGGGCAGTCGCTCTCACCTCACCTCTGGAATTCAGCTCTTTTGTCCATGTTTGGGCAGAACCCAAACTGGGCATCAGTGAGCAGGTGCTGCTTGATAGCACTGTTGATGACACCTTCCATCACTTTGCTGATGATTGAGAGTAGACTGATGGGGTGGTATAGTGGCATCGCTTAGCCCTGTCTATAGCATGCTGCTTCTGAGCATGCATGTAGTCCTGTGTTGCAGCTTAGCACCTCATTTTTAGGTATGCCTAGTGTTGCTCCTGGCATGCAGCTTGGTCAGTAGTGGTGCTACCGAGTCACTTTTGGTGATGGATATTGAAGTCCCCCACCCAGAGAACATTCTGTGCCTTTGCTACTCTCAGTGCATCTTCTAAGTGGTGTTCAACATGAAGGAATACTGATTCATCAGCTGAGGGAGGGCAGTAGGTTTCCTTGCCCATGAGACTTCATGGGGTCCAGAGTCAATATTGAGGATTCCCAGGGCCACTTCTTCACAGGTGGAGTTTGGGACATTGGCTGAAAGGTATGATTCTGTCAGGCTGTTGCTTGACTAGTCTGGGACAGCTCTCCCAATTTTGGCACAAGTCCCCAGCTATTGGTGAGGAGGGCTTTGCAGGGTGAACTGGGCTGGGTGTGCCGTTGTCGTGTCTGTTGTGCGTCTGGTTTTATTCTTATTGCTTTTTGTAGCAGTTTTTTTTATAACTGAGTGGCTTGCTTGGCCATTTCAGAGGGCAGTTAAGAGTCACATATAGGTCAGACCTTCCTTCCCTAAATTTTCTTTTTTATTCCAGATTTATTTAATTGAATTTAAATTCCCCAGCTGCCATGGGATTTGAACTCGCATCTGCCAGATCTTTAGTCCAGGCTTCTGGATTACAAGCCCAGTAACATAACCACTATGCTGCCGTTCCCATAGTCTTGATTCTGTTAAAAAAAACAACACATCCTTGCATAAATCATAATTTAATAGGACAAAGTCAGCATGGTTTTATGAAGGGAAAGTCATGTTTGACAAATTTGCTGGAGTTCTTTGAGGAAGTAACATATAGGGTGGATAAAGGGGAACCAGTGGACGTAGTGTATTTAGACTTCCAAAAGGCATTTGACAAGGTGCCACACAAAAGATTATTGCTTAAGATAAAAAATCACGGGATTGGGGGTAATATTCTGGCATGGATAGAGGATTGGCTATCTAACAGAAGGCAGAGAGTTGGGATAAATGGTTCATTCTCAGACTGGCAATCAGTAACTAGTGGTGTTCTGCAGGGGTCAGTGCTGGGTCCCCAACTCTTTACAATCTATATTAACGATTTGGAGGAGGGGACCGAGTGTAACATATCAAAGTTTGCAGATGATACTAAGATGGGAGGGAAAGTAGTGAGTGAGGAGGACATAAAAAACCTGCAAGGGGACATAGACAGGCTAAGTAAGTGGGCAGAGATTTGGCAGATGGAATACAATACTGGAAAGTGTGAGGTTATGCACTTTGGCAGGAAAAATCGTAGAGCAAGTTATTATCTTAATGGCAAGAAACTGGAAAGTACTGAAGTACAAAGGGATCTGGGGGTCCTGGTGCACGAAACTCAAAAGGTTAGTATGCAGGTGCAGCAAGTGATTAAGAAGGCCAATGGAATGTTGGCTTTCATTGCTAGGGGGATAGAATATAAAAATAGGGGGGTATTGCTTCAGTTGTACAAGGTATTGGTGAGACCGCACCTGGAATACTGCATACAGTTTTGGTGTCCATACTTAAGAAAGGACATACTTGCTCTCGAGTCAGTACAAAGAAGGCTCACTCGGTTAATCCCAGGGATGAGGGGATGGACATATGAGGAGAGGTTGAGTAGATTGGGACTCTACTCATTGGAGCTCAGAAGAATGAGAGGCGATCTTATTGAAACATATAAGATTGTGAAGGGGTTGGATCGGGTGGATGCGGGGAGGATGTTCCCGATGATGGGTGAAACTAGAACTAGGGGCATAGTCTTAGAATAAGGGGCTGCTCTTTCAAAACTGAGATGAGGAGGAACTACTTCACTGAGAGGGTGGTAGGTCCATGGAATATGCTGCCCCAAAAAGCTGTAGAAGCTACATCATTACATAAATTTAAAACAGAAATAGACAGTTTCCTAGAAGTAAAGGGAATTAAGGGTTACGGGGAGCGGGCAGGAATTTGGACATGAGTCTAGGTTCGGATCGCTCATGGCCCTGTGGGTAGCGGAGCGGGCCCAGGGGCCGCGTAGCCTGATCCTGCTCCTATTTCGTGTGTCTAATTCTGTTAGATTCAGGAGATGGTTCTGTGCTAGTGGATTGGCGGTTAGGATCAGATCAGCCATGATCTTATTGAATGGCGGAGCAGGCTCGAGGGGCCGATTGGCCTACTCCTGCTCCTATTTCTTATGTTCTTATAAATTCATTGCAAGGTAGCTGACCTCCCAATCTGTGCAGCTGTCTTTTCACTGTTTCCAAACCTAGTTGTAGAAGGCTGTCACTTAATCTTGGCTCCTTCTTCCCAGAACCCAGCTACTTCAATGGAAGGCTCTATCCACTATTAATGGAGATGAGAAGTAGGGAGTGCTGGGAGACCTGTGGCAAAGCAACAAAATGTCATTTCCAAGTCTAGCCTCAGGAATGTCAAAAAGATGACATACCTGAATGAGAGGCTAGTCTCCTTATATATTTTTAAAATGCAGAGGACTTCATTCAATAAACATATACAAGAAGAATCACCAGCACTGTACAGTATTTTACAGAAATGTACTGGAGGATAAGATTAGTCCTTACCTTTAGTATTACTAATATTTCATTAGTTAAGAATAGGATTTATAATAAACATAATTGATATATTTGAGTTTGAATTAATATCTGGGTTAGAATTGCTGTGGACTTGCATTCAATAAACATTGTACCTTATGTAAATATATTATAATAAATATATATATATATATATGATTAAGTATTGCCGTCAATGTACTGTGTTTGGTTAGCTCAGTTATAGTGCAGAGGACCTACCTGAATTTAGTTCAAAACTAGCAATTAATACTCAGTCCCAAAATCTGTGTAGTATTGCCTGTTACTACAGAAATGTTCTATCCAAAAATGGATTATATAGACATGAAGACACGCAATGCTAGATGCGGAATGACATGCAGCATTGGAAGATTGTTTTGTGTTCAAAAATCAGACTACACGCCAGCTATAGAGTGGGACCAGAAGCTGAAAATTATTACCAGGCTGATTTTAAAGTTCACTTGCTTTGCACACAGTGCCTGAGGTACCATTTGAAACTTGCATATGCAAGAACATTGTAGGGAACATGGTTGAGCATCAGAATGCATAAACTAGTTTGTCAGCACAGTGGAGCTTCCATTGCCCACTGGCATGTTACGAGATTTACTAATCTTGATCCAGTGAACCAGTATGAATTTTGGAGTTGTGCAGACCATCATTCTCTACAACTTGTTTGGATTGAGGCAAGCAAACTAAATTGCAGTGACCTAACTTGGTGTTGTACCTATGACAGAATTTTGCTTCACCTGTTTTGAGAAAAATGTGCTTGTTCCATATTTCGTAATGGAGATGTGTTTTCTTGTGATTTGCACATTGGCTGATATTCTATTCCATATTTGTTTGCTCTGTTGTATTAAACCTGTGATGTGCTACTGAAGAGGCAGTGTTAATGTGCCATCTAAAGAGCCACCAGTCATATTTCACTAAGTTTAAGGTGGTATATCTAGTGTGACTACCATGAGGTAAAATACACTGCCTCCAAACAGACCAAAAGTGTTACAAACTAAATGTTCATTTTTTAAAGCACAGATGTGCATGCTTACTTACACAGTGCTGAGATGTTTGAAACATCTTGGTGCCTTTTTGAAACCACATTGTGATCCTCAATGAGTGGAAGTGGTCTCTGCAATTTTAATGTGCGCTCTGTGAGGTAATTTCTATCCTCATGCCCTGACAAGATTCTGATGCTAAAGCTTGCTGGATGCACATTTTAGGTACCTCGCTTATATAATTATGTGGCAGCATGAAATGGTTCATTATGCCACCAAATGACAGTAGTTTCAGTGCAGTGACACATTAAATACACCCACACCAAGGCACTAAAAATAAACAGAATTCAGTTCTTCATTTGAGGGTATTTTTACACCAATACAGAATGCAGTGATTTTAAATAAGTTCCAATTATTAAGATGATATACTGCAGGTGACATTTTGTATTGTGCTTTCATGTTTTTGGATTTACTTTATGCAACTTAGTAACAACTTGTTTTTGATAGAAAGTTAACTATCTATTTTAAAAGCTTTAAATTTATTACTGTAATGTTTGAGGACTGTGACAACAGTTTGGCACCAAAATATTACAAATTCATCCAGCTGTTTTTGGTTTTATTTTACAGAATATTATTATGATTCATGTAAGGATCTGTTTTGTGTATGTCTCTAATTCTGCTAAGTAACATTTATCGATTAAATTGTACAGAAAGTCATTAGATAGAAGAGGTGCTTTTTAAAATAAAAGGCTACAAAGGCCATTTGTTACTCAATGGTTAAAAATTAACGTGTGTGTGGCAGCAGAACAAAACTTTCAAAACCCAGTAGGTTCAACCAGAGGTTTTCCACCTAGTTAGACATGCAAATAGTCCATGTATAGTAAAGAGGAGGAACATTCTCCAAACAGACAGCAGTATAAAGGGTCTTTTGGACACACATGCACTCAAACAAACTGCTTTCAAATTGAGCTGTGTCCCATTCAGCCACAGAACAATCAAAAAGCCATTAACCAACTGTGAACTGATGAACAAAACATTCCAAAAATGGAACAAGCTTTGACAAATGGAAAAGGAATGAAATGTTTATTTCAGTTGAACACCATAAAAGGAACAAAGTCTAAACATCGCAGGTTGTAAAAGTTTACAGAACAGAGCTTTAAATGGAAATGTCTCTGTTCAGCTCAGCAACGAGTCATTTAAAAAAAAAAGTAAATTTGGACAGCTAACTGTGCACCTTAATTGTCATTATACTACTGCTTGAAATTGATTGCATTTGATAATGTAAAATAGGGTAATGTATCAAATTAGTTATCTCTTTGAAAACGTAGTGCGCTCAACAATACAGGACAGATGTTCTTTGCAGTTGCTCTTTGCAATTACTTTAAAGGTTCTTTCTCACAATCTTTGCTCCCCCTCTCAGCTTCACTCTCTAATCCCTGGACTTGCTTTAACAATACAATACTGCTTTATCAATTTGGGCTTGGCTTTGACTCTACCTAGATCCTATTATCGACTGCATTCCAATCCTTTACTCTGACCTTGGCTTTATTCTGATCTACAGTCCAGGATCTCTTTTCTCTCTCCAGTACCCTGTTTGTGGTCATGGCTCGCTTTGATCAACTTAGTTTCCATCACACGATAACATTGATTTAATATGTATAAACCCTACGTAGATGGGATGTGAAAATAATGAAAATATGTAGTAAATGCTGAAGATTTTCCTGTACATTACAGTACACTGCCTGTTGCATTTTTGTGTTCTGAGAAATACAGTTTTAGTTAAGACAGTGAAGTGTTTATTTAAATTCATTTGTAAGTTTGTAAATTTCTAAATGTCATTAGAAAACATTTATACTTGTATATCATGTAACATTCAGTCATGTTCGAGCGAACACATTAGAAAAATAATAGGCACTCTTTTGGAAAAACAATTCTCTCAAACATATGAACTTTTTAAATATATAGAAACAGTGCATTTCCTTCCTCACCTGATCAGAGATCTTTAATTGAGAGGAAAAAGAGGCCCTGACTACCTTTATGCCCCTGCCCCACCTCTGACTCCATCACCCTATAAATGAAAGAACCCACAATCATCTACATGAAGGCTGCATATTTTTTTTCCTGAATGGTTTTCTGGAGCTGATCACAGCGAATCAAGTCCTGTATCTAGCACTGGTGGACAACACTCCTGTATATGAATGATGAATGGCAATTTCACAGTGCACTGAAGAGCCCTCGTCTATGCTCATTACGAGGACCAGTCACCGTGGTTTCCTGAAGATTGGTTGATCATTTATAGGGGTTGGGGGAGGAGTTTCCAGGATTCTTCTTTTCCTAAAGTGTCCTTAGATTTTTTTTCTCTTGTTTTGCCTCTCACAGGAAAATGCATGACACATGGAGTGGTGGGTGTAATTATATTAGTAGATTGCACCATGTGGGATGGCACGGGCTTGATTGATCAGCTAGTCTTTTCATGTCCTTTTTTGTATTTCATACATATAAAATTAAGCATGTATTGAACAAAAGAAAGAATAGGTGCAGTCTCTCTGATATAATGTACCTATTATATACTTAATGTAAGGATTTTGCAATTAAATTCCAGTTTAAACTGAAAATCACCAATAAAACACGGGGACAAGTTTTTAAAACTGTTTGTGAAATCAACAGCTGAAAATACTACTACTGGTGGCTACAAGAATTAGCCTTTTCAGATAAAACTCTGTGCTCCTTTACGATCGATTTTCAGCTTGCTGTACATTTGAATGCTGATATGCGTGCTGCACGGGCCTTAGTGAGCAACCTACACAATGAGTATTTAGCCAAAGGCCTTGCAATGTCAACATTTTTAAAACATTTTTGACGCAAGCAGCTGCACCGGCTGCAACTCCAGGTCGTTTTAAACCCTGTTATTTATCCCAATTTTTAAGAGCAACAATGCGGTATTGCAGGCCTCCACTCGAGAGGAGTGCCGGGCTGAGCGATCGCGGCCGGCACCCCGAATAAAAGAGAAGGGGGCAGGTGCTGGCAGGCGGACAGAAGAAAAATGGCCACCCGACACCTGCCCCGTTAAACACCACTGCCGCAGCTGCAAAGACGCCACCCCGACCCTGTCGGACATATCGTCTGCCGATAGTTCAGGGGGCGCAGCCGAAGTTTGCGGCCGGGGCGCTTCGCACGGCGGTGATGTCATCACCAGAGGCGCAGCGCTGCGGGGCGCTACTGGCTACCGCCGCTGCTAATCTCCCGCTGAGTTTCGCGGGAGGCATTAGCGGTGCCGGGCGCTAGGGGCTTTGAGCCTCGTTAGCGCCCCCCCCCCCCCCCAGTGGCGATAACGGGAGGAGCAAAGCAATCCAATTTTTTCCCCCATAATCTTGACCTGGACACTCGTTTGTCTATCAATCAATCCTTTTAGTATTAAAAAAGAAACCACTTGTGCACATCTTTGTTTAACATTTTTAAATTGACATTAGATATTCTCTTTGTGATCTCAGCACAATCAAATCTAGAGGCAATTAATTGAAAATGTTGGCCCATTTCCCATTGACGTTTGTATTCTCCAGCTAGACTGAGGTGATCCCAAACTACGAGGGGCAATGGATTTGGAAGAAGCATCTCAGAAATTACAAAATGATTTTGCAAAATATATAATTGGACAGAACAATGGAAGATAAAATTTAACGCGAGCAAGTATAATGTATAGCATATAGGAAGGAAAAATAGGCGGTATATATTTTGTAAATGGTCTTGGAATAACTATGGGTGATGTTGAAAGAAGCCCAGGAGTCTTAGACTAGATGCTCAACATGTCCAATCAATGCAGAGCAACAATCATCAAAGCCACTAGAATGGTGAACTATAAGTTCAAAAGAACAGAGTAAAATCTAAGAAATTTGCTGTCAAACTGTACAATGCTCTTTTCAGACTACAGTTTGAATACAGTTCCAGATCTGATCACTGAGTCACAAGGGAGACATTCAACTGCTAACGGCAGTGCAGAAAAGAGCCATAAGGTTGATCTCTGGTGTTTGTTATTGGGGAGCTTCTACTTTTCAGCCTTGAAAGGAGTTGTCTGTGTGGTGATTTTATATAAGATTGAAAACGATATAGAAAAAAGTTAGTCTGGAAAATTATTTTCAACTAAATTGCAAGAGTAGGACATGGAACACAAGTTCAAATGGGAAAAAAAATAATTTTTGGACCGGTATAGGGAATTTCTTAATATAAAAAGCAATCAATACTGGAATGGACTCCTGGATAGAGTAATGGAGGTAAAAAATCCTGGAATCATTTAAGAAACAATTGGCTGCTACCGAGGGGAATCCTTTAAGGTCTTTCTAGATAGACTAACTGAGATGGGAGCAAATGGCCCTCCCCATTTCTAATTATCATATGGTCTTATGACAGGCTGCACAGGAATCAAAATGTAAAGTGATTGTCAAGATCCTATTGTGTCTATATATTTATATACAGTGTTCACGTTTCTCTTCAAAATCAACTTTTTCTATAAATTTTTATGTTTTGTTGCTTTATGCTCATTGAGCTGGAGATATCTCTGTTAAAGAATGGCCTGTTGACCATCCCTGATTTTAATCGCCTCACCAGTGATGGCCGTGTCTTCAGCTGCCAAGGCCCTAAACTCTGGAATTCCCTCCCTAAACCTCTCCACCTCTCTTTCCTCCTTTTAAGACACTCCTTAAAACCTACTTCTTTGACCTGCCCTAATATCTCCTTATGTGGCTCGGTGTCAAATTCTGTTTTATAACGCTCCTGTGAAGCACCTTGGGACATTTAAAAACATTACAGGCGCTATATAAATACAAGTTGTTTTTTAAATACATTTCCATTTTGCCACCCAGTTCAGGTATACATAGTCGGATATAGAGTAAAGCACCCTCTAATTTATCCTAACAACCCACCTTGAATCCCAACCTCCGAAGGGCATTCCACTGCATCAGTGTTTTTATTATTCCCCACACCAGGACTTCTTGTTAGTTGGAGACAAAGTTCCTTAAACTATTTTTGCTTCACGTAAGCTGTTATAATCTTAAAGTATTTTTACAGCTTTAATGAATGGTTTTGAACATTGAAAAAGCCAATTGAATTAAAGAGGGGATGTCGGGAATGAGGCAGAGCACTCTTGAGAGGCAGGACGTTTAGGGATTGTGTAGCTGATGACCAAGCAGTCGGTTTTAAGCAAGCCTTTAATTAGAAAGTAAATGGCCTGGCCTATTGTTGCCAATGTATATTACACAATGGATATTAATGGGGTATGCCATTTCACCCACTCTTCCATCCAGAAAGAACCTCGCATCACAGCATCCAACTGTTCCTTAAAGATTCCAAGGTGTTTGCCTTCACTACCCGATGCAGAAGCCTATTTTGTATTGATTACTCCTTGTCTAAAAATTTCCTTGCGCCGGTCCTAAATGTGTCTATTGCCAGTTTGAACTTGTGCCCTCTTGTTCCACTATCATGAATTAACTTAAACTAGTATTCTGAATTTATCTTTTCTCTACCTTTTATACCTCCTTTAGATTACCCTCTTAGTCATTACCTTTGAAGGCTGAAAAGCCCTAATTTTCTTGGTCACACAACTCTGTCCTCTGATGTTAAATATCTGTCTTGTGTCTCTTTGCTGTACCACTTCCAGGGCTTGAAGTTCAGTGACCAAAACTCACATGTGGTGTGATCAGAGTGCTGTTCAGTTTTGGCATGATATTCTCTGGCTTGTTTTGGTCTATAGTTCAGCATTCCCTTTGCTTTGTTGATTGTTGCTCCAGAGTGTCCAGATAAGTGCCAAATCTACTAATACTTAGAACACTCTCATTTCAACCTTGGGCTATTTTGATACAATTCATGGTGTGTGTGTGTGTTCCTAAGTGCAGTAATTTGCACTTAAGCATATTACATTTCATCTACCTCCAATCCACCCACATATATTGTATCTAACTAGTTTTGTAATTTCTTGGCTGCCTCTTCATATTTGACTACCCTCAGTTGGTATCATCTGTAAATTTGATCAGCTTTCATTGCACTTCTCAGTCCAAGTTGTTAATGTGAGTTAGAAAGCGTACAAGTCCCAGAAACACGCTTTTTAACTTTCTCTGAATCAGTACCTATTATTTCCTACCCTTTAGCCAATTTCTTATTCATTCCCAGGCTTTATCCATAATTTTCACTGCTTTTAATTAAGCTACAGCATTCTGTGTAGAACTTTATCAGACACTTTGTAAGTCTACAACCAATTCCTTCAACAGAGACTGTTGCTGTCCTCTAAGTAAGGCGGAAATGTGGAGTAATTGGATCAGCCATGATCTTATTGAATGGCGGCGCAGGCTCGAAGGGCCGAGTGGCCTACTCCTGCTCCTAATTCGTATGTTCGTAAGTAAGACTAGCACAGATGCGGTAGTGGAACTGGCTGAGGGAGCATCTGCCATTTTACTGGAAGTACTTGAAGAAAGGCAGGCAGAATCTAAAAAGGACAAATTCCTGATAAATGTAAGAAGTCACACAACACCAGGTTATAGTCCTGATAGTAAGAGGAGACATTTCCAACAGTAGGAATGGAGGAGAGGTGTTATTCTGCATGGAGGGAGTGAGTCAATTGTTGGGGATTGTTTGAATCCTGAACTAAATTAATTTCACCTATGCTCATGTGCTGACTCCAAAAATATATTGTGCACATGAGACAATGTAATCTGGAGTATTTTAGTTTTAAAGCTTTTATTTTAAAAGTAATTTAAACTTTTGTGCTAAAAATGAATTAATTGAGTTCTACAGGAAAGCTACAGGTTTATATTGAATTATATATTCCCACATTACAACAGTGACTACACTTCAAAAGTACTTCATTGGCTGTAAAGCGCTTCGGGACGTCCTGAGGTCATGAAAGGTGCTATAAAAATGCAAGTTGTTGTCTTCTGTAAAAGTTAATGAGGCAGAAAACTTCAAACGTTGTGAATTTGAAAATGACTCCTTTTACTGTCCGAGTAAGACCTCGAGCTTTCAGCTGGAAGTTTAACTCTAGCTGCTGGTCTGCACTTAGTGGAATATGAAGGCTGCAACCAAATGTGTACAGACACTATACCTAGTAATTTTATGGACTAAACATCCTGTATAAATAGTTACCAGCTGGCTCACTAACTTTCAAGCCACTTTTCTAAAGTTTTTAAGATTTATGTTCAGGACCCAGATCGATAGAGAGGGGCATAAAATGTGCTCCCAGCTCCAGTTCACTCCAATCACTACAACAACTCCTGACTCAGCAGTGCATTCCTTGATAGCCATTTGCAATCATCATTCTAGTTAGATTTTTTTGGGAAAAGTTCCTTTTTTACCAACATCTCTGCACTACAGACCATCCATAGGGTGAGAGTTCTGGCAGGAAACTCCCTCCCAGGACCTTCTGTGTTGCTTTGCTACCAGTGCGAGAAGAGATGGGTGGTTCGCCTTCTGATTTTTACTTCTTTATCCCCTCCTTCCTCCTCATTAGGTAGTGCTTGGACTCTACCTGGTGCTCATCCCAAAAGACCTAGCCAACACTGTACGAAGTTTCAAAGATGTGAGCTCATGCAATATGTTTGTGAAACTTAAAATGCAACCACCTCCTCAATTGCTGTAAACAATGGTCTCTGGTAATATCAAAAATGTTTCTGCTGGTCACTCAGCTGTCAAGTCCATTCCAAGACATAAACTAGTAAATACATCTTGAATGTTTTTTTCTGTTGGCTATTGTACTATTTTTATACTTGCAAATTGGCTGAAGGCCAACCTGAGCTAATTTGACTGTTTTTTGAATGCACGTATTGTTTGTGGCTGATTGCTGGTAGATACATTGAACTTTGGCTTGATTTAGAACTTAGTATAGTAACTAGCTTGGTATCAGATTGTAAAAAATAACTCTATAATATCCTATCACATGATGCAAGCTGACGTCATTTACTTTAGTCAGAATACCTGTGTCTCCTCTATAGACCACATTAAAAAAAAATTATTTCTGCAGTTTCATGTGCTGTCTAAACATGCATTTTATTATGCAAAACAAAAGCTAGCTCAGAACATGATATGGTTCCTTTCAATAACCTTGAATTAAAGAAAACAGAAATGCAGTGTTGTAAATTCTGGGACACGTTAAGTGCAGAGCAATAATTGCATAGCAGCTAACTAATCTAACAGCCTAGACTTTCTGATTGGCATGATTTTAACACCACGTTAATCCACTTATTTTAAAATCCAGGCTAGCATGTCTCACCGATAAATTTAGCATTGACTTTTAGAAACGGCAAAATGTGCTCATAAATCAAGACTGCAGATTATGTAGCTGTGCATTACAGAAATTAAACTGTTTGTGTAGTAGCACTTGCAAATCATGCTGCCTATATAATAACAAGGGGAGAATGTTTAATATTGGCCCGGAATTTGCGGTGGGTAATAACAGCGAACTTATCAGTGTTTGCTGTTAACACCCCTTTTAAACTGACCGCAACTTCAGGATGTAGCGCATGCGCATCTAAACGCAGAAATCCTGAAGTTGCAGTCTGTCAATCACTGCTCCGACACTGGCTGCACTGTGGGCCCCCGCCCCCCGCACAGCTGGCAATCAGTGAAATTAATGAAACTGACGAAAACTTTGGCTTTTCTGCAATAATATCTCTGTTAAATACCCCATTAAAAGTCAGGCCTTGTTGGATTAGGTATAACTGGAGTTTTAACAGCGTATTGACTGCTAAACAAACATTATGGCCCTGAAAACAATAGTAAGGAAGTATATTAGCTCTGATGATGTGGAATCTCTATGGGTAGAGCTGAGAAATACCAAGGGGCAGAAAAGGTTAGTGGGAGTGGTATACAGACCCCCAAACAGTAATGCTGAGGTTGGGGATGGCATTAAATGGGAAATTAGAGACGCGTGCAATAAGGGCACAGCAGTTATCATGAGTGACTTTAATCTACATATAGATTGGGCTAACCAAATTAGTAATAATACTGTGGAGGAGGAATTCCTAGAGTGTATACGGAATGGTTTCCTGGACCAATATGTGGAGGAACCAACTAGAGATCAGGCCATCTTAGACTGGGTATTATGTAATGAGAAAGGATTAATTAGCAATCTTGTTTTGCGTGGCCCCCTGGGGAAGAGCGATCATAATATGATAGAATTCTTCATTAAGATTGAGAGTGAAGTATTTGACTCGGAGACTAGGGTTCTGAATTTAAATAAAGGAAACTACGATGGTATGAGGTGCGAGTTGGCTAGGATTGGGGAACGTTACTTAAAGGGTTGACGGTGGATAGGCAATGGCAAACATTTAAAGATCACGTGGATGAACTACAGAATTGGTTCATCCCTGTCTGGCATAAAAATAAAACAAAAAAGGTGACTCAACCATGGCTAACAAGGGAAATTAGGGATAGCATAAGATCCAAGGAGAGGACATATTAATTGGCCAGAAAAAGCAGCAAACCTGAGGATTGGGAGCAGTTTAGGATTCAGCAAAGGAGGACAAAAGGATTAATTAAGAAGGGGAAAATAGAGTATGAGAGTAAGCTTGCAGGGAACATAAAAACTGACTGCAAAAGTTTCTATAGATATGTGAAGAGAAAAAGATTGGTGAAGTCAAGCGTAAGTCCCTTGCAGTCAGAATCAGGGGAATTTATAATGGGGAACAAAGAAATGGCTGACCAATTAAATACATACTTTGGCTCTGTCTTCACAAAGGAGGACACAAATAACCTCCCAGAGATGTCGGGGAACATAGGGTCTAATGAGGGGGAGGAACTGAATGAAATCAGTATTTGTAGGGAAATGGTGTTAGGGAAATTGACGGGATTAAAGGCCGATAAATCCCCAGGGCCTGATAATCTACATCCTAGGGTACTTAAGGAAGTGGCCCTAGAAATAGTAGATGCATTGCTGGTCATCTTCCAAAATTCTATAGACTCTGGAACAGTTCCCATGGATTGGAGGGTAGCTAATGTAACCCCACTATTTAAAAAAGGTGGTGGAGAGAAAACGGGGAATTATAGACCGGTAAGCCTGACATCGGTAGTGGGGAAAGGCTAGAGTCCATTATAAAAGATGTAACAGCAGAGCACTTGGAAAACAGTGACAGGATCAGACAAAGTCAACATGGATTTACAAAAGGTAAATCGTGCTTGACTAATCTACTGGAATTTTTTGAGGATGTAACTGGTAGAATAGATAAGGGAGAACCAGTGGGTGTGGTGTATTTGGACTTTCAGAAGGCTTTCGATAAGGTCCCGCATAAGAGATTAGCGTGCAAAGTTAAAGCACATGGGATTGGGGATAACGTACTGACTTGGGTAGAGAACTGGTTGGCAGACAGGAAGCAAAGAGTTGGAATAAATGGGTCTTTTTCCGAGTGGCAGGCAGTGACTAGTGGGGTACCGCAGGGATCGGTGCTAGGACCCCAGCTATTCACAATACTGTATATATTAATGATCTAGATGAGGGAACTAGATGTAATATCTCCAAGTTTGCAGACGACACAAAACTGGGTGGGCATGTGTGCTGTGAGGAGGATGCAGAGAAACGCCAGTATGATTTGGACAGGTTGGGTGATTGGGCAGATGCATGGCAGATGCAGTATAATGTGGATAAATGCGAGGTTATCCACTTCGGTGGCAAAAACAGGAAGGCAGTTTATTATCTGAACGGCAATAGATTGGGAAAAGAGGAAGTGCAACGAGACCTGGGTGCCGTTGTGCACCAGTCGCTGAAGGTAAGCATGCAGGTGCAGCAGGCGGTTAATAAGGGAAATGGTATGTTGGCCTTCATAGTGAGAGGATTCGAGTACAGGAGCAAGGGTTTCTTGCTGCAGTTGTACAGGGCCTTGGTGAGACAACACCTTGAGTATTGTGTGCAGTTTTGGTCGCCTTAGCTGAGGAAGGATGTTCTTGCCATGGAGGGAGTGCAGCGAAGATTCACCAGACTGATACCTAGGATGGCAGGAATGACGTATGAGGAGAGATTGGGTCGATTGGGCTTATATTTGCTGGAGTTTAGAAGAATGAGAGGGGATCTCAATGAAACTTCTAAAATTCTAACAGGACTAGACAGACTAGATGCAGGAAGGATGTTCCCGATGGCGGGGGAGTCCAGAACCAGGGGTCACAGTCTAAGGATAAGGGGTAAGCCATTTAGGACAGAGATGAGGAGGAATTTCTTCACCCAGAGAGTGGTGAACCTGTGGAATTCTCTACCACAGAAGGCAGTTGAGGCCAATTCATTAAACATATTCAAAAAGGAGTTAGATATATTTCTTAAGGCTAAAGGGATCAAGGGATATGGGGAGAAAGCAGGGACAGGGTACTGAATTTGGATGATCAGCCATGATCTCATTTAAATGGTGGAGCAGGCTCGAGGGGCCGAATGGCCTACTCCTGCTCCTATCTTCTATGTTTCTATGAAAAACTTATTTTAATTT
The DNA here is from genome assembly GCF_052327205.1 of Somniosus microcephalus. Taxonomy (NCBI): domain Eukaryota; kingdom Metazoa; phylum Chordata; class Chondrichthyes; order Squaliformes; family Somniosidae; genus Somniosus; species Somniosus microcephalus. The sequence continues at coordinate 65,953,159 of NC_140998.1, read as the reverse complement.
TGTGGAGTGTCAAATTTCTCCATTATGATAAGAAACTTTAAAAAAATGTCTTAATTCGAAACCCTCGTGTGATAAATAAAACTTAGGGGGAGAAATTTGGTATCGCCCTGTTTGGGGCGCAATTATCGGCTGGGTGCAAAGTTTAGCGTCTGGCACTAATTATCTCCTCCGACTGCAAACTTGGCTTCTATCGCCTCTGGAGGTGTCTGAAGCGCTACACACCTCTCTTAAGACGCTAATGCCGAGGCAGTAGGCGCTAACTCAGAGCGCGGGCGAAGCTCAGGTGATGTCTGTCAGCAGTGGAACACAGACACACTGGTGCCGACCAGTTCTTAAAGGGAAGGGTTGATCTTGCTCTCCAGCAACACCCTGCTTATTACAGCCTTGAATCTCGGCCTGGAGAAACCTGTACATCAATTCTGCTGGAAAGAACAATGGAAAGACCCAGGGAAAGAGCTCGGAGTGCAGCCCCCATAGTCTCTTCTAAATCGATGCAAGGAAGGTCAAAGCAAAATGAACCTGCAAAGTGCTGCTCAGTACCCAAAACTCCTGCACACAGCGTTGAATCTCTCCAGAAGTCTCTCTCTCTCTCTCTCTCAGAATGCGTGGTGCAAAAATATCGCCGACAAAAAAGGCAGGAAGTGGCCACCTTTAAATAGCACTTCTCCTAGTCCCTTCCTGACTGCAAATGTTCCCCTCTACCTGTCGTTGCTAGCGGCAGGCGAAAAGCCAGGTGGTGCCACTCAATATCTGGTCCGGGCACTACCGGGGCGTTGCACGCTCGACTGACGTCACGATCTGCGGGCACAGGAGATCATGGCGGTAGTGTTTAGTGCCGCCGCAAAATGTCTGGTCAATTTTGCGAGCAGCGCAAACATCGCCACGCCTGGGCGCTAGTTGCTTTGCGCCCCATTAACACCCTCTTAGGGCATTAATGTGAGGCGCAAAGCAACCGAATTTTTCCCCCATAGTATTTGAAATTTTGTATTGCTTGTTTATTTTGCAATGTGCTCTGAGGTTGGGGATGATTGAGTCTCTTTCTTTCATGCATATCTGAGATAGGGCACAAAAAACAAAAATAGCAGCGAATAGGTAATTTCAACGAGGAAAACCCTGGAAAGACGATTATTGTTTGAGCAAGGAGTGGAGGTCTGTATAAAAAGTCCTGAGTTAGTGTCAGGGAGGGGGAATGGAGTAGTTGGCAAAGGTAGATTTTTTGGGGGTCCAAGGCAATAATTTTGGTCTTCCAAATGTTTAACTGGAGGAAATTATGGCTCATTTAAGACTGGATATCGGCACGCAGTCTAACAGCAGAGAGGCAGTGGTAATGGAGAGGTAGAGATGAGTGTTGTAAATGTGCATGGGGCAGCTGAGCCCATGGCTGGGGATGGTGTTGCTGAGGGACATCATGTAAAAGAGAAAGAAGACCGGGATATTGATAATTTGGGGGGTTGCCATGGTAATGGTGCAACAGATGTAAAAGAAGTCATTAATGGGGATGTTCTGGCTAGCGTTGATTAGATGGCAGCAGAATGGTCAAGGAGGAATAATCCACCACGCTCACAGACACCGAAAATGTTGTTCATGACTTTGGTTGGCGCTGTTTTAGTGCTGTGCGAGGGGTGGAAACCTGATTGGATAGATCCAAATAGGGAGTTACAGGAGAGATGGACACAGATTTGGGAGGCAACAACACGTTCAAGGACTTTGGAGAGGAAAGTAAGGTTGGAGATTGAGCGATAGTTTGCAAGGACAGTGGGTTGAGGATTTTTTGAGGAGTGGGGTGATGATGGCAGTTTTGAAAGGGACGGGGACAGTACCTGAGGAGAGAACATCAAACATCACTTACAATTGTCAGCCAGCATGGGGTCCAGAAAGAGAAGTTGTGTAGTTTGCAATTTAGTGGTAATGGTATCAAGGGGGCATGAGGTAGTTCTCCTGGATGAGATGAGGTTCAGTGTAACAAAAGAAGAGATAAGTAAAGAGTGCTAAAAGAAAAATCAATTGAAGAAGCTAATGAAGGAATGAATTCACCCTGCCCCTCCCCTGACCAGGCCAATTATTCTCTCCTATTTTCCCCTTCCTTTCCTGAAAGCTGTGACTCATACTGGGTATAGTTCCATGGGCACCAGCAGCTGTCTAGTGCCTTATCTGATGCTACACATGCAATTGGCATGAAATCCCTGCACGGCAGTCAAGAGCTGGAATCTTGGCTATTTTTCCTCCCTTGGCGCAGGAACACTGATGGCTGTTGCAGTGCCCACATTGCTATCAAAATTGAGATCAGCTAACTTGGAAAGACCAGGGAGGAATGAGTATTTCAACAAATATTAATCATTTAACCAGGTAAGTTGGAACGTGTCAGTGGGTAAAATAAAATTAAAATCTGGGCATACAACTTAAGAAGCAAAACTGATGGACTACAATGAAACGTTAGTGGCGAACAGGATAAAACACAAGTTGGAAGAAAGCAAAAGATTAATTTTATGTAGAGAAAATTGTATTGAACTTATTTAAAGAGATTTTCCAATAACTCCATTATCCAGAGAGTGGCTAACTCCTCATCAGGAAGGCAAGTGATCAAATAACTGCTGGGAAATAGACAGAACTGGCCAGTGGAAAAACAGTGGTGTGTATTTTTAGTATTGAGAAGACAATTTCAAAAGTTTTTTGGATCGTGATGTTGCCCCCCTATGTTCACTCCATAATAGTTGCAAGATCAATTACAAATCTTCAGGTATCTGACACAATGGCCTGGATTTTGCAGTCAGCAGTGGAAGTTTTTGTGGGCTTTAGAATGGAGACTTGCTCTAATCCGGCATCTGATCCAGCACGGCGCCCTCTACAGAGAATCTGTGGTATCTGTGAGATGTGGTCTCCTCTACATTGGGGAGACCAAACCTAGATTGGGTGACCGCTTTGCAGAACACCTCCGTTCAGTCCGTAAAGGTGACCCCGAGCTTCCGGTCACCTGTCATTTTAATTCACCGCCCCATTCCCTCTCCGACCTCACCGTCCTCGGGCTCTTGCACTGTTCCACGGAAACCCAGCGTAAGCTCGAGGAACAGCACCTCCTCTTCCGATTAGGCACTTTACAGCCTTCCGGACTCAATATCGAGTTCAACAATTTCAGATCATAACCTCGGCCCCTATTACACTTTTATATATTTTTTATCCACACCTTTGTTTTGTGCCCTTCCCCCTTTTATTCTTTCCCACATGGCAGCTGTCTCTCATTCTGCCAGTGCATTTCACACTTCACACTGCATCCATTTAATAAACATCTCGAGCTGTCTTTTGTCTCTTTACTAGTCCTATCACCATCTCGTCTTGTCTTGAATACCTCTTAATGTCTCTTCACTTCTCTTTTGTTCTTTCATCCCCATTTCCCAGCTCCCAAACTGGCCTTTTAATCTGTTTCATTTCCTGTGTTTTCTCTCAGTCCTGACAAAGGGTTTCAACCTGAAACGTTGACTCCGTTTCTCTCTCCACGGATGTTGCCTGGCCTGCTGGGTTTTTCCAGCAATTTCTGTTCTTTTGGATTTCCAGCATCCGCAGTATTTTGCTATCTGTCTAAAAGGTATTGGCTTTTCAGGATAGCCCCATGCTGAGCTGTGATTCCATCAGCAGGTGAATGGTTATTCTACAAAATGGGAAGTGGCACCTTTTCAGAGATCAAATAGGCAATTCATTTACTATGTTGGGTCATTCATAAAGAAATCTAGCACCTTGGTATTGATAAACTCTTGATCTCTGTGGGTCAGCGAGAGAGACTTAAAAAAAAAATACAGGACAGACAGCAGAAGGTCAGTCCAACATATGAAGGCTGCAAAGGGAGTAAACTGCTGTCCTAGGTGGTAGGACCAAATACAGAGGAGATTGGTGGTAACTTTCATTTTCACCGATTGATCGATAAACTGGGGAAGATTGATCAGCAGTTCTAGAACCTGCCTGATATTCACTTCAGTGCCTTCGGAGAGACTGAAGGAGTACACGGATCCAGTCCAAAACATGAGGGAGTTTCATTGTTAACGCTTCGGGTCCTGCTAGTGATAGTAGATATAGGACAGTGAGAGTCAACACCAATATGAAGCAGGTGACCAGCGCACTAAGGGAGCTACTGACACGACTGAATCTGAGCAGTTCTCTGCCGAAGAACTGAATTTGTAACATCCAAGGTCCAATCTACTCTCTCCAAATCACTATTATCCTCCTTGGGGATGTATGGAAAGGGAGGATGGGAGGTGAGAGAGAAGAGAAGGTTGCAGCATTTTCCTGTCCAGCAAACTTTTAGACAGAATAGTTTCAAAGCATAACAACAACTTGTATTTATATAGTGCCTTTAACGTAGTAAAACATCCCAAGCCGCTTCACGGGACCGTTATAAAACAAAATTTGACACCGAGCCACGTAAGCAGATATTAGGGCAGATGACCAAAAGCTTGGTCAAAGAGGTTTTTAAGGAGCATCTTAAAGAAGGAACATAAGAAATAGGAGCAGGAGTAGGCCATTCGGCCCTTCGAGCCTGCTCCACCATTCAATGAGATCATGGCTGATCTTCTGCCTCAATTCCATTCACCGGCCCTATCGCCATATCCCTTGATGCCCTTACTAGTCAGAAATCTATCGACTTCTGTTTTGAATATCCCCAATGACTGAGCCTCCACAGCCCTCTGGTGTAGAGAATTCCAAAGATTCACCACCCTCTGTGTGAAGAAATTTCTTATCTCAGTCCTGAATGGCCTACCCTTTATTCTGAGGCTGTGGCCCCTGGTTCTAGACTCCCCAGCCAAGGGAAACATTCTCCCAGCATCCACCCTATCAAGCCCTGTAATAATTTTGTATGCTTCAATGAGATCCCCTCTCATTCTTCTGAATTCAAGAGAATCCAGGCCTAGTTTACTCAATCTCTTCTCATTCGACAGTCCCGCCATCCCAGGAATCAATCTCGTGAACCTTCGTTGCACTCCCTCTATGGCAAGTATATCTTTCCTTAGGTAAGGAGACCAAAATTGTACACAGTACTCCAGGTGTGGTCTCATCAAGGCCCTATATAATTGGAGTAAGACTTCTTTACTCCTGTACTCAAATCCTCTTGTAATGAAGGCCAGCATACCATTTGCCTTCCTATTGGCTTGCTGCACCTGCACATTCACTTTCAGAGAGGCAGAGAGCTTTAAGGAGAGAATTCCAGAGCTTAGGCCTAGGCAGCTGAAGACACAGTCACCAATGGTGGAGTGATTAAAACTGGGGATGCTCAAAATGCCAGTATTTGAGCAGTACTGTAACAGGCTGGATTAAAAGCAGAGTATATTCAACATTACTGCAAAACTGCTTTCATTAGGATAAAAAAAGTTTTTTTTTGCGAGAGCCTGTGATGCAGAGAACCAAGTTTTACTACAGTGTGCAAATAAGCTCTTTATAAAATAAAGCTGGCTGTTGACCAGACAGCCAAGAACTGGAAAATGTTGTCCAGTTGCAGTGATGCTGCAAAGCAGTGGCTTTGGCATGCCAACTGGATTTAATTGTTGAAAAGTAGAAAAAACAGTAGTTTTCCAGTAACTGTTGGTAACCAAATCTGAACCATATTTTTCCTATCGTGTGTTTTCCTGTGAGCAACTTGATGCCACTTTTGTGCAATGTGTAGGGGGTTTCTCTTGCTTGCTCTGGTCTCCTGCCAGGCTTCTTGCAATAATTACCCGTGAGTGGTTCGACCCACTCGCCCCTACGGTTCTCGACCTTGGACTTAGGTGCAGGGAGCTGTAGTGCAGAAAAACTCAATAGACCAGGTCGAATAGCACGAAATGGATGCCTTTATTGAACAGTTTGCAGCATTATAAAATACATGTCATATGCACAGATTAAAGCAACTACAAGCATGCACACATCTATAAACTTAACTCTATAGAAATGGGGAACACACGGCACATCGTAAAAGGGGTAACACATTACAATTACCCTTAACCCCCTCCCCTAGACCTAACTAAGTTTTGATTTGAGGGACTCGGGATCATGCTCACCACTTTAAGAATTGCGAAAAGGGGTTTGCAGCCTTTCGACACAGCTTTCCGTCGTCACGTGGGTTTGGAAGCTTCTGGCGCAGCTTGTTTTCCTCTTGGTTCTCCAGCGATGGCGGCGGCCGATGTGATGTTGAAGAGACTGGATGCACACTGACTCTTTATGCAGTCAGAATTGTCCTTCTGATGACTCTTTATACAGTCATAATGTCCTTCTGAGTTCTCCAACGGTGGAGCAACACCGGAGTACCTGGGTGTCTTCTTCTTCGGCCTGGGTCGTCGATGATCTCCCGACAAGAGTACCCAGGCCACCCTCGTCGTCTTCCCGTCGTGGCCGGGCCTTGCCTGCCCGAACACCGAACACGTTCCGAACCGAAGTGCTGTGTGAAGGTCTCTGATGGACTTTAAGCGTTTTACCGAAGCGAAGGTCTCTGAAGCGAAGGTCTCGATGGACTTTACTTAATCCACAGTTATACCCTTTTGGAACATTCTTATCTCCCGCCAAATCATAGTCCTGTCTTTGTAATAAATTTGGCGGGGCAGAACTCTCTGCAGGGGTGTTTTGTCTTCATAACGGGAGTCGGTGATAGCTTAACTGGCCTTCCTGGGCCGATAATGTCTTTGCTTTGTTACCGTAACTTGGTTTGTATATTGATCGGTCTGGAGATTGCCCTGGATGGCTGTTAAACGGCTTCTCTTTGTACAGTAAATGGGATAAAGTGTTCGCTCAATTGTCTGCCCATTTCTTGATGGGTCTCACCCTGCCACCCAAATCTGTCCTGTACTTATAATCTAATCAATATGTATACTCAGTTCCATGAGTTTCGGCTTCCCGAAACTGGTTTCCGCGGGCTTTTAATGTCCTCAATCCACAAGCCTGTCTGGCTTGCAGTAACAGAAATTCAAATGGTCCCAGAAGCTGGTCACGAGGTCTGGCGGCCATTTTGTGTCCCCTTTTATCAAAGATTTCTCTGTATAAGCTTCTTTTGGTCAATAAAGCTGTATTATTAACCCTATTTTTCTACGTGATTATTTAATGAAAATTTTGCGAATCTTACAGTCCCTCCTGTGATACTGATAGCTTGCTTAAAGTATCAATAACCCTTGGTGAGCAAATTTTCCCAGATTCCCCACATCCAAACATTCCTGGTAATTAACTATCTATGACCCCCACGACACATGCAGTTCCCATTTCAGAAAAATTACATTGTGTACAGTTGGACAACCATAGGCAGTACTACCTTAAACTATAACACATCCATCTTTCAGATGCGACGGGGCCGATACCCCTACACCATCTGCATACACATTTTGCTAATCAAAAAATAGAAAAACGATCAACGGTTATAACACAACAGTATTCATACACCTAAATCATATAGTAACCAAAACCAAGAGTGGAGGGATGCTTTATCCTTTAATACATAGCAGCCTAAGCGGGGGTCTCTTCACCCACTCGTACATAGCGTTCTCTCCATTCTCCTGTGTTCTCGTGCCTCTGGAGGGGTTTGCCTCTCTTGCAATGCACGAACAGTAAAAATATTACAATCAAAACCTGACATACTACTAGGATGTGGGATGCTATTCTAATCCAGGGCGGGATCTCTATATTAGTGAACAGGTCCCACCATGGTGGGGTGACTATGTCTAATATGTCTTTCCCTATCTCCAATGTCTTCTGCTCTAGTGTGTAAAAATGTTTCTGTGAGACTATTACGGCTTTTAAAATCTTGGTGAGGTGTTCGGGGAGAGGGGGAATGACATAACCAAAATGCGCAACGAATCGCTACAAATCCGTGAAATTCTCTTTTACAGTGAGGTGAATGGGGACAATTCATTGTTGTGCCACTTGAACTTCAGCCCTGGGTTTGAAACAGAAACTGCTGTCACTGACTGGACACCATCCGTGCTGTCCGTGGTGGTAGTGAGGCGCTGCAGTGGTAACACAGTATGTCCCACCTCCGATATATGCCACCTGCGGGGGCACATGGTCTTTTGCCATTGCCTCCATGGTGCAATTTACCGGCTTCGCGCTAGCGGCTCTGAACCCGCACTGTGGTTTTAAAAAGGCATTCAAGTGCTGGGGACACAGGATGATGTGTGCTCCCCGGCTTCGACACCCCGAGAGGTCGGTGCCTGTCATCGTACGCTCCCATCTGATGACATAAGGCGGGACCACTGCGTAACGAATGTGTGCACCCCCTGGATGACTCCAATGTTCTCCACCCGCGGGTTTTGCTGCGGGACCCAACACCGGCATCCTCACCACTATTCCCATGATAGTGTAATTCGAGCGTCCGCAGTCCACTGGGACTGGGTACGCCTCTGCAGCTAGTCTGAGCTGGCACGGACTTAATGCGTTCTCAAAAGGGTGGAGCGCTTGCAAGTGCTTATTGCTGATCTAGGACGGGACCAAACCTTGTTTTAAATCCTCCAGATTACTGTGGCCCTCGCCCAGTAACCACGCCCCGTATAGCACACCAGCCTCGTTCTGTGCAGCCTGATCGGACGCATTCCGATCCTCCCTAATGAGTGCATTTACCGTTCTAGCGTGTTTCTCCAGCTCAGCGATTATTTCTTTTAAGTGTAGTGTCATGGCCTGGTCCTCATGTAGCTCAGAACCCACTACCTTATTTTCGTTTGTCAGTATGTTCTTTAACTGGGCCTTTAGACCATTAATCTGTGTCTGCAGCTCCACGTTGTCTAGAGCGTTGACAACAGATGTCCCGGTACTAAAAGCAGTGAAGATGTCATTTACAGTACCCCTTCTTTGCCTCCCAACCCGATCCAAAACTTCCTGTGGTGTGGTGTACAATTCGGCTTTGTCGATGTCGGCAAAGTCAAACTCATAAAATTGCCTGAACATCCTGGTTAGCAGGACCTGGTACAATTGCTCCATTTCCTTGGGACACCACTCCGGCAATCGTACCTCAGTGAGGTTTAAAATCACTGAGGCCACCGCGTAGTGTACCCCTTGGTACAGCATCTGACCGGTGGGTACCAATACTAAACCGTTCCCGGGTCCCTTTGTGGTGGTGGGGCACCCTTCCTTCTGGGCTAGTGCTACCGGAATCGTGGGCAGGGGCTTGCGTGGGCGGGTGATGAGTTCAGTGGCGTTTACCGGAATCGGGGAGAATGGGACTCCGCACGCCCGGGTGCTGACGTCCCACCTCATCCCTTTCCCTTCATCCTGCCACTGCCTCTGGAAAAAGATGGATATGCCTTTGGGGCAAACGTACTTCGAACCCCACATGCAGACATATATCCCTTCATCTGGTTCCCACCATTTGTCCCAACACACACGTAATTGTCCGTGAGTCCCCGTAATTGTCCGATGGGTATTGTTACCCAGTCGCTCCCACTCAATTGTAGAGTTCTTCATATTCTTTCCCAGCTTTCGAAGCCACCACCATCTACTTAGCGGTACGTTCCCATTACACACCAAACAGATCCTCTTTCCCACGGTAACGCTGACTCTGGGTGCAATGATCCTCACCCGAGGGCACAGTAACGAAGTCTCTTGGTAGGCAAACCTGGATTTGCTGGAGTATTCTGTAGAATTCGACCCCAGCCATCCTGGCCATCTCCCTTGGTGGAAGTAGGTGGCGGTTTCCTCAACCTCTCGCTTCCCCGTCCCATCCGTCGCGATGGGGGCTGTGTCCCTGGAGCATCCGAACACGACGACGTCCTTGGTGCGGCCTCGGTAGGCCAGCCCGCACCCGATCGCCGCGAGCACCACGAGAATCCTCTCCATTGTATTCCTGGTTTCTGTAACCGATAAGATGATGTAACCGATAAGATGATGTAGCCAGGCTCCCAATAGGCGCTGGCCTAATTAAACGGACGCTCCGGTCCCCTGACCCCGCTTCCAAACAAACACACATACTGGGCAGACTTCGGAAACTACCTCTTAAACCATCCCCATCATCTTAAACTTTACATGCCTTAAACTAACATTAAAATTACTTAACTTAACTTATCATTACCTAAATTTATGTACAGCGCCGCCCTCCTTCGGGCGGCCTACCTAATTCCTGTGAGGGCTGCAGCGTGCCGCTCCCTGTGGCGGGGCTGCACTGACCATCGGCTTTGATCCCCCGCAGCCTGTCGCTGCTGAACGGGAATCGTTTCTTTCCTGGACTACCCTGGATCGAGGTTGGGGGAAGTAAGGAGGATCTGACCAAAACTTTCTGGGCTGAGGCGTCCGAGCCGACCTACGAGGGGGCGCCTTGGGCGAGGCTCCCAGGGCTAACGGACCGGGGATCGGGACCTTCACCGTCGCAGCCTGTGGTCCCACCACAGCTGCCGGCTCCGGCTCCCTTCCCTCAGGCTCCGCCCCCCTGGGGCTGGGATCCGTGGCATCCGACTCCACCCCACCTGTCCCTACAGGTGGTGAGTCTCCGCCCCCAATCCCTACCTCCCCTAAGCTCGAGTCGGGGGCGAGACCTTCGTCCTCCGACTCCTCCTCCTCCGTGATCGGTTCAGGGGCGGGGTCGAGCTGTTCGGGCTCTTCCTCGTCCGAATCCCAAACTAACGGGGAGACCTCCCACTCCGATGGGATGACCCTCCCCTCACGCAGGCTACAGTTCCAGCCTGTGTGGTCTGTGACTCTGTCTTAGGCTGAGGACTTCTGTCCACAGACCTGGCCCCTGTTGTTGACCCTTGTGCACCCGGCTTAAACAGTTTACACTGGTTAATGTGAAACCATTTAGTACGTCGGGGCACCTTCACTGCGTACACTATGGGGCTGGCCTTGTCTGCAATGCTGTAGGGCCCCATGTACAGTGGTTCTAGACTCCCTACTCGGGCATAGTTCCTAACCATGACCTGGTCTCCGACTTCCCACTCTTGCATCTTGCGGGGTTCCAGCAACAGTCGATTGCCCTGATGCTGTCTCCCCATGTTCCCAGCCGCTTGCTCATAAACCTGTTTCAGGCACTCCAAAAGGGTTTGGACGAACTTGTCCCGATTCACCTCTTGGAGCTGGCCCTCAGTGAGCACCGGGGCTAGTACATGGGTGGGTGTTCGCATGATCCTCCCAGTCATTAACTCGTGCGGGGAGTGCCCCGTACTTTTGGACTGGCTGGCCCGGATCCCCATGAGGACTAGAGGCAGGATCTCCGCCCACTTCTGGGGCGAGCCCATTGCCTCTTTCCTCAGCTTTTCCTTGAGGGTCTGGTTCATGCGTTCAACAATCCCGGATGACTGGGGATTGTGCGCTACGTGCCACTTCCCTTCAATGCCCAAGAGCATGAAGGTGTTCTGCATCACTTGGCCAGTGAAATGACTCCCTCGGTCGGACTCAACAAATCTGGGGAGCCCCCACCGTGAGAACACTTCCCGGACCAAGATCTTGGCAGTACCCAGCGCCGTAGCTGTTCTACACGGGAAGGCTTCTACCCACTTGGTAAACACATCCACCAGGACAAGGCAGTACTTATAGCCTCCCTGGGCGGTGGGCAGGGGCCCTATGTAGTCGACCTGTATCGACTGCCATGGTCCCTCTACCCTCCTGATGTGCCCCATGGGCACCTTCCTTTTCTGGGGGTCTGGGTTGTTTGCAGCGCACACAAGACAGCTTGCACAGAACTCGCGGACATCGTCTCGAAGTCCCGGCCACCATCCCGCCTGCTCTACCCGTTGCCAGGTAACCTCAGGCCCGGGGTGTCCTGCCCCTGGACCCTCATGGGCCAGTTGAAGGAATTCCCTTCGGTGCTGCTGCGGCACAACCCACTGTTCCTCTCGGAACAACATGCCTTCCTTGACTGAGAGGGCTGCCGTACTGTACGGACCCTCTACCTGCTTGCCCTCAGCGATGGCATTGAGGACTGTTTTCAGGGTGGGATCCAGGGTCTGGATGGTGTTTAGGTCTAGGGGCAGTGTCACCCCTGTGTTCCCTGGAGTCCCCTCCCTGCCTCGGATCGCTGCCACGGGTCCGGGTCCATAGGGGTCCCAGAAAATGCCGTTGCGGGCACCCTCCCTGGCTAGCGCATCCGCCTGCTGGTTACCCTGACTGCGGGGTTCTGTGGTGGAATGAGCCTTCACCTTGTGGATGAACACCTCCCCTTCCTCCCCCACTTCTGCCAGGATCTTTTCCAGCAAGGGCTTAACTGTTAAAGGTCGTCCGTCCGCGGAGGTATACCCGCGGCGGGACCAGATGGCGAGGTACTCCGTACACGAATTGCATGTGAACATGCTGTCCGAGCAAATCGTGTATGGGGTTGGGAAGATCTCGGGGTATGTAACCACGTACGCCACCGCGGACAGTTCAGCCTGCTGTGCGCTCATAGTGCTGGGGAGCCTAATCGCCAGGGCAATGTCTGCCGCGGGGTCATAAACTCCACACCCTGTGAGTCGTTCGCCAGCAGATACCGTGCTGGAACCGTCTACGTAGATCTCGTGGCCTGTGGGGTGTATCCCGGCCCGTAAACCTATGTTGACCTCCCATACCCCTTCGACGGAACACCGATGGGCTGTTCTGGGATATACCAAGTTGGCCGCGAGCTTCGGCTCGCAAAGACCTTTAACTTTGAGATCCATCTGGGAAAGGAGGAGGGTCCAGCGCGCAATCCGAGCGCTGCTTACAGTCCCATCCTTAATCCTTCCATCCAGAAGCATCTTTGTGGGGGTGTGATGGGTGAGGAGAGTGATGGGAGAGGTTCCTGTGAAGATCGCTGATCTGTTCACAGCCCAATGCGTGGCCAGGAGATGCCGTTCGCAATTGGAAAAACTCCTCTCCACATCCGTAAGCACCCTGGAGGAGTAGACCACCGGCCTCAGCTTTCCGTGTCGCTCCTGGAGCAGCACGGTGCTCAGGCTGTCTCCACTGGTGGCTACTTCCAGGAAAAACTCTTCCCCCCACCCCGCCCCCCCCCCCCCCAATCTATGGCCCCTAGGGCTGGCGCGGTCTGCAGGTCCCTTTTCAACTTCTCGAATGCTGCCTGACAACCCTCGTCCCAAGACCACTCGACTCCCTTGTGTAAGAGTCAGAGTAGCGGGGCTGCTGTGGCTGCATAGTCCTCGATGAAGTCTCTGCAGTACCCGGTCAGTCCCAAAAAGGACCTCACACCCGTTACTGTGTTAGGAATCGGCAAATCTTGCACCGATTCCCGCCTAGCCTTATCTATGGCTCTTTCCCCAGCGCGGATGGTCAGACCCAGGAATTTCACCTCCTGCTGGCCGATCCGTGCTTTCTTTGGGTTTACTTTAAAACCCTTCCTTTCCAGTAGCTCCAATAATTCGGCTAATAGTGGGCCGTGCTCCTCCCTTGAATCCGTGAACAGGAGCAAATCGTCCACATACTGCACTATCTGATTGGGCTGGCTAAATTCCTTTAAACTTCCTGCCATGCACTGATGGAAAATGCTGGGGCTGTTGTGGAAACCCCGTGGCAAGCAGTTCCAAGTGTACTGTTGCCCTTTAAAAGTAAAGGCAAACTTGTACTGATCCTCCCGCCGCAACGGAATGGACCAAAAACCGTTCGAGATATCCAGTACCGTGAACGTGGTCACGGATGCTGGAATACTCCCTATTAGGTCGGCAACTGCTGCTACCGTGGGCGCGCAGGCTGGGATGTTACTGTTGAGGACTCTGTAGTCCACCGTGGCCCTCCATGAATTGTCCGGCTTCCTTACCGGCCATAATGGGGAGTTCATGTGAGTGGTTATCGGCCTCAACACGCCCTGCTGCACTAATGAAGATATTGCTATCTCCATGTCGGGCTCTGCCTCCTTGGGGAAGTTATACTGCTTTTGGGGTCGGATCATGGGGTCCCCGTCTACACTGACCTCAAACCCGGTGACCCTCCCACAGTCGTGCTTGTGGGTGGCAAATGCGGTCAGGTTGTCCGACACACACGCCTGCAAGTCCGTTGGGACGTCCGCGACCATAAGCTCGAGGTCGTAACCTCCTGACGGCTTCATGGTGCACAGGGTCCCCTTTTCTCCCTTCCCTGGGATCACGACTACCTTGCCTAACCCATTCTCTGCTCCCCAGAGACAGTGATTTCTAAGGTCCACGAGGATCCCGTGTTCCACCAAGAAATCAGACCCGAGGATGCCTTTACCACCCCCCTCGTTCCACTTCAACAGGATACACGTCCATGTGGTGTGGAGTGCTCCCAAATGAATGGCGAGCGGGATGGAGAACGCGCCAGCCTGTTCTTTGCCTGTGAAACCCGCTACTGAGAATGGAGCCTGGGTAGACAGAGGTGAGGCAAAAGGTTTAGCTGTGTGGATCACGGTACATGATGCCCCCGTATCCAACAGGTAACTACCTTTTTCCTTCTCTACCTCCATCTCCACAAGGGGTCTTCTCCACGCGTCATAACGGAGCGGACACAGGTAGACGGGCTGCGCGGGCTTTAGTCATTGGGGCGCTGCGGTTTGGGCTGGGGGAGCAACAGGGCAGTTGGCGACTGCCACCTTCCCCTGCGAGGTCATTAGAGACCGCATTGCCTCTAAAACTGACTCGATCGCATCGGGATGGATCGACACATCGGCTCCTTTCTCCCGGATGGGCGTTTGGGCTGGGGCTGAGGGAGCTTTTCCCTTTAAATCCTTCCAGGGATTTTTACAGTCCCGGCACCAGTGACCTTCCTTCCCACACCCATAACAACTATTCTTGGCTTGGGGAGGGCGATTCCCCTCCTGATGCCATTCCCTTTTAACAGGAGCTGCAGGCCTCACCTCATGCACCTTTCCCTTCGGGGAAGGCACATCCCTACTCTTGCTGTTCCTGTAACCTATCGTGAGCTGATCAAGTACTAGCTCCTCCGTGGAGCGGGGGTTATTGGGGTCAAACCATGTTTTGGCCTGCTCCCTCACCTGTGGCAAGCAATTGGTGACCAGGCACCGGAGCCAATGAGCCCTTTGAGCATCGTCCAGCCCGTTCCGGGCCGGCCTGCCCGGGCAGCTGCGCCGATACACTGGCCACAACCTTCCGGCGAAAACCCGTGGGGGCTCTCCCTCTAGCTGTACCGTCCTTTCCAATCGGAGGAACGGACTCCCGTCACCCTCCCCCATAATCTCCAGGACCTCGTCCCGTAACTCCTCATACACCTTGTGCCCTCTCTTGCTCTCGTCA
The DNA here is from genome assembly GCF_052327205.1 of Somniosus microcephalus. Taxonomy (NCBI): domain Eukaryota; kingdom Metazoa; phylum Chordata; class Chondrichthyes; order Squaliformes; family Somniosidae; genus Somniosus; species Somniosus microcephalus. Next base: position 65,938,058 of record NC_140998.1, on the reverse strand, counting down.
GAGAGACACTGGAGGATCGAGCTGTCCAGGGAGAACAGCAGCATTCTGGACTGCTCGACCCCGTCGCAGTCATTGACTGCTGCTGTCTGCTCCACGTCCCTAAAATGGACGGAGGGATCTCCTGACTCGGAGAGTTTTGGGATGTGCCTTATCATTCCCCTTAGCTGTTGTGCGCTATGGGGCATTATGATCTGATTCACGATGGGTCCGTCCTCGCCATCCGCTTGGTCCGGACCGAGCCTCCGGTGTCGAGCGGGACACATCGGTGCCGGCCTTGACTCTACTACCTGGGGTTGCTCTACCTCAGGAATCTCTTCGTCTAACTCTACCGTTTCCTTCCCCGGAGTCCAAGACTCAGTATAGCTGGGAGGTGCCGAGGGCACGGGGGTTGGTACCCCAACTGCCTCTCGTGGAATCGGTCTTTTGGATTCCCTGGCTAACGGTACACCAAGCCGTTTGCCTTTGCTAGGGCCGTTCTCAGGTCCTCTAGCTCCCTGTGGCAAGCGCTATGGTCGGTGTTCTCAGACCTATCCTCGATGGCCATCTTGTACGCTCCTCTAGCTCCCAGAATACTCTCCTCCTGTACCTTTACCTGCTGAGCTAGGCGGACACACTTGTCTCTTATTCTTCCTTCACAGGACTTGGCCTCAGTGACCTGACACTCCAAGTAATTTATCTTGGCCTCATGGCGATCGGTTACGGTGTGGCGTTCCTGATTCAGCGCGTTGAGCGATGCAATCAGTCTCTTTCCTCCCGCAACCTTTTCCTCTACTTCTGCTAGTAACCCTTTGATCTGGGCCGTCTGTGCTACAACGACTTGGTCCAAAAGCTGGACTTGCTTCTTGTAGCACATCAGCCAGACCGCTTTTTCTACAGATCTTTTGTGCTCTTTGCTTTCTGTCCATTTGATGGCTGCGTCTAGCGGGCGCCTATCTCTTAATAGGTCAGATATCCACTGTTTTGTAAGGTTTACCTTCCCAAAAACATAATCCGCTATTCTCTCATCCATCACATTTCGTTTATTCAGACCTTGATCTAAAACACTACATTCCTGCTGCCAAGGTCCTGCCGTGGTCGCCATCTCTGTAGGGGGTTTCTCTTGCTTGCTCTGGTCTCCTGCCAGGCTTCTTGCAATAATTACCCGTGAGTGGTTCGACCCACTTGCCCCTACGGTTCTCGACCTTGGACTTAGGTGCAGGGGGCTATAGTGCAGAAAAACTCAATAGACCAGGTCGAATAGCACGAAATGGATGCCTTTATTGAACAGTTTGCAGCATTATAAAATACATGTCATATGCACAGATTAAAGCAACTACAAGCATGCACACATCTATAAACTTAACTCTATAGAAATGGGGAACACACGGCACATCGTAAAAGGGGTAACACATTACAATTACCCTTAACCCCCTCCCCTAGACCTAACTAAGTTTTGATTTGAGGGACTCGGGATCATGCTCACCACTTTAAGAATTGCGAAAAGGGGTTTGCAGCCTTTCGACACAGCTTTCCGTCGTCACGTGGGTTTGGAAGCTTCTGGCGCAGCTTGTTTTCCTCTTGGTTCTCCAGCGATGGCGGCGGCCGATGTGATGTTGAAGAGACTGGATGCACACTGACTCTTTATGCAGTCAGAATTGTCCTTCTGATGACTCTTTATACAGTCATAATGTCCTTCTGAGTTCTCCAACGGTGGAGCAACACCGGAGTACCTGGGTGTCTTCTTCTTCGGCCTGGGTCGTCGATGATCTCCCGACAAAAGTACCCGGGCCACCCTCGTCGTCTTCCCGTCGTGGCCGGGCCTTGCCTGCCCGAACACCGAACACGTTCCGAACCGAAGTGCTGTGTGAAGGTCTCTGATGGACTTTAAGCGTTTTACCGAAGCGAAGGTCTCTGAAGCGAAGGTCTCGATGGACTTTACTTAATCCACAGTTATACCCTTTTGGAACATTCTTATCTCCCGCCAAATCATAGTCCTGTCTTTGTAATAATTTTGGCGGGCAGAACTCTCTGCAGGGGTGTTTTGTCTTCATAATGGGAGTCGGTGATAGCTTAACTGGCCTTCCTGGGCCGATAATGTCTTTGCTTTGTTACCGTAACTTGGTTTGTATATTGATCGATCTGGAGATTGCCCTGGATGGCTGTTAAACGGCTTCTCTTTGTACAGTAAATGGGATAAAGTGTTCGTTCAATTGTCCGCCCATTTCTTGATGGGTCTCATCCTGCCACCCAAATCTGTCCTGTACCTATAATCTAATCAATATGTATACTCAGTTCCATGAGTTTCGGCTTCCCGAAACTGGTTTCCGCGGGCTTTTAATGTCCTCAATCCATAAGCCTGTCTGGCTTGCAGTAACAGAAATTCAAATGGTCCCAGAAGCTGGTCACGAGGTCTGGTGGCCATTTTGTGTGCCCTTTTATCAAAGGTTTCTCTGTATAAGCTTCTTTTGGTCAATAAAGCTGTATTATTAACCCTATTTTTCTACGTGATTATTTAATGAAAATTTCGCGAATCTTACAAATGTAAACAGCGAAGTTATTGTGAATGTTCAATTTTCTGGGTAAAACAGAAACAAAACAATACTAAATCCCTTGTTCAATCTCCATCCATTTGAAATATATTTTCCTGACTGTGAAGGTGACCAGGTGACCTGTTACTGGTGGCCTGACTGGCTGCTTGAAAGTGTGGGAAATTGACCTGTCTCACCTTGCTCCCTCAAAAAAAAAAAAAAAAAAAAAAAAAATCGTTTGAGGAATGGCCTAATACTGAATTTGATATCAAAAGTTTGCGGAACATATTGGGCCTGAATTTATGGTCGGAGGCTTCCCGCAGGGAAATGCCTCCGATCTGCAAATAAAGTCCGCGCCTACCTTCTGCCTTGGGGTCCACGGAGACTCGCGCTCCTGGGCCTCTATGGGAATGCCCGGGTAAAGGCCCACGTATCCCAGGAGCGCAGGCGGTTCGCAAGCGCCCCTGGGATCACGTGGGCCTGCCCAAACAATGAAAGAAGGGAATCCTCATCCATGCTTATGGGGATTCCATTTTCGTATGGAATCCCCATAAGCTTTAATGGGAATCATATACCAAATAATTTTTTTTTAAATTACATAGTTATAATTAGTTAAAATACAAATTAATTAAATATTTAAAACAAAAATGTAATTTTCTGAAAAATAAATTAAAACATTTTAAAGGGGCTAAAAATAACCTGAACTTATTTTACAGGTTTTTTAATGCTTAAATAATTTTAAAATATATTTTTTTATGTTCATTTAAACTCTTACGCTGGTAAAACAGGCCTTACGCGGGCATAAGAATTTCACGGGCATTCACTGGGCAGTAGTTGGGAAAATAGCCCAACTCTCCGCCCACGAATGTCCTTTTCCCGGGGATGGCTACGATCTGTCAAAAAGATTCTTGACCGATCGCAAATTCTGGGTTTTCACGCATGCACTTCGCGCGTGAAAACCCGGAACTTGCGGGGCCCTTACGGGCGTATACTACGGAAAAAAAATAGATTTGTATTTATATAGTGCCTTTCACAATCTCTGGACGTCCTAAAGCACTTCACAGCTAATGAAGTACTTTTGAAGTGTAGTCACTGTTGTAACATAGGAAACGCAGCAGCCAATTTGCAAGGTCCCACAAATATCAATGTGACAATGACCAGATAAGGTTTAGGGGGGGGAAATTTGCCCTCTTAGCATTGCCTGTTAGCACCAGTAGATGGCGCTAATGTGGCGTTGAGACTAGTACCAACAGGGCCAAGCGAATCCAACGGCGCACGTCAAATCGGGAACCCCCGTAGCGCTGCCGGTAACAGCTATCGCCGGGGACCTCAATTGTGACGTCCGTAAGTGTACAACGCTCACTGAACGCCCAATTCCCCAAATTGGTTTTAGCCACTTCCCTCACCGCCTGGAGTAAATGCCGACAGGGAGAGAGCTGGCGTGCAGCACCAGGAAGCCTGCTGCAGGGACGTTATTTAAAGGAATCATCAGTAATCACTTGCACCTGTCCGGTTAATGCAGTTTCCATGGGTTTTTCTTAGTTTCAGCTGCTGCAACAGTTTGAGTCATTTCAAGGTTCTTTTGTATCAGGAGTTTTGTGGCAAGTACAAAATAGGTACATTTATTGTTCAAAGATTCAAACTGCAACATTTGATAAGATTAATGGGGGCTGTACTGGCATGCTACCTTGCCCTCCAGCATCTACGGCGGATGGAGCGTAGGCAGCGCAAAAGACAGGAACATGTGCATAGAGGGAGGAGGAAGAAGATGAGGGAGGAGGCAGCCGGACAATTGGGCTTCCGGATGGGTGGTCCATGATGTGGTGTGCCACCTCCCTCCACATAGTGTGGCAGACTTGTGGTGAGGGTTTCCTGCCATTTGTGGGTACAGGACTGCCCGACTGCTCTCCAGCGCAAAAAACAATGCCTCCAAACCTTCATGGGGAAAACCTGCGTGCTCTCTCCCTGGGGCGGTGATCTGACATGAGGATTTGTAAATAAGTGCTCCTTCTCCTTGTCCTTGTCCTTTTTACGGTTGTTGAGGCAGCTGCACAGCCAACAATGCTGAGAATGAAGTGCTGCAGCATCTATGAACCTCCCCTTTAAGTAGTGAAAAAAGCCTGTGGCAATCATGAGTTGCGATTAGACTGCGCCCGATATTGGTCCAGCCTTTAAGTGTAGTGCCAATGAGCTTGGGTTTTTAAACTTGATTTAAGACTCCTATCATTTTATTGAGCAGTGGGGACGAATTTTGCGTGCAGTCTAGGGCATTTTCGCCTGGCGCTAATTCACCATCTTTTGTACTAACACCGCCCATTCCTTGGCTATAATGAATTTCTAGCCCACAGTGTTGGTTGAGAGATAAATATTAGTCAGGACACTGGGGAGAACTGCATTGCTCTTCTCCATGGGATCTTTTACATCCACCTGAGAGGGCAGACGGGGCTTCAGTTTAATGTCTCATCCAAACGATGACACCTCCAACTGTGCAGCACTGCCTCAGTATTGCATTGGCGTGCCAGCCTAGATTATGTTCTTAAGTCTCTGGAGTGGGCCTTGAACCCATGACCTTCTGATTCAGAGGTGAGTGTGCTACCATTGAGGCACGGCTGACATCTTAATTAAACTGTTTACAGTCTTGGTTTACAGGAAATTAAATTTTGAATCCTGTTGAGTTTGGATTGAATCTAATTTTCCTCATGTTTCTACTACCAACAAAACAATGCGAAACAGTATAAAATGAAAATGCTGGAAACACTCAGCAGGTCAGGCAGCATCTAATGTTTTATTTCGATGACCCTTCATCAGAACTGGAAAATATTACAGATGTAACAGGTTTTAAGCAAGTACAGGTACAGGGAAAGGGGGATTCCTCAGTGCCCTAACCAATATTTACCTTTCAATCAGCACCTAAACTGGTCATTATCACATTGCAGATTGCGTGACCGCTTTGCTGAACACCTCCGTTCAGTCTGCAAGCATGATCCTGAGCTTCCGGTCGCTTGCCATTTTGATTCTCCGCCCACTCCCACTCTGACCTCTCTCTTCTCGGCCTCCTACACTGTTCCAATGAAACTCAATGTACGCTCCAAGAACAGCACCTAATCTTTCGATTAGGCATTTTACAGCCTTCCAGACTCTGCATTGAGTTCAACAATTTCTGATCGTAATCACTGCTCCCATTTTTTCGGACAGCAGGTGCTGATAATGATTCTGCTGTTGCCACTTACAGCTCCTCTAGACCCATCCTTTGTTTCTTTACTTGTCCCATTACCAACCCCCTTTTGCCTTTCCCCATCATCCCTTTTGTCATTTAAATCACTCCTGCCTTCCACCCTATCACAGACCTTTCCTTTTGTTCTTGCCTCCTTCCCTCCACCACCCGCTCCCCCCCTTTCCCTGCACCTGTACTTGCTTAAAACCTGTTACATCTTGGTTCTCGACCTGAAACGTTAACTCTGTTTCTCTCTCTCCACGGATGCTGCCCTGGCCTGCTGAGTTTTTCCAGCGTTTTCTGTTGTTATTTCGGATTTCCAGCATCCGCAGTATTTTGCTATCCTGTTACATCTCTAGTTCTAAGGAAGGGTCAGTGACCTGAAACGTTAACTCTGTTTCTCTCTTCACGGATGTTACCTAACCTGCTGAGTATTTCCAGCATTTTCTATTTATATTTCAGATTTCCAGCCTCCGCAGTATTTTGCCTTTTGTATGAAACAGTCTAAAATTGTTTCCCTGAAAAATGTGAAGCACATACTTGGGGTAGAGCTAATATAAAAAATATCAAAATACCCAAATTATTTAGAATGTAACTCCCAATAAAATTACCATTTGCCTTCAACAAAAATCTTGGTGCCGATTTTTCAATCTCTCATTCGTCTCTCTTCCACATAGGGATAGGTTCATTGTCCAACAAAGCAAATCACATCTAAGAGGTTTGTTCCCTGTGGTCTCATGATAACCATGTTATTGTCTCTTTTCCTCCCCTGCTCTCCTTGCCCCTTCGCATAGGTTTTTCAATCATTTAAAAAAAAAACCTTTAGATGTAATTGTCATTATTCTTCCACATGGAGAGGTTACCTAGCCAACTAGGAATAACAATAGGGATAAAAACAGAAAATGCTGGAAATACTCAGCAGGTCAGGCAGCATCTGTGGAGAGAGGAACAGAGTTAACGTTTCAATCAGAACTGGAAAAAGCTGGAGATGGAACAGGTTTTCATCTCCAGCTATTTCCAGTTCTGACGAAGGGTCATCGACCTGAAACATTAACTCTGTTTCTCTCTCCACAGATGCTGCCTGACCTGCTGAGTATTTCCAGCATTTTCTGTTTTTATTTCAGATTTCCAGCATCCGCAGTATTTTGCTTTTGTATAACCGTAGGGATGCCTGGTTAATTTTGTGCAAAGCCAGGTGATAGTCCTCGACTCCACCCCAGAATAATGCGAAACTAATCAGTACTCGCTTTAAAAATTAACTTCAATATCATTTTGGATTATTTTTATAATTTCCCTGAAAGTTTGGTGATGACAAAAGCTTGTTTGAGCTGATTTGTTCACCAACTTTTGTACACTTCCCTCAAAAAAAAAAAAAAAAAAAAAAAAAAAAAATAACTTAAAATTCCTGATCAGTAATTAAAACCATTTTCTGCAAACATTTTCATTGGGCAGAGTAATGGTTTATGCACTTAGACCTTAACATGAGATCTTGGACTGCCCTGTGAAGTAACCAGGTTTCCGTATGTTGTCAAAGCTCTCGATACAAGAGGTCCACTCTGTGTTATGAAATTAAATGTTTCTACAAGGTTGGGAAGCCATAGTGCTCTGGTTTCCAAAGCCAACAAAGCACAAGGAACTCATCTCGGTTCCTTCTGGTTTATGAAAGATTCTGGGAATCACAAGAAATGGAGGAATTGAATAAAGAAAATATCCTTACTAGAACACTGACAGGGCCATGGATTCTTTTGATCCAGGAATAGTTGTGTATTATTTACAAGGCAACATGTGACTTTATACCATTGCTTCATGCACAAGATAGGACCATGTATCTATTTATTGGTGCTACTGGTTCGCATACTGTTTCAGCTGGGTGTTGGAGAGTCTGTCGGACCATGTGTCTCCTCCACCAATTTTCTGCCTCTAATGCACATTGGCATAATGTTCTAGATTTTGTATGTATCTGCTTGTTGAATTACCTGACATCCCTAGAACTCAACTTTACACAGTTTGTGTGTCCTGGTACTTTGGCCATACCTGCATTTCAATGTGAGAGGAAGGCATTGACCAAATTGTGGTAGGACAGAAGATAATCATAGAAGTCTGTTCTCAAATATCCTACCATCATCTAGATTCTGCCAAATCTGAGTGTGCTTGTATTTATTGGCGGAAAGGTAAATCCTTCAGTGATTTATTTTTTTGTGGCAGTTCAGTTGCAAGGGTTTCATTGATTATGAAGATATTCCTAGGTTCTTCTTTTGTTCTGAGTACCTTGGACTAATACCTTATTGCTGATTGTTGATTGTGAATATAAATGTTGTGGCACTGTAGACACGGATGCTTGTGGCACTGTGCCTGTGTAGGGGCTGTAGAAACGAAGGAAACACTGTTGAAGCTTTCTTGTAAAACAAGCTCGAATCAGAATGGAAGCATTTGAAGCTGACTTAAAATTAGATGTTGCCTCAGAATAACAAGTCAGGTAAAATGTATTGCCTGTGGTTCTGTGGCATCTATTGTGTGGTGGGAGATGGTCCTCTCATCATACAGTGGGATGGCACAGACCCATCAGCAGTGACTTTGCATGATTTGACTTCACAGTGAGGCAGGACTTCACAGTGAGGCAGGAATGACATTTGTATTAGCAGATGAATAGTGTACAACTCAAATGAGATTGTATTGCTACCGTTTAAGGTGTTTGTGAGACCCCCAAATAGAGTGCTCTGGTCATTAAATTGCACAAAGGATATCGTTGCCCCTAGACAGAGTACAGAGGCAATGAGTATGATTCCCAGTAGTAGGTACAGGTCAACTATCCCTTATCCGCACTTCCGAAATTCTAAAAGCTCTGAAAACCGCAAGTTTTTTCGTGGAGCGTCTCTCGGTATTTCCAGTGTAAAAGCTTGAGCAGCTTGCACGGGAGTTTGCAGATTACTGCGTGGCCGTGTGCAACTTTGAGGAAACATTGCTGTTAACTATTTACTAGTGGTGTAGTTGTAGGGTAAACCCGACGGCTGCCTCTTGTCCATTTATAAGCATTATTATCCGTTCTGAAATCCGAAAAATTCCGAATTCCAAAACCCAGCTGGCCCCAAGGGTTTCGGATAAGGGATCGTGCACCCTGCATATAAATTATGAGGAATGGTTGAATAAAGTGGCTTCTTTTGGAGTTTTTTTTTGGAAAAGTGATGACTTCAAGAGATCCAATTAAAATTTTCAAGATTATGAAGGTATTGGCCAAATGGATTCACCCACATTCACTGTGGTGAATGATTCAACTGCCAAGGGGCAAGAATTTAAAAATTAGGAAGTTAGGAGTGAAAAGGGAATTTAGGCAGAATGTTTTTTTTTATTAACCCAAATGGTATTAGAATAAGCCACCAGTGAAGCAGATAGTGTAACTAGCGTCAGTGATCCATTTCTAGAGAAAGAAAGGATTGAGAGATATAGTGAGAAGGCAAATAGATTAGGCTAATCTCTTGGGGGAAAAAAAACAAGGGCATGTTCGGTCTAATGGTGGGTACTGTTTATAAATATGTCTTGCACTCAAAAGGGACAAAGATTTATCTAGTGCTTAGAGGCCCACTTTCCATTAATTTGGACTGTAGTGCTAGGTTAAGATAGATTGGAACATAATGCTGAAAGCTGGTTCTTCAGTGGAGCCCTTATCAGGAGTGAGAAAGAGGCTTTGATCATGGTTCAGTTGACTTGAATTGCTTTGACAACTTTAGTTTCTGCTGTCTCTATTTGGGTGACAGATGACAGCCTCTGGCACCTCAATGCAAATCTCTGATGTGCTTAAGTTGTGATTAAGGGACGGTATTGACGCAAATGACTGAGAGAAAAAGTGCTGATGGTGACCACTTGGGGGTGCCCTTCTATAATGTGGGAAGGAGACACTTGCATAGTTCCACCTTAAAAAAATGTCTTTAAGGAACAGACATCCGTATGATCCTCCCCTCCCACGGTATAACTTAATATCAAAAAGGAGCAAAACTAGGAAAAAGCATTTAAAAAAACAATAGAAGTGGTAAAAGGATTAACTGAATAGTTTTGCTAAAAATTGCCCCCACACCTCATCCCAAATAAAGCACCGAGATACACAATGTGACTCTCGTGCCTTGCCCTGTATTTGTCTCCTGGACTTGCATTTCTAAAATTAAAGTCTGAAAATTTCCTGGAAATGTTAATTTGAAAAGGCTGAAATTGATGACTATTAGTGAGGAATGGAGACTGAGTTGACAACTGTAGTACGGTTATGGGCCAGCTCTAATAACTTCTGAAAAGCATTTATCTTTAATAAGAAAATAAGAATACCAAATTTGTGCAGAAAGAAATAATTGGAAGTAGGTCTCTTTTATTCTCTGGTAATTTTCTCTGACGTATACTTCTGCTTCAGATAAATACTGGTGCGCAGTTCAAAACTGTTCTGTTGGCATGAATGTGTTTTGTTATTAGCAAGGGTTCATTGAACAGATTAAAACTCTTAACAGTTTTCTCCATTTGAAGTGAAAGAATAAAACTTGATTTAATCAGGACAATTGCCATTTTTTGCTTATGATTTATAATACTGTTGAATAATATCTCTTAAATCGCAAAATATATTAAATGAATAATCTTTTTGATCAGTCTATTTAGCAGTCTATTGATGATTGACTCTTTTCTAATGGGCTTGATTGGTAGATAGTATTTGAAGTGAATTAAAACAAATAATAACATTTTGGCATCAGTTTGAAGGCATTGGGATCACTTTTTGTGCTCAATTGTGATGGCCGTATGGTAGAATAGCCTTCCAAAATTCTCTCCTTCGACTCCCTCATGACGAATGACCACTTGGACAAGGTAATCCAGGACTGCCAGTACCTGCGGAACCATGCTACAAAAATATACTTCAGATAAGTGAGAGTACAAAAAAAAATCAGCTACAGTAATTGAACATACAAAGTCCTTTGCTTATACAAATATAACTTTATAAGGCTTTGGATAAATATAAATGTCATTTTTACAAGCTTACAGTGTATGAGCCTGAAATCAAATACAGCAATGTAACAATTTGGCTGGTTCACATACTTAGTTATCAGGTCCAGATAAGACCTTTTACAGCGCGAGCAACTGAGTCTGCCAGAAAATCTACCATAAAGCCAGGCCCCGTTTTACTGCTGGAATTCAACTTTAAATAAAGAAAAAACTCAGACTTGAACTTTGGGAAATATTTTTCACCATACTTAATGTCAGGCTCGCAGTCGGTTTAAACATGATTTACAAAGTTGACCCTGCAATGAAAACTAATCAAAATTTTGGGCTCAGCTTTTTAAAGTTAGAATGAGGAGTCATAATTGTTTGCAGCTGCTCTTAGTTTTTTGATGCTGTCGAGGAGGAGTTGGACTAAAATAGGGCAAACAAAATGGGTTTGCAGGATGATAACCTTTTCCTTTTGTAATTTCTGAAAGTTTGATAAAGTATTGTAAAACAGTTTTATTACTGTTACAGCTATTTCTTCCATGTTGCCCATTCAATTATACGTGGAGGAAGAACTGTTTCAGACCACTGTTTATTTAGCTACCATTGCTCCCAATATTGGGATTAGTGCGATCCAGGTTCAAGACATATAGAGATTATTGCAAATATAACCAGAAAATAACATTTCTTCTGCTAATTTGCCGGAATTCACCACAAACTGATCTGCAAAACCTTTGTTCTCCTAATCCAGAAATAGAATACATTTCTCAGCACTCAATTTAAAAAAAAAAGTCAGAGCCATCTAATAAAGATTTCCAGAGTATTCAATGCATTATGCCATCTGAGCCTTATTAACAAAGCTGGACTCTTTTGGTGCATCAGGTGATTTGTTGAATTGGACATATCACACCCTCAGAAGGCAAAACAACAGATTATACTAAATAGATGCTTGTTTTTTCATTGCAGTACCTATGCAGGAGTCCCTGAGAGATTTGTGTTTGGACCTATTTTGCACCTTGACTTAACCAGTGGCCTGTTGATTGTCACCAGAAGTGGTTATTATTTTGTGGGGAAAAGCACCTGAAGTCGAGTAGTTAGCATCTGGAATAGAAGCAGTGAAAGAATCCCAGCAGGCCAATCTAGAATGGATCAGGAAACTGACAATGTGTGATTTTCTCAGCATAGGACATAGCAATCAAAACTTTTAGTAAGCACCCTCCTGTTAACTAAAAGGTACCTAACTCTCTTTAATTAAGACCATATTTTGCCTTGACAATGAATACAAAATGCACTGGGGAAACCAATAATAAAGATGATGAAAAAGACTGGCAGTAGAGTGGGATTGGAAATTTTCAATACATGTCACAGTGAGCAACATCTGCAGAAAACCAAGCAGCAGTTCTGATGTATTGTAATCCTGTATTGACAGGCTAAAGGCAAACCCTATCTGCTTACTCCTGTACTCACTGCAGTCCATTCTGTTGATACTTTACAAGGTCCTTACGAAATGGTACCAGAAGAGTCACTAGCATTGAGGCCAAAAGATGTTTACATCAGAAAGGCAAATGTCAACGTTCTGCTTTAGACCAAAAAGTCTATATAGAACCTAATACTTCCGTTGTTGGTAGGACTGTTCCCCAGCCATCATAGTCTGGAGCTGTTACTTGTATACAAAAGTCCAAACACAAAAATCCCTAAACTCTATAATAAAAGTATAATTGACATGACCAGAAACTCAACAGAGCTAAGAACATAATCTTACTACATGGTGATTTGAACAGCTACTACGAGGTAGGGATTATAACTCAACTGATACAAAACGTGTGTAGTTACAATGGCTTTATCCCAGCTCTTCAACAATGCTTGCACACTCCTTGGCATAATGTATATTAAAAGAAAGACTTGCATTTATATAGCACCTTTCACGACCTCAAGATGTCTCCAAGCGCTTTACAGCCAATGAAGTGTAGTCATTGTTGTAATGTTGGAAACGCAGGAGCCAATTCCCACACAGCAAGGTTCCACAAACAGCAATGTGATGATCAGATCATCTGTTAATGTGATGATCAGATCATCTGTTTTAGTGATGTTGGTTGAGGGATAAATATTGGTCAGGACACCGAGGACAATTCCTGTGCTCTTCTTCCAAATAATGTCATAGGATCTTTTACATCAACCTGGAGCCTATGTTTAACATCTAATCCAAAAGACGGCACCTCTGACAGTGCAGCATCCCCTTTACAAGATAGTTTTCTAGATCAGTAGGTCGAGGAACCAACTAGAGAACAGGTGATTTTAGATCTAGTATTGTGCAATGAGAAAGGGCTACTTAATATCCTTGTAGTAAAGGAGCCTCTGGGGAATCTGGAAGTGATCATAATTTGATAGAATTTAATACTGAGTTTCAGAGTGATTTAGTTATGTATGAAACTAGGGTCTTAAATCTGAACAAAGCACACTTCGTAGATATGAGGGGTGAGTTGGCTAACATAGATTGGGAAACTAGATTAAAATATATGATGGTAGATAAGCAATGACAAACATTTAAAGAAATAATTCATAATTCACAATGAATATACATTCTCCTAAGGAATAAAAACCCCATGAGAAAAGTGGTCCAACCGTGGCTAACAAGAGAAGTTAAAGATAGTATTAGATTAAAGGAAGAGGCTTATAATGTTGCCAATAAGAGTAGTAAGCCTCAGGATTGGGAGGATTTCAGAATTTAGCAAAGGATGACCAAGAAATTGATAAAGAAAGAGAAAAGAGAATATGAGGGGAAACTAGCAAGAGACATAAAAACAGATTGTAAAAGCTTCTATAGGTATGTAAAAAGGACGAGATTAGCAAAAGTAAATGTGGGTCCCTTAGAGGCAGAGACAGGAGAAATTATAATGGGGAATAAGGAAATGGCAGGGACATTAAACAAATATTTTGTATCACAGTAGAAGACACAAAAAACATTCTGGAAATAGTGGGAAATGAGGAACTTAAAGAAATAGTACTAGAGAAATTAATGGGACTAAAAGATTCTAAAATGGTCTCCGTGGATTGGAAGATAGCAAGCGTAAACCCGCTATTCAGGAAAGGAGGGCGAGACATAACTGGGAACTGTAGGCTAGTTAGCCTGATATCAGTAGTAGGGAAAATGCTAGAAACTATTATTAGGGAAGTGGTAATAGGGCACTTAGAAAATCATAATATGATTGGGCAGAGTCAACATGGATTTATGAAAGGTAAAACGTGTTTGACAAATCTGTTAGTGTTTTGAGGTTGTAACTAGTAGGGTAGATAAGGGGGAAACCAGTGGATGTAGTGTATTTGTATTTTCAAAAAGTATTCAATAAGGTGCCACAAAAGAGGTAACTACACAAAATTAGGGCTCATGGGATTCGGGGTAATTTACTAGCATGGATTGAGGATTGGTTAATGGACAGAAAACAGAGAGTAGGAATAAACGGGCCATTTTCGGGTTGGCAGGCTATAACCAGTGGAGTATCGCAAGGATCAGTGCTTGGGCCTCAGCTATTTACAATCTTTATTAATGGCTTAGATGAAGGGACTGAGTGTAATATATCCAAGTTTGCTGATGGTACAAAGTTAGGCGGGAAAGTTAGGTGGGAAAGTAAGCTGTGAGGAGGCTGCAAAAGGATATAAACAGGTTCACTGAGTGGGCAAGAACGTGGCAAATGGAATATAATGTGTAGAAGTGTGAATTTATCCACTTTGGTAGGAAAAATAGAAAAGCAGAATTTTTTTTAAATGGTGAGGGACTGGGAAATATTGGTATTCAGACGGACCTGGGTGTCCTTGTACACAAATCACAGAAAGTTAACATGCAGGTACAGCAAGCAATTAGGAAAGCACATGGTATGTTTGCTTTTATTATAAAGAAATTGGAGAAAAGAGTAAAGGAGTCTTACTACAATTATATAGGGCCTTGGTGAGACCACACCTGGAGTATTGAGTACAGTTTTGGTCTCCTTACCTAAGGAAGGATATACTTACCTTAGAGGGAGTGCAAAGAAGGTTCATTAGACTGATTCCTGGGATGAGGGGATTGTCCTATGAGGAGAAATTGGGTAGACTAGGTCTATATTCCCTAGAGTTTAGAAGAATGAGAGGTGATCTCATTGAAACATATAAAAATTTTAAGGGGCTTGACAGGGTAGATGCTGGGAGGATGTTTTCCCTGGTTAGGGAGTCTAGAACTAGGGGGTCACAGTCTCAGAATAATGAGTCGGCCATTTAGGACTGGGATGAGGAGAAATTTCTTCGCTCAGAGGGTTGTGAATCTTTGGAATTCTCTACCCCAGAGAGCATTCAGTATATTCAAGACAGAGATCGATAGATTTTTGGATACTAAGGGACTCAAGGGATATGGGGATAGTGCGGGAGGGTGGAGATGAGGTAGAAGATCAACCATGATCTTATTGAATGGTGGAGCAGGCTCAAAGGGCCAAATGGCCTACTCCAGCTCCTATTTCTTATGTTCTTTTTGAGTGTCAGCCTAGATTTTGTGCTCAACTCTCTAGAGTGGAACTTGAACCCACGACCTTCTGACTGAGACGAGAGTGCTACCGATTGTGCCACCGCTGACACCTACCTTGTAAATAAATAAACAGTCTGAGATTGTCAAGATTAGAAGGTGCAGTACTTGTTCCAAAAGCCAGTTGTATAGGTTAATAGGTTGTCCATATCACTGAGCTCCCAATCTCAGCGCTGTTATTGTTGGGAACCTCCCTGCAGAGAGGAGGTAAAATCAGTGAATGGGTCATCATCAAATCATGTTTGCACATCTCCTGGTGACTGGATCGGAGCAGCATTGATAGGTTGCCTGAGGACCCTTGTCCACCAGTTGATCCATTACTTAGAAAATGAGGATAATTGAAGCAGGGGAAGGAAATAAATTGCTAGACAAAAAAAATGTTAGCGACACAGGTCAAAATCATGAAAAGGGCTACCATAAATTTATTTTGTTATTCCAAAGGATAAAATTAGATTCTCTTTCCCCAGGGAGCTTGCTGCAGTTGACGTATTTGAAACTTTCAAATCTTATTCTGTAGATGAGATCTTGAATGTGAGTCACTAATGGCCATGAGTGTTACAGCTCAGAATTTTTAATTTTTAATTTTATTTATTCATTCATGGAACGTGGGCGTCGATGGCAAGGCCAGCACTTATTGCCCATCCCTAGTTGCCCTTGAGAAGGTGGTGGTGAGCCGCTTTCTTTAACCGTTGCAGTCCGTGTGGTGAAGGTACTGCCACAGTGCTGTTCGGGAGGCAGTTCCAGGATTTTGACCCAGCGACGATGAAGGAACAGTGATATATTTCCAAGTCAGGATGGTGTGTGACTTGGAGGGGAGCTTGGAGGTGGTGGTGTTCCCATGTGCCTGCATCTTGTAAATGGTACACATTGCAGCCATGTTGCACCAGTGGTGGAGGGAATAAATTTTGAAGGTGGCGGATGGAGTGCCGATCAAGCAGGCTGCTTTGTCATGGATGGTGTCCAGCTTCTTGAGTGTTAGCTGCACTCATCCAGGCAAGTGGAGAGTATTCCATCACACTCCTGACTTGTGTCTTGTAGGTGTATCTATCTATATATATAAAGCGGCTCTTCTGTCTGTCCCGATGTCTGTCTGTCCGTCCGTTCTCTATACGTTTGAAAGTTACAGAGCGTACCGGCGCGCGCGTCGCCTCAAAAGAAAGCTTGCGATTCCGGACCGGTCATAGGCGTATTTACGTATCGGCCGGACAAAAATCCCGCCCGCGGTATCCCAAAAACGTTCAGCGTTCCACTCATTAGCATCTCATTAGCGACCGTGTGACGTCGAGGTCCACCAATCGGACGGCGGGTTCCTTCCTACAGTTGAGTGTCGAGTGACTCGACGATTGACCAATCCTACGCTTCGGTGACCTGACCGGTCGACCAATCGGTGCGTGTGTGGGCGGGCCTTATCCTTCTGAACCGAGGTGAGTGGCCGCCATCTTGATTTTTCACAATTTTTTCCCCCATACTTTCTGTGTGTTAGGGAACTAAGGTAAATATTTTAATGATGTGTTAGGGAATTAAATAACAATTTAATGGGGGGGGGGGAAGAGCCTCGGGAAATCGCGGGGGGGGGAGAGCTTCGGGAAATCGCGGGGGGCGGGGAGAGCCTCGGGAAATCGCGGGGGGGGGGAGAGCCTCAGGAAATCGCGGGGGGGAGAGCCTCGGGAAATCGCGGGGGTGGGGGGGGAGAGCCTCGGGAAATCGCGGGGGGGGGGGGGAGAGCCTCGGTAAATCGCGGGGGGTGGCGAGCCTCGGGAAATCGCGGGGGGCTCGCGCCGCCCGCACTGGCCGCGCATGCGCTGACCGCGCATGTGCCGCCCGCCCGCCCACAGCGGCCGTCCATCAGCCACGCGATACGCGGGGGACCTCAGCTCCGGACCTCAGACACTAGGCAGGGGGAGGGGCGGGGGAGTGGAGGGGGTGGAGGGGAGGGGAGGGGGTGGGGGAGGGTAGGGGTAGGGGAGGGAGAGGAGGGGAGGGAGAGAGGGGAGGGGAGGGAGGGATAGGACAGGGAGAGGACATGACAGGGAGAGGGGGGACACACAGGGGCAGGGAGACCAAGCGCCCCAAAATTGCCCTCGCAACACGGGGCTCCCCAGTATATATATATATATATCTCTGTCTGTCTGTCTGTCATCGCCTGTGCGTCTGTCGGGCTATGCGCTCGAAAGTTACAGGGCGTACCTACGCGCGCGTTACCTCCAAAGAAAGCTTACGCTTCCGAGAGGGTTTTAAGCGTATTTACGTTTCGGCCGGGCTAAAATCGCGCCCGCGGTATCTGAAAAACCTTCAACGTTCCGCTCATTAGCATCTCATTATCCGCTCATTAGCGACAGAGTGACCTCGAGGTCGACCAATCGTACGGCGGCTTGCTGCCGCGTGCGGCTGGGCCCTCCTACGGTCGAGTGACGGGACGATTGACCAATCCTACGCTTTGGTCACCTGACGGTCGACCAATCGGTGCGTGTGTGGGTGGGCCTTATCGTTCTGAACCGAGGTGAGTAGCCGCCATCTTGCTTCCATTCTTTTTCCTGCTTTCTGCGTCTTTCTTTTCAAATATACATTTCCAGCAAAATAAAATTCAATTTATTAAATTCTTTTAAAATAAATCACTCATTTGTAAATATTTTATCTCACCTGAACATTCTTTTTCCTACCTTTGCCCGTTTTTTTTCTTAGGCCTGAAAGCCTGGGCCTTTCTTGCCCAGCCAGGCCCGAGCTAGGTAACTGGGCTGCTGCTAAGCGCCTCACCACCCCCCCCCCCCACCCCCCCCGTGTCACGTTACCTGGGGCAACGGTGTCAGCCACGAGGGTCAGGGTGCGCGCGCAGCAGGAGCAGGTGAGACTCTGTTCCGCGCTCGGCTCGGGCGGGGCTCTCGAGAGTGCGGATCGGGTTACCCCGGCAACGGGAGTGCGGGCCGGCTGGGGCTTGGAGAGCGCGGCTCTCGGCCGGTGGGGGGCGAGGCTTGGAGAGCGCGGCTCTCGGCCGGGGGGGGGCGGGGCTTGGAGAGCGCGGTTCTCGGCCAGGGGGGCGGGGCTTGGAGAGCGCGGCTCTCGGCCGGGGGGGCGGGGCTTGGAGAGCGCGGCTCTCGGCCGGGGGGGGCGGGGCTTGGAGAGCGCGCCTCTCGGCCGGGGGGGGCGGGGCTTGGAGAGCGCGGCTCTCGGCCGGGGGGGGGCGGGGCTCGGAGAGCGCGGCTCTCGGCCGGGGGGGGCGGGGCTTGGAGAGCGCGGCTCTCGGCCGGGGGGGGCGGGGCTTGGAGAGCGCGGCTCTCGGCCGGGGGGGCGGGGCTCGGAGAGCTGGGCTCTCGGCAGTGCGGGGCGGTGCGGCAGGGTTACCCCGGCAACCGGGTGTGGCCGTGCCTGTCTCTCAGCCTCAAGCCCTCCCTTCCTTCCTCCCTCCCCCCCGCCCTCCCTCCCCCCTTCCCTTCCCCCCGCCCCCCCTTCCCCCCCGCCCTCCCTTCTCCCCCTTCCCCCCCGCCCTCCCTTCCCCCCTCCCTTCCCCCCTCCCTTTCCCCCCCTTTTCCCCCCTCCCTCGCTCTCGCTACCCCCCAGTCGCTCTCTCTCTCCCCCCCCCCCCGTCGCGCTCTCTCTCTCTCTCTCCCCCCCCGTCGTGCTCTCTCTCCCCCCCCCCCAGTCGCGCGCTCTCTCTCTCTCTCTCTCTCTCCCCTCCCCCCCACCCCCCCCCCCCCCCCCCAGTCGCTTTCTCTCTCTTCCAACAACAACATGCCCTCGAAAAAGCCTCGGCACCGCCGGGCACTTTAGCTAGTATAATATACAACACAGAAACAGTGGAAAGGCTTTGGGGAATCGGGAGATGAGTCACTCGCTGCAGAATACCCAGCCTCTGATCTCTTTTTAAAATTAAATCACAGAATGTGGGCATTGCTGGCAAGCCAGCATTTATTGCCCATTCCTAATTGCCTTGAGAAGGTGGTGGTGAGCCGCCTTCTTAACTGCTGCAGCCCATGTGGTGAAGGTGCTCCCACAGTGCTGTTAGGGAGGGAGTTCCAGGATATTGATGTGGCTGGTCCAGTTAAGTTTTTGGTCAATTTGATCCCCAGGATGTTGTTGGTGGGAGATTCGACGATGGTAATGCCATTGAATATAAAGAGGAGGTGGTTAGGCTCTCTTTTTGGAGATGGTCATTTCCTGGCACTTGTGTGGTGCGAATGTTACTTATCAGCCCAAGCCTGGTTGCTGTCCAGGTCTTGCTGCATGGAAGTACGGACTGCTTCATTATCTGAGGAGTTGCAAATGTAACTGAACACTGTACAATCATCAGCGAGCATTCCCACTTCTGATCTTATGATGGAGGGAAGGTCTTTGACGAAGCAGTTGAAGATACTTGGGTCTAGGACACTGCCCTGAGGAACTCCTACAACCATGTGAGATGATTGGCCTCCAACAACCACAACCATCTTCCTTTCTGCTAGTCATGACTCCAGCCAGTGGAGAGTTTCCCCCCAATTCCCATTGACTTTAATTTTTCTAGGGCTCCCTGGTTCCACACTTGGTCAAATGCTGCCTTGATATCAAGGGCAGTCACTCTCGCCTCACCTCTGGAATTCAGCTCTTTTGTCCATGTTTTGACCAAGGCTGTAATGAGATCTGGAGCTGCGTGGTCCTGGCAGAACTGAGCATCGGTGAGCAGATTATTGGTGAGTTCGTGCCGCTAGATAGCACTGTTGACGACACCTTTCATCACTTTGCTGATCATTAAGAGTAGGCTGATGGGCCGGCACTTGGCAGGATTGGATTTGTCCTGCTTTTTGTGAACAGACACACCTGGGCAATTTTCCACTTTGTCGGGTAGATGCCAGTGTTGTAGCTGTACTGGAACAGCTTGGCTAGAGGCACGACTAGTTCTGAAGCACAAGTCTTCAGCACGACAGCTGGGATGTTGTTGGATCCCATAGCCTTTGCTGTATCCAGTGCGCTCAGCTGTTTTTTAATATCACATGGAGTGAAGCAAATTGGCTGAAGACTGGCTTCTGTGATGGTGGGGACCTCAGGAGGAGGCCGAGATGGATCATCCATCGGCACTTCTGGCACTTGTGAACGCTTCAGCCTCGTCTTTTGCACTCGTGCTGGGCTTTGCCATCATTGAGGATGGCAATATTCATGGAGCCTCCTCCTCCCATTCATTGTTTATTTGTCCAATACCATTCATGACTGGATGTGGCAGGGCTGCAGAGCTTTGATCTGATCCCTTGGTTGTGGGATCACTTAGCTTTGTATATAGCATGCTGCCTCCGCTGTTTAGCATGCATGTAGTCCTGTGTTGCAGCTTCCCCAGGTTAGCACCTCATTTTTAGATATGCCTGGTGCTTCTCCTGGCATGCTCTTCTTCACTCCTCATTGAACCAGGGTTGGTTGCCTGGCTTGATGGTAATGGTAGGGTGAGGGATATGCCGGGCCATGAGATTACAGATTGTGGTGGAATACAATTCTGCTGCTACTGATGGCCCACAGCGCCTCATGGATCCCCAGTTTTGAGCTGCTAGATTTGTTCGGAATCTATCCCATTTAGCAAGGTGGTAGTGTCACACAATACGATGGAGGGTGTCCTTGGTGTAAAGACGGAACGTTGTCTCCACAAGGACTGTGCGGTGGTCACTCCTACCAATATTGTCATGGGCAGATGCACCTGCGACAGGTAGATTGGTGAGGACGAGGTCAAGTAGGTTTCCCCTCATGTTGGTTCTCTCACTACCTGCCGCTGGCCCAGTCTGGCAACTATGTCCTTCAGGACTCAACCAGCTTGGTCAGTAGTGGTGCTACCGAGTCACTCTTGGAGATGGACATTGAAGTCCCCCACCCAGAGTACATACTGTGCCCTTTCTACTACCAGTGCTTCCTCCAAGCAGGCGGTTTCCTTGCCCATGTTTGACCTGATGCCATGAGACTTCATTGGGTCCAGAGTCAGTATTGAGGACTCCCAGGGCCGCTGCCTCCCGACGGTAGACCACTGTGCTGTCACCTCTGGTGGGTCTGTCCTGCCGGTGGGACAAGACATACCCAGGGATGATGATGGAGGAGTCTGTGACGTTGGCTGATTCTGTGAGTATGACTGTGTCAAGCTCTTGCTTGACTAGTCGGGACACGTCTCCCAAGTCTCCAGATGTTAATGAGCAGGACTTTGCAGGGTCAACTGGGCTGGGTGTGCCTTTGTCGTGTCTGAATCCGATGCCTAGGTCGATGCCGGATGGTCCATCCAGTTTTATTGTTAAATGTTTTTGTAGGTGCTTTGATACAACTGAGTGGCTTGTTAAGCCATTTCACAGAGGGCAGTTCAGAGTCAACCACATTGCTGTGTGCCTGGAGTCACATGTAAGCCAGACCAGGTAAGGACGGCAGGTTTCCTTCCCTAAAGGACATTAGTGAACTAGTTGGGCTTTTATAACAATCGATAGCTTCATGGTCACCATTACTCATACTAGCTTTTTATTCCAGATTCATTTAACAGCCAAAGATGTTGAGATTGAACATAGACCGAATGGATGAACTACAGAATTTGTTCATCCCAGTTTGGCATAAAAATAAAACAAAAAAGGTGACCCAACCGTGGCTAACATGGGAAATTAGGGATAGCATAAGGTCCAAGGAGAGGGCATATAAATTGGCCAGAAAAAGCAATAATCCTGAGGATTGGGAGCAGTTTAGGATTCAACAAAGGAGGACAAAGGGATTAATTAAGAAAGGGAAAATAGAATATGAGAGTAAGCTAGCAGGGAACATAAAAACTGACTGTAAAAGCTTTTATAGATATGTGAAGAGAAAAAGATTGGTGAAGTCAAGCGTAGGTCCCTTGCAGTCAGAATCGGGGGAATTTATAATGGGGAACAAAGAAATGGCAGACCAACTAAATACATATTTTGGTTCTGTCTTCACAAAGGAGGACACAAATAACCTCCCAGAGATGCCGGGGAACATAGGGTCTGATGAAAGGGTAGAACTGAAAGAAATCAGTATTTGTAGGGAAATGGTGTTAGGAAAATTGATGGGACTGAAGGCCGATAAATCCCCAGGGCCTGATAATCTACATCCCAGGGTACTTAAGGAAGTGGCCCTAGAAATAGTAGATGCATTGCTGGTCATCTTCCAGAACTCGATAGACTTTGGAACGGCACCCATGGATTGGCGGGTAGCTAATGTTACCCCACTATTCAAAAAAGGTGGTAGAGAAAAGGCGGGGAATTATAGACCGGTAAGCTTGACATCGGTAGTGGGGAAAATGCTAGAGTCCATTATAAAAGATGTAATAGCAGAGCACTTGGAAAGCAGTGACTGGATCGGACAAAGTCAACATGGATTTATAAAAGGTAAATCATGCTTGACTAATCTACTGGAATTTTTTGAGGATGTAACTGGTAAAATAGATAAGGGAGAACCAGTGGATGTGGTGTATTTGGACTTTCAGAAGGCTTTCGATAAGGTCCCGCGTAAGAGATTAGCGTGCAAAATTAAGGCACATGGGATTGGGGGCAAGGTATTGACTTGGATAGAGAACTGGTTGGCGGACAGAAAGCAAAGAGTTGGAATAAATGGGTCGTTTTCCGAGTGGCAGGCAGTGACTAGTGGGGTACCGCAAGGATCGGTCCTCGGACCCCAGCTGTTCACAATGTATATTAAGGATCTGGACGAGGGAATTGGATGTAATATCTCCAAATTTGCAGATGACACAAAGCTGGGTGGGAGGGTATGCTGTGAGGAGGATGTCGTGAAACTCCAGTACGATTTGGACAGGTTGGGTGATTGGGCAGAAACATGGCAAATGCACTATAATGTGGATAAATGTGAGGTTATCCACTTTGGTGGCAAAAACAGGAAGGCAGATTATTATTTGAATGGCAATAGATTGGGAGAAGGGGAAGTGCAAAGAGACCTGGGTGTTCTTGTGCACCAGTCGCTGAAGGTAAGCATGCAGGTGCAGCAGGCGGTTAAGAAGGCAAATGGTATGTTGGCCTTCGTAGCAAGAGGGTTCGAGTACAAGAACAAGGATGTCTTGCTACAGTTGTACAGGGCGTTGGTGAGACCGCACCTTGAGTATTGTGTGCAGTTTTGGTCGCCTTACCTGAGGAAGGACGTTCTTGCCATGGAAGGAGTGCAGCGAAGATTCACCAGGCTGATACCTGGGATGGCAGGAATGACGTATGAGGAGAGATTGTGTCGATTGGGCTTATACTCACTGGAGTTTAGAAGATTGAGAGGGGATCTCATCGAAACCTATAAAATTCTGTCAGGCCTGGACAGACTAGATGCAGGAAGGATGTTTCTGATGGCCGGGGCGTCTAGAACCAGGGGTCATAGTCTAAGGATAAGGGGTAAGCCATTTAGGACTGAAATAAGGAGGAATTTCTTCACCCAGAGAGTGGTGAACCTGTGGAATTCTCTGCCACAGAGGGCGGTGGAGGCCAGTTCATTAAGTATATTCAAGAAAGAGTTGGATATATTTCTTGAGGCTAAAGGGATCAAGGGATATGGGGAGAAGGCAGGGACAGGGTACTGAGTTTGGATGATCAGCCATGATCTCATTGAATGGCGGAGCAGGTTCGAAGGGCCAAATGGCCTACTCCTGCTCCTATCTTCTATGTTTCTATTTTAAAGGCCGGAATTTTCCAGGGGGTCGGTGGCGGGTCGGGTGGGAAATTTGATTTTTTTGACAACTGGTCAGGACCCTGCTGTCAACTCGCTGCAACGTGCCTTTCCCTATGTCGGGTCTGCTCAGCGCTGACAGACCCGACAGGCAGCGGCAGGCGACCCAATTAAATTCATTACCATCCAGTTGACAGATCATTGGCAGGCTTTTTTAACTTACCTTTTCACTTTACCTTTATGGCCATGGGAACCATGTTTTTCGGGGACCATGGCTGTCAACCTGAGGCAGGAGTTTAGTGGCCATTGCTCCAGCTGATCACTTGACCGCTTCAAATATACAGTAAAAGTTCCCACCTAATAGATCATCACTTTCCTCAGTCACAAGCTGTTTCTCAGTCCATTTCCAGCACAGATTCTGCAGGCTTTCCACTTTCCACTCTCCATCCACTCTCACCTCATGGGAAGAACTCTCTCACCATCTTTACTTCTCCTGCCATCTACTCCATCAACATGGGTGCCCTTTATACTCTCTCACCTTGGTTCTCAGAATCCGATCACGATCAGCCCCAATACCAGCAACACCAGTAGCACCAACAGCAACACCAACCTCCTGTGCAATCACCTGATGATGCACAGGACAGAGGGCAACAGCACCCAAGCACATTGTTGCCAGGGAGGGCTTCACCATGGCCAGATTTACGTCACTTGACACTGTACACCCTGGCTGCCACATGATGTGCCAAGTTGGCACCTCCCCACATCAACACCATAAAGCATTCCTACAATGTCCAAGCCATCCCTTTCACACTCATCACCATTGCGGGGGGTACTGTTATGTCTCACCATTCACTGCAACTCACTAAGCCACTTCCAAAGGTGCACACAAATCTGTCTAAGAATGGAAAGTGTTAAAAATAAAGGTTTCAATGTTTGACACCACATTAACAGAAACTTTACATGAACATTGGATAAAACACTCAAGTGTCTACCCTTGTGTGTTGTTAGTTGGTATGATTGAACTAAGATGAGGGTGAGTGCGGGGTGGCTAGTGAGATGGAGATGTGATAATGTAGATAGAGCGAGAGGGATGGGTGGACATGCAAGGTAAGTTGTTGTGAGTGAGGATGTGCAGGGGTAGTGTAGGGAAGGCAGAGTAATGGGGACATGATGAGAGGCACAGCAGGGTGAAGGTGAGTGTGTCTTTGTACTAATGTTTTGTGATCTAATGAGATTATTGAAAGGTTTGTGCCATTGCACCCAGGTCCTCCTGACGACATCCCTGCTTGTGACCGCCTCTGCAATCTGCAACCAGGTTGTGTTGGTCTCCTCGGGAGGTCTCTTCCGCCCATAGGAAGGGAAGAGGGACTCCCTGCGTGTTGTGACTCCCTCCATAAGCATATGGAGGGAGTGATGGGAGAGCCTGCATGCAGCCCTGCACCTCTGTGCAGTGCTCGTCAGTGTTGGTCTCCTCGGGAGGTCTCTTCCGCCCATAGGAAGGGAAGAGGGACTCCCTGCGTGTTGTGACTCCCTCCATAAGCATATGGAGGGAGTGATGGGAGAGCCTGGGTGCAGCCTGCACCGCTGTGCAGTGCTCGTCAGTGTTGGCAGCACTTCAGTTCTTAGGGCGCTAACGGGAGGCGCAAAGCAACTGAATTTTTCCCCCTTGATCTTTCATTAGGATTGAATACGTGGTCTTTGATTTCCCTTGCTCCTGTTTCTACCTACCCTCAATCTCTACATATAGAGTGAGGTAAACCAGCATGGTATTCACAACTTTAGCTTCCTGCAATTTCAAAGAACAAAATCCTTTTGGTAATTGGCAAGTAATTTTGAGTATCATATGAAAGGTGCAAACAGAAATACTACTTGCACCTCTTTAGTGATAGCACTTCTGGGGAGTTTGAAAATGTGCTTAGTATGCTAACTTGTGAGAAGATTAAATTTCAAAACTCAAAATATGTTTAATTGGAGAGATACAGTGAACTTCTGTTTCTACCACAATCTTTAATTTGTAGCCCCTTCCACTCCCGAACAGTCTGTTCTAAACTTTTATATGTTCCTGCCCTCCTGTGGGATGAGATACAGGCTTCAAAATGAAAATCTTCAAACAATGTGAGACATTTCTGGCACACTTTTTCTATGAACATCCCACTCTAATTCTAAAATAAGGATTAAGTTAAAAATGCCACTTACAAAGTCTACCATCATTGAGAGCTTGTTCAAACTCAAAACTATCAAAACATGAATGTTTTGAACATATGTTAATCTTTTAATATGCTTTTATTTCGTTTTTTTATCTAATCATAGAGCATTTTACAGATCTGCACACATCAATGACAGCTAATTTCCCTTATTTTAAGCTTAAAATAGCAGCTTTGTTTTAAATAAAGAGTTTAGTGATTTAGTGTGACTCACTAAAGCTATAATTAGTGTTTTTCTTTTAGCAGTTTTGATTACCATTCACATTTCCACTCAAAAAAATCTATACTCTTCTGTACATTCATGCTACATATAAGGATAGAAGTTCTAATAATCTGCACTGTAGTTTATTGGTCCAGTGATAAACAACACTGACTCTGATTTATATTTATTTCAGAAACACTTATTAAATTGAGGTCCTTGAAATTTCAGAGTAACTTTGAAAAAAATAAAGTCTTTAAATAATTTTAACTGGATGCACGGCAACCCAGTACATTGGTGCTGTGTCAGTGAGCTGTGGAGTGGTCTTAATTGGATTCAAACTCACTATTTCTTGCCTGATGTGGCAAGTTCTTGATTTCTGATGTGAGAAGAAGGTGCCTGAGATATCTGCATCCTCTAATTCTGCCCTCTTGAGCATCCCTGATTATAATCGCTCAACCATTGGTGGCCGTGCCTTCTGTTGCCTAGGCCCTAAGTTCTGGAATTCCCTGCCGAAACCTCTCCGCCTCGCTACCTCTCTATCCTTCTTTAAGACGCTCCTTAAAACCTACCTCTTTGACCAAGCTTTTGGTCACCTGCTGCCCTAATTTCTCCTTATGTGGCTCGGTGTCAAATTTTTTGTCTTTTAATACTCCTGTGAAACGCCTTGGGACGTTTTACTATGTTAAAGGCGCTATATAAATACAAGTTGTTGTTGTTGCCTGGTGGATGCTAAGCACCTCCCACACAGGAAGGGAAGAAAAAAAAGTGTGAATCACTATAGACGTTTGCACAGCTACTTACAGCGAACAGGAGGGTCTCACTCATAGATCCCTTGATGGAAATTCTCTGTTTACTGTTTTTTTATGGATGTTGCCCTAAGACCTTGGTGTTATCAGGCAGCTTCAGTACCATAGCATCTGTAAAATCCTATGGAGCTCAGTTGAGGCCATCATCTTGGTCTCCTTCTAAGGTTAGTCAGAGAGGTGTCTGTTAACACACAGTCCTCTGAAACCTAAATAGGAGCCATTACTTCCTAACTGACATCCGTGGAACTAGGCAACCCTGTATTTTCACAGCCTCTGATGTAGCAGCTTGTCGCTAAATACATCTATGGAGGTCAGTAATATCCAGGTCTTAGAAGTTTCATCTGTTTGGAGTTACTGCCTAGAGATATCAGCTTGTTATGTTCATTAATAAATAGACATTCTTATTATGAACACAGCTAACTTTTGCTAGTTATTTTATTGAGCACATGTGGACTTGTACAGCATCTTGTAGAGGCTTCCATCTTGACTGCTGCCTTGTGGGTAGCCTAGCCTCATGGGTAATGTAGTCTTAATATAATATATAGCTGGGTAGTGTAGTCTTATACATATAGCTATATACAGCTCTACGGCTCCACCTAGTGTCCACTATAGAATGACATGCTATTGATCACTACATCCCCCTTTCTTTGAGGTTTAACAAAATCAATATCAATCAACTTTCAAGAAAACAATAAAGATAATATCAGTAACACTTTTGTTAGTGCTCTATAAACATAAACATTTTCAAAACAGTCAACACATTTCAAAGCTTTACATTGTACTCAAAGATTAAGTCTATCAGGCTCTTTTACTTCACGTGTGGATCTTCTCAACACGGGTAAGTCTGATGTGTCTTCATGAGATTGTTCTGGTGGTGAATGACAAGATGCAGTTGCGGCATTGTCATCAATCTGGTCTTGAATAGTCTCTTGTGTTTTTAGGAGGGAACGGCGGTTCCTCCTGAGAATCTGTCCTTCCTCAGTTCTAACAATGTATGACCTTGGTCCTACTTCCTCAAGAACTGTAGCTTTCATGTTCCATGCACCTGGATCCTCAATCCTGACAACATCATCCTTTGTCAATGGTTTTAGAGTTTTGGATGACTTGTCATAGTATGATTTCTGTTTCAGCTTTAACAGTTGAAGTCTCTGTCTCAGTTCCTCACTTTGCTGTTCTTTTGCACAGCAGGGTAGCGTGGTGCGCAACTTGCGACCCATTAGTAGTTCAGCAGGTGAAGAACCACAGTCTAAAGGTGAGGCTCGGTAGCTCAGCAGGGCGAGATAAGGATCAGACTTGCTTTCTGTCGCTTTCTTCAGTAGCTGCTTGAGAACTTGAACACCTTTCTCTGCCTTACCATTTGACTGAGCATACAAAGGACTGGATGTGATGTGTTGAAAGTCATAATGTGCTGCAAACTGTTGCCACTCCTTACAGTTGAAGCACGGACCATTGTCGCTAACGGCAATCCTGGGAATTCCATGTCTGGCGAAGATGGATTTCACATGCATTATGACACTGCTTGCTGTGGTGCTTGAGAGCAGCGCCATCTCAGGATAGTTAGAATAGTAGTCAATCACTATTAGATAGTCTTTACCATTTAAATGAAAAAGGTCCATACCAACCTTTTGCCATGCTGCTGTTGGTATGTCAGCTACTATCATTGGTTCCTTTGCTTGTTTGTTTTGGTGTTTCTGACATGTCTCACATTTGCCTATCATGTTCTCAATGTCCTTATTTATGCCAGGCCAATAAACAGTGTCTCTTGCTCTCCTTTTGCATTTTTCAATTCCGAGGTGTCCCTCATGAATCCTTTTGAGCATGTCTTGACGTAGAGCCTGTGGAATGACTATTCTGTTCTGTTTTAGTAATAGTCCACTTGCGACACTCAATTCTGACCTTATGTGAAAATATTTTGGACAGGAACCTTTTGGCCAACCATGATGAATGTTCTCTATTACTGTTTGTAATACTGTATCTTTTACTGTTTCTTCTGCTATTTGCTTTGATTTTGTGTCTGACACGGGCAGCGCAGCAGTGACCATACTCACATGAACATCCACGTCTTCTTCAGTAGAGCTCACATGACTCATTGTGGGTGCTCGGGATAGTGCATCTGCTAACACTATGTATTTGCCTGGTGTGTAGATCAGTTCAAAGTCATATCTTTGCAGCTTCATCATGAGTCGTTGAATCCTTGGAGACATCTCATTCAGTTCTTTTTTATGATGGCAACCAGTGGGCTGTGGTCTGTCTCAACTGTGAAGGTGGGAAGTCCATATATGTAGCCATGAAACTTTTCTAGTCCAACTACCAAGCCTAGACATTCCTTTTCAATCTGGGCGTATCGACACTCAGTATCAGTCATAGACCTGGAGGCATAGGCAACAGGCTTCCAATCTTCACCCTCTGCTTGTAGCAAGACCGCACCTAGGCCATCTTTTGATGCATCCGTTGACACTTTGATTCTTTTTGTTGGGTCAAAGAAGATGAGTACAGGTGTGGTTGTCAGCACTGTTTTGAGGTTTATCCACTCTTGTTCATGTCTTTCTGTCCATGCGAACTCATTTGTTTTATGTAGCAGGTCTCGCAGACAGGCTGTCTTGGCTGACAAGTTAGGAATGAACTTTCCAATGAAGTTTATCATCCCCATGATGCGTAGCACTCCTTTTTTGTCAGTGGGTCGGGGCATTTTGAGTATGGCGTTTACTTTTTCCATATCTGGCTCTATTCCTTTACCAGATAGATTATCTCCTAGGAAAGTGACTTCCTGGACGCCAAACTGACACTTGGCTTTGTTGAGCTTCAGTCCATTCCGGCGTATGCTCTGTAGCACTTTAGTCAGTCTCTCATTGTGTTCTTTCAGTGTGGAGCCGCAGATGATGATGTCATCAACATAGACCCGAACTCCTTCCAGACCTTCAATTATGTGTTCCATCGCTCTATGAAAGATTTCGGATGCAGATATTATCCCGAAAGGCATTCTGAGGAAACAATACCTGCCAAATGGTGTGTTGAAGGTACAGTATTTGGTGCTCTCTTCATCCAGTTTTAGTTGCCAAAATCCTTGTGAGGCATCGAGCTTTGTAAAGTATCTGGCACCTGACATTTCACTGTTGATTTCTTCTCGCTTGGGAATCTGGTAGTGTTCACGTTTTATGTTTGCATTTAAGTCCTTTGGACCCATGCATATTCTTAGATCATTGTTCTTTTTCTTTACACATACCATGGAGTTAACCCAGTCTGTTGGCTCTTCGACTTTCCTGATGACTCCTAGTGTGGTCATTCTGTCCAGTTCATTCTTGAGCCGGTCACGCAGGGGTGCTGGAACTCTTCGTGGAGCATGTACCACTGGCTGAGCATCCTGCTTTAGCTGGATCTTGTAAGTGAATGGTAGAACTCCAAACCCTTTGAACACATCCTGGAAATTATTCACTACAGAATCCACCGAGTCATCTGGTCTGCTTATGGCACAGTTTATACGGTAGACTCTTTTGACCAGTTCTAAGTCCTCACAAGCTTTGTCACCCAGTAGTGAATCAAGCCTTTCAGCCACAACAGAAAACATGAGATGATGCACTTTGTCTTTGACTGTCACTTTAAGTCTGCATACACCTAAGCTATCTATTTTCTGTCCATTATAGTCCTTCAGTAGTACTGACTTTTTCTGTATTTTGGGCTTTTCTTTCATATTTTTAATGTCACTCATACTGATTAAGTTTGCTTTTGCCCATGTGTCCAGTTTCAATGTAACTAATGCTCCATTTATCTGCAGTGGGATCATCCATTTGTCCTCTTTTGCTGCATTAACTTTATGCTCAGCATTGTCCATTTCTGAGGGCTGCACATTTTCTGTATCCTTTTTGATATTGTCACATGACACCATTCGTACAAAAAATGTCTCACTTAAATCAGTGTCCTCAATCACATTAACTCGTTGCCCTTTCGTCGTTTTTACTTTTGAAAAGCATTGTTTGGCAAAGTGATTCTTTCCATTACACTTTGTGCACATTTTTCCAAACGCTGGGCATTGTCTTAACTGGTGTTTGTAACCACAGCGTTTACAATTAAAAATTTAATCCTCCGATTGCTTTTCATTTTTGTTCTGCCCACATTTCTTCCCCTTGTAGCACACAGCACCGACAGCAGCATGATCACTCATTACATTCGCATCATTATTGATTTCACTGAAAGTCTTCGCGTGATTTCGAGCTAGCTCGCTGGCTTGGCATATTTTCACCGCATTTTCCAAATTTAGTTCGGTTTCTCTCAACAGATGTTCCCTGACTTTTTTTTATCATGAATACCAAACATAATCTGGTCACGAATCATGGATGCTTTGAGCTCAGAGAAATTACATGTCTGTGCTTTCAGTTTCAGATCAGTTATAAAGCTATCAAAAGTCTCATTTTGTTGCTGTGTCCGAGAACGGAAGATGTATCTTTCATAGGTCTCATTCTTTTTGGGAGAACAATGTGCATCAAATTTCTGTAGCACATCGTCTAATTTGTCTCTGTTCTCCGCTGGATTAAATACAAATGTATTAAATACCTCTATCGCCTGTGGGCCTGCAACCGTAAGCAGCAACGCTATCTTCCTTGCGACTGGCTTCGTACCGAATCCGATGGCTGCAATGTAGAGTTCGAATTGCTGTTTAAAAGTCTGCCAATTGTAGTCGATTTTTTTCTGTGAGTTTCAAACGCTCTGGTGTCTTCAAATTCTCCATGTCGCTTTTCACAATTTTCAGCAGATCTTCACCACCCTGGTACCGTGTTATGTTCATTAATAAATAGACATTCTTATTATGAACACAGCTTGCTTTTGCTAGTTATTTTATTGAGCACATGTGGACTTGTACAGCATCTTGTAGAGGCTACCATCTTGACTGCTGCCTTGTGGGTAGCCTAGCCTCATGGGTAATGTAGTCTTAATATAATATATAGCTGGGCAGTGCAGTCTTATACATACAGCTATATACAGCTCTACGGCTCCACCTAGTGTCCACTATAGAATGACATGCTATTGATCACTACACATACAGTCCTCTGAAACCTAAATAGGAGCCATTACTTCCTAACTGATATCCGTGGAACTAGGCAACCCTGTATTTTCACAGCCTCTGATGTAGCAGCTTGTCGCTAACTACATCTATGGAGGTCAGTAATATCCAGGTCTTAGAAGTTTCATCTGTTTGGAGTTACTGCCTAGAGATATCAGCTGACATGAGATTTGAATAACCCAGAAAGCCTGCGTTAGCTCTGGGGAACCCTCAAAATGGGATTTCCTCTTCATAAAATCTTTCATTAAGATGGATTGACTTTCCTGTTGTCAATCATGGAAACCCAACTTCTCAAGTATCTTTTCTGTCAGTACCCACATCATTGGCCTTGGCCCCAGGATCATGAAGATCATTGGCACAGGCACTGATCTTGGTCAGCTCAACTGTGCTTCTCCTTCAATCAGTTACAACTGATCTATTCAGTGATTTTGAAATATTCTTTTAGTTAGGCCACAGCTGGAATACTGTGTGCAGTTCTGGTCGCCACACTATAGGAAGGATGTGATTGCATTGGAGAGGGTGCAGAGGAGATTCACCAGGATGTTACCTGGGCTGGAGCGCTTCAGCTATGAAGAGAGGCTGGACAGGCTGGGGTTGTTTTCCTTAGAGCAGAGAAGGCTCAGGGGGCACCTGATTGAGGTGTACAAAATTATGAGGGGCATAGATAGGGTAGATAGAAAGGAACTCTTCCCCTTAGTAGAGGGGTCAATAACCAGGGGGCATAGTTTCAAGGTAAGGGGCAGGAGGTTTAGAGGGGATTTGAGGAAAAACCTTTTCACCCAAAGGGTGGTTGGCATCTGGAACCCACTGCCTGAAAGGGTGGTAGAGGCAGGTCCCCTCACAACATTCAAGAAGCATTTAGATGAGCACTTGAAACGCCATAGCATACAAGTCTACAGACCAAGTGCTGGAAAATGGGATTAGAATAGACAGGGCCTGATGGCTGGTGCGGACACGATGGGCCGAAGGGCCTCTTTCTGTGCTGTATAACTCTATGACTCTATGATATTTGCTCCTCTTGGTAACTGAACTTTTAAATAAATCCATTACCAAGCAACATAATGGGCAAATAGAGACTAGAATGTACTTCTTTGTGTTTTACTGTAGCTGATCAAGACCTGCCCAGCAAAGTAAATGTTTATTCTACTCAAACTATGACAACCAAATGGAACAAGCAGCTATGTGGATAATCTGTAAGCCTCTAGTAAGCACTACTTTCTTAGTGATGGCCCAAGATTAAAAGTGTTTGGTGCTTTTGTGCTTCAAGCTTATCTCAAAATTATTTATATTACTATATTACTTCAGTACATAGGATTACATAGGATATACAGCACAGAAACAGGCCATTCGGCCCAACCAGTCCATGCCGGTGTTTATGCTCCACTCGAGCCTCCTCCAGTCTTTCCTCATCTAGCTTTATCAGCATAACCCTCTGTTCCCTTCTCCCTCATATGCTTATCTAACCGCCCTTAAATGCATCTATACTATTTGCTTCAACCACTCCCTGTGGTAGTGAGTTCCACATTCTCACCACTCTCTGGGTAAAGAATTTTCTTCTGAATTCCCTATTGGATTTCTTGGTGACTATCTTATATAGAAGGCCTCTAGTTATGCTCTTCTCCACAAGTGGAAACATTCTCTCTATCCACTCTATCAAAACCTTTCATAATTTTAAAGACCTCTATTAGGTCACACCGCAGCCTTCTTCTTTCAAGAGAAAAAGAGACCCAGCCTGTTCATCCTTTCCTGATAGGTATACCCTCGCATTCCTGGTATCATCCTTGTAAATCTTCTCAGCACCCTCTTCAGTGCCTCTATATCCTTTTTATAATATGGTGACCAGAATTGTACACAGTACTCCAAGTGTGGTCTAACTGAGGTTCGATACAGGTTTAGCATAACTTCTCTACTTTTCAATTCTATCGCTCTAGAAATAAACCCTCGTGCTTAGTTTTTTTTTTTTATGGCCTTACTAACCTGTGTCGCTATTTTTAGTGATTTGTGTATTTGTATTCCAAGATCCCTTTGCTCCTCTACCCCACCCAGACTCGTGCCCGCCAAGTCCATTTATTTGAATGTGGAAATGAAGGAATGAGGAATATTGTAAGTTTACCTACTTTTGGCCTAGTATTCCTCAATCTCTGAATGTAGTTCCACATGTAAAACTTCCTAATTTTAATCTCCCTATATTCTTACTTCAGCCTAGAGTGCTGGTGGGGTGGGGGCGTGGGACTGGGAGGACAGTTATCATTTTTGTCTGCATGTTTTCTGAATCAACACAATCTCTTCTCAATTCTACCAAAAGAACTGAAATGTGAATCCACAATGAGATTTTGCATTCAGTGAAGGTTGGGGAAGATCACATGGTTTAGGTGAAGATGGAAAGTGTTTGGTGCTTTTGCAGAAATCCTTTGATTTTCCTCATTTGGAAATGACTACATTCCGAGAACAAGGAAAGCCATATTGAAGGCAGATAATGACACTTCTGCGTTCATTAATTACAAATTACTTATAAATATATTAAAGAAGGAAAAAACTTGCATTTATATAAAGCCTTTCACAATCTCAGGATATGCCAAAGTGCTTTACAGCCAATTAATTATTTTTAAAGTGTCGTCACTGTTGTAATGTAGGAAATTGAAAGTGCGCTTACTTCTTTAAAATGCCATATGCACTTGAGCCTGAGCACTGTGTCATTATTTGTTTTTAAACAAGGCAGCTTGTTCTAATCAGGCTCGTATGAATGAGCTCCTGTAGCGGGCTGATGAAGCGTTCTATGACCAGGGCTATGGTTATGCATTTAATAAAACCAATAGTATTGCTTTACTGCTGTCAATTTTAGCCTTGCTGGATTTTACTAAGTATAAGGTACGATTAGTAGGAAGACTTGTATCGATTTATGGTTTCAAAATATCTGGGAACAAGATTTCCCAGTTCCCAAATGTATGTTTGTTATCAGCAATTTATTAAATGTATACAGAGAATAATGTAAATCTCAAATGACAAAACTGCAATACAGTTGAGGAATTAATATGACTGCATAATATCATAGTGAAGATCATAGAGTTTCCACTTTGGGTGCAACCCGCGATCCGGGCGCAAGTTTCGCCCAAAATTGCGCTAGTTTCGAGAAGTGCTTTTTCTCTCAAGTTTCTGCTCAAACTCATTTGCATATTGCCGAACGTAAAAGCTGGCATAAACCAGCACGATTGGGCAGCATTTTAGAACGTAACTTAAAAAAAAATTGTTTTCCTTTTAAAAGAAATGGCCCAGATATTCCGATCGCAGGCCTCCCGCGGGCGGAGGACTGCGATCTGGAAAAATCTGTGCCCTTACCTGAGGGCTCCCGGGATGCGCACAATTCTGGTGCGCAGGGCCCACGTGTCCCAGAGGCGCAGGTAGTTTGCAGCGTCCCTGGGATCACGTGATCAAAGAAGGGAATCTCCCTTCATACATTTGACAGGAAGACCTGTCAAATATATGAATGGAGATCACCCCCAAAACATAGTAAAACTTTTTTTAAATTTTTTTTTTTAAATCACATTTTTAAAATGACTTGAAAGTACAATAAATTAATTATTTTAAGCAAAACTTTAAAGTTTTCAAAAAAATAATTAAAGTTTTTTACGGGGCTAAAAATAAGCTTACCTTTTTTAAAGTATTTTTAAATGATAAATCAGTGGAAATTTTTTTTAGAAACTTTTTTCAACTCTTATCCTGGTAAAAGCAGGCCTTACAATTCTTGCGCCTGGTAAAAGCAGACGTAAGGGTTTTCTGCGGGCGGAGGGTCTCCAAAAAGCGGAACTCTCCGCCCGCAGAGGCCCTGCTCCAGGGCAGCCGGAGGATCTGTCAAGAGCTTTCTTGACAGATCGGAAATGCCGGTTTCTGGCGCATGCGCTGTGCATGCCTGAAACCGGCATATCCAATGTCCCTATGGGATGGTACACAGCACGTACACACCCGTAGGGATCGGAATATCCGGCCCAATATTCCTTGATATATTTAAGAGTGGTAACTTGGTGCAGCTTTCTTAATACAGCTGAAAATGGGTTTATCACAAAAAAAGAAGCCTTTTTAATCAGTGTCTAATCTGCCACCTGTGTGTAAGCCAACTTTAAACAACTGACAAAGACTTAAAAAAGAAACTATACAGAACCATTTGCTAGTGCTCCTCCTGTGCTATGTGGGAAGTCAGGGATACTTTCGGTGTCCAGGACGAACACGTGTGCAGGAAGTGTCTCTCAGAGTTATACAGCACTGAAAGAGGCCCTTCGGCCCATCGTGTCCGCACCGGCCATCAAGCCCTGTCTATTCTAATCCCATTTCCCAGCACTTGTTCCATAGACTTGTATGCTATGGCGTTTCAAGTGCTCATCTAAATGCTTCTTGAATGTTGTGAGGGTTCCTGCCTCTACCACCCTTTCAGGCAGTGAGTTCCAGATTCCAACCACCCTCTGGGTGAAAAAGTTTTTCCTCAAATCCCCTCTAAACCTCCTGCCCCTTGAAACTATGCCCCCTGGTTATTGACCCCTCTACTAAGGGGAAAAGTTCCTTTCTATCTACCCCCCTCATAATTTTGTACACCTCAATCAGGTCCCCCTCAGCTTTCTCTGCTCTAAGGAAAACAACCCCAGCCTGTCCAGTCTCTCTTCATAGCTGAAGTGCTCCAGCCCAGGTAACATCCTGGTGAATCTCCTCTGCACCCTCTCCAATGCAATCACATCCTTCCTATAGTGTGGCGACCAGAACTGCACACAGTATTCCAGCTGTGGCCTAACTAGCGTTTTGTACAGCTCCATCATAACCTCCCTGCTCTTATATTCTATGCCTCAGCTAATGAAGGCAAGTATTCCATATGCCTTTTTAACCACCTTATCTACCTGTCCTGCTGCCTTCGGGGATCTATGTACATGCACACCAAGGTCCCTCTGATCCTCTGTCCTTCCTAGGATCCTACCATTCATTGTGTATTCCCTTGCCTTGTTAGTCCTCCCAAAATGCATCACCTCACACTTTTCAGGGTTAAATTCCATTTGCCACTGTTCTGCCCATCTAGCCATCCCATCTATATCGTCCTGTAGCCTGAGGCTTCCCTCCTCGGTATTTACCACTCCACCAATTTTCGTGTCATCAGCGAACTTACTGATCATACCTTTTACATTCATATCTAAATCATGAATGTACACTAAAAACAGCAAAGGACCCAGTACCGATCCCTGCGGTACACCACTGGAGACAGGCTTCCAGTCACAAAAACAACCTTCGACCATCACCCTCTGCCTCCTGCCACTAAGCCAATTTTGGATCCAATGTGCCAAATTGCCCGGGATCCCATGGGCTCTTACTTTCTTCACCAGTCTCCCATGTGGAACTTTGTCAGAAGCCTTACTGAAGTCCATGTAGACTACATCAACTGCACTACCCTCATCCACACACCTAGTCACCCCCTCGAAAAATTCAATCAAATTGGTCAGACATGATCTCCCCCTGACAAAGCCATGCTGACTATCCCTGATTAATCCCTGCCTCTCCAAGTGGAGACTAATTCTGTCCCTCAGAATTTTTTCCAATAATTTCCCTACCACTGATGTTAGGCTCACTGGCCTGTAATTCCCTGGTTTATCCCTACTACCCTTCTTGAACAATGGTACTACGTTAGCTGTTCTCCAGTTCTCTCACACCTCCCCTGTGGCCAGAGAGGTTCTGAAAATTGCTGCAGCTACTCGAAATCCACATTTCGGAGCTGGAGCTGCGGCTGGAGTCATTGTGGAGCATCCGCAAGGCTGAGATCTTCATGGAGAGCACGTTTAACGAGGTGGTCACATCGCAGGTAAAGAGTGCACAGGCAGACAGGGAATGGGTGACTGCCAGACAGAATAAAAGAACTTGGAAGGTAGTGCAGGAGTACCCTGGGTCCATCTCCCTCTCCAACAGATTTTCCGTTTTGGATACTGCTGGGGGAGATGGTTTCTCAGGGGAATGGAGCAAGAGCACTACGAGTGGCTCAGCTGCACAGGAGGGGAGGAAGAAAAGTGGGAGAGGAATAGTGATAGGGGATTCTATCGTAAGGGGAACAGATAGACGTTTCTGTGGCTGCAAACGTGACTCCAGGATGGTATGTTGCCTCCCTGGTGCCAGGGTCAAGGATGTCACTGAGCGGCTGCAGGACATTCTGAAGGGGGAGGGTGAATAGCCAGAGGTCATGGTCCATATCGGTACCAACGACATAGGTAGAAAGAGGGACGAGGTCCTGCAAGCAGAATATAGGGAGCTAGGAAATAAATTAAAAAGCAGGACCTCTAAGGTAGTAATCTCAGGATTACTCCCAGTGCCACATGCTAGCGAGAGCAGAAATAGGAGAATAGACCAGATGAATGCGTGACTGGAGAGATGGTGTAGGAGGGAAGGATTTAAATTCCTGAGGCATTGGAACCGATTCTGGGGAAGGTGAGAACTGTACAAGCTGGACAGGTTACACCTCGGCAGAAACGGGACCAACATCCTCGCAGCGGGGTTTGCTACTGCTGTTGGGAAGGATTTAAACTAGTTTGTCAGGGGGCTGGGAACCTAAGTGTGGGCCCAGAATGGAGAAAAACAAAGCTGGAAGTGCAAGTTAGAAAAGTAGTCAGCAAAACTATTAGGGAGCAGAAACAAAGGCCTAAAATAAAGAGGGTCAAAGTGCAGAAAAATAGTAAACAGGCAAAGTTGAAGGCACTTTATCTAAATGCACGTAGCATTCGCAACAAGGTGGATGAATTAATGGCACTAATAGAAGTAAATGGGTATGATGTAATTGCCATTACAGGGACATGGTTGCAGGGTAACCAAAGCTGGGAACTGAATGTTCCAGGGTACTCAACATTTAGGAAGGACAAACAAAAAGGAAAAGGAGGTGGCGTAGCGCTGTTAATAAGGGATGAGATCGGTACGGTACAGATAAAAGATCTTGGCTTGGCAGATCGTGATGTAGAGCTGGAATCAATTTGGGTGGAGCTAAGAAACAGCAAAGGGCGGAAAACATTGGTGGGAGTTGTGTATAGGCCACCATAGAAACATAGAAGATAGGAGCAGGAGTAGGCCATTCGGCCCCTCGAGCCTGCTCCGCCATTCAATGAGATCATGGCTGATCATCCAAATTCAGTACCCTGTCCCTGCCTTCTCCCCATATCCCTTGATCCCTTTAGCCTTAAGAAATATATCTAACTCCTTCTTGAATATATTTACCAAACAGTAATGGTAATGTAGGGCACAGTATCAATCAAGAGATTAGAAGTGCATGTAACAAGGGCAATACGGTAATCATAGGGGACTTTCATCTACATATTGACTGGGCAAATCAAATTACCACTAATGGTGTGGAGGACAAATTCTTGGAATGCA
This sequence comes from Somniosus microcephalus, assembly GCF_052327205.1. Taxonomy (NCBI): domain Eukaryota; kingdom Metazoa; phylum Chordata; class Chondrichthyes; order Squaliformes; family Somniosidae; genus Somniosus; species Somniosus microcephalus. The sequence goes on along the minus strand of NC_140998.1, from coordinate 65,898,589 downwards.
TGCGAGACGGTTTCCTGGATCAGTATGTGGAGGAACCAACCAGGGAACAGGCTATTCTGGATCTGGTATTGTGTAATGAGAAAGGGCTAATCAATAATCTTGTGGTAAAGAGGCCTTTAGGGACAAGTGACCATAATATGATTGTATTTTACATTAAGTTTGAGAGTGATGTAGTCCAATCTGAAACGAAGGTCTTCAATCTAAACAGAGGAAACTACAAGGGTATGAGGGACAAGTTGGCCATGGTAGATTGGGAGACTACACTAAAAGGTATGAAGGTGGACACACAATGGCTAACATTCAAGGAAATAATGCATAATTTGCAACCAACATATATTCCTCTAGGGCATAAAAACCCAAAAGGAAAAGTGATCCAACCATGGCTAACAAAAGAAATTAAAGCTAGTATTAAGTCAAAGGAGGAAGCTTATAAAGTTGTCAGAAAAAGCGGTCAGCCTGAGGATTGGGATCTTTTTAGAAATCAGCAAAGGGGAACCAATAAATTGATAAAGCAAGGGAAAATGGAATATGAGCACAAACTAGCAAAAAATATAAAAAGGGATTGTAAAAGCTTCTATAGGCATGTGAGAAGTAAAAGACTAGTGAAGGTAAATGTAGGTCCTTTACAGTCAGAGACGGGAGAATTTATAATGGGGAATGAGGAAATGGCAGAGAAATTAAATAAATACTTTGGGGTAGATTTTCCTGAACCTGTCGGGAAGAAGGCGGGACTTCCCCTTTCGGGTTTTTGACCCGCCTACTTCGACATCCGGCCAATCCGCGCAATTTTCCCTTGATTGACCTTGTTGAGCCCGCTGGGCGGGCTCAGCGGGCCAATTAAGAGCCACCCAGCAACAGGTGACGTCACAGACTGAAATTTCATCTGTCAAGAGTTCTTGACAGATGAAATATCAGTGTTTGACAGCTGTTTGAAGCTGTCAAACACTGACAGTCTGATTTCTGACATGAGTCATTCTGCACAGACTCAGTTAGAACTCTTACCGGCATTCAAAGCAGAAGGCTGTCACTTTTGACAGATGGCAGCCGTTCAGCTTTCAGTTCTGGGTGAGTGATGGACTCCCGACGGCTACAGGAAGAAAGGCTGTGAAGGTAAGTATAGGTAAGTAAAACTTCTTTACACACACCAAACACACTTACCTTTGCACTCATGCACCCATCACTCACCTGAGCGCCAACATCGCGACCCCTCCAACACCTTCAACCCGACGGCCCGCCTGCTCTAACCTGGCGTGGTTTGGAGCCGTCGGGAAACCCACACGAAACCCCTCAAAATAGGGATTAGGCTAAAAACTGTCTGTTAACTACCTGTTAACAGGCAGTTAATTGGCCCTAATCCCTTCCCGCCTGGTTTCGGCGGGACCCAGTGCGGAGCGGGTACCCGCCGCCCTGAAACTTACATGGGGCGGGGTTTTGGCCGGGATGGTGTCGGGACCCCCAAATTCGGGATTTTCAGCCCCCGCCCGCCTGAAACCCCGCCCGACGGCTGGGGGAAAATCGGGGCCTTTGTTTCTGTCTTCATGGAGGAAGACACAAAAAACCTCCCAGAATTACGAGAAAACCAAGGGTGTGTCGAGAATGAGGAACTTAAAGAAATTATTATTAGTGAAAAAACAGTACTAGCAAACTTAATGGGACTAAAAGTCGATAAATCCCAAGGACCGGATGACTTACATCCTAGGGTTTTGAAAGAGGTGGCCATTGGGATAGTAGACGCATTGGTTGTCATCTTCCAAAATTCTATAGATTCTGGAACGGTTCCTGCAGATTGGAGGATAGCAAATGTAACCTTGCTATTTAAGGAAGGAGGGAGAGAGAAAACGGGGAACTACAGACCTGTTAGCCTCACATCAGTAGTTGGGAAAATGCTGGAATCTATTATAAAGGATACAATAACTGGGCACTTAGAAACTAATAGTAAGATTGGGCAGAGTCAACATGGATTTATGAAAGGGAAATCCTGTTTGACAAACCTATTGGAGTTCTTTGAGGATGTAACTAGTGGAGTAGACAAAGGGGAACCGGTAGATGTGGTGTATCTGGATTTTCAGAAGGCCTTCGATAAGCTCATAGAGTCATAGAGTAATACAGCACGGATAGAGGCCCTTTGGCCCATCGTGTCCGCGCAGGCCATCAAGCCCTGTCTAATCTAATCCCATATTCCAGCATTTGACCCGTAGCCTTGTATGCTATGGCATTTCAAGTGCTCATCCAAATGCATCTTAAATGTTGTGAGGGTTCCTGCCTCCACAACCCTTTCAGGCAGTGAGTTCCAGACTCCAACCACCCTCTGGGTGAAAAAGTTCTTTCTCAAATCCCCTCTAAACCTCCCGCCCTTTACCTTGAATCTATGCCCCCTAGTTATTGACCCCTCTACTAAGGGAAAAAGCTCCTCAGCATCCATCCTATCTATGCCCCTCATAATTTTGTACACCTCAATCATGTCCCCCCTCAGCCTCCTCTGCTCCAAGGAAAACAAACCCAATCTGCCCAGTCTCTCTTCATAGCTGAAGCGCTCCAGCCCTGGTAACATCCTGGTGAACCTCCTCTGCACCCTCTCTAACGCGATCACATCCTTCCTGTAGTGTGGCGACCAGAACTGCACACAGTATTCCAGCTGTGGCCTAACCAGTGTTTTATACAGCTCCATCATAACCTCCTTGCTCTTATATTCAATGCCTCGGCTAATGAAAGCAAGTATCCCATATGCCTTTTTTACCACCTTATCCACCTGTTCCGCCGCCTTCAGGGATCTGTGTACTTGCACACCCAGATCCCTCTGACCCTCCGTCTTGCCTAGGGTCTTTCCATTCATTGTGTATTCCCTTGCCTTGTTAGTCCCCCCAAAGTGCATCACCTCGCACTTTTCTGGGTTAAATTCCATTTGCCACTGTTCCGCCCATCTGACCAACCCATCTATATCGTCCTGCAGACTGAGGCTACCCTCCTCGCTATTTACCACCCTACCAATTTTTGTATCATCCGCGAACTTACTGATCATACCCTTTACATTCATATCCAAGTCATTAATGTAGACCACAAACAGCAAGGGACCCAGCACCGATCCCTGTGGTACCCCACTGGCCACAGGCTTCCAGTCACAAAAACAACCTTCGACCATCACCCTCTGCCTTCTGCCACTAAGCCAGTTTTGTATCCAATGTGCCAAGGCACCCTGGATTCCATGGGCTCTTACCTTCTTGACCAGCCTCCTGTGCGGGACTTTATCGAAGGCCTTACTGAAATCCATGTATACCACATCCACTGCGTTACCCTCATCCACACACCTAGTCACCCCCTCAAAAAATTCAATCAAATTAGTCAGACATGATCTTCCCTTGACAAAGCCATGTTGACTATCCCTGATTAATCCTTGCCTCTCCACACAAGAGGTTGGTGAACAAAATTAGGGCACATGGAATTGGGGGTAATATACTGGCATGGATTGAGAATTGGTTAACAGACAGAAAACAAAGAGTAGAGATAAATGGGTCTTTTTCAGGATGGCAGGCTGTGACTAGTGGGGTACCGCAAGGATCGGTGCTTGGGCCCCAGCTATTCACAATCTATAGCAATGATTTGGATGAGGGGACTAAATGTAACATTTCCAAATTTGCTGATGATACAAAGCTAGGTGGCAGTGTCAGTTGCAAAGAGGATGTGAAGAGGCTTCAAGGGGATCTCGACAGGCTCAGTGAGTGGGCGAGAACGTGGCAGATGGAATATAACATGGATAAATGTGAAATTATCCACTTTGGTAGAAAAAAACAGAAAGGCAGAGTATTTCCTAAATGGTGAAAGATTGTGGAATGCAGATGCTCAAAGGGACCTGGGTGTCCTTGTACATGAGTTACTGAAAGTGAATGTGCAGGTGCAGCAAGCCTTTAGGAAGGCAAATAGTATGCTGGCCTTCATTACAAGAGAATTTGAGTACAGGAGTAAAGAAGTCTTACTGCAATTATATAGGGCCTTGGTGAGACCACACCTGGAGTACGGTGTACAATTTTGGTCCCCTTACCTAAGGAAGGATATACTTGCCATAGAGGGAGTGCAACGAAGGTTCACGAGATTGATTCCTGGGATGGAGGGACTGTTGTATGAGAAGAGATTGCATAAACTAGGCCTGTATTCTCTTGAATTCAGAAGAATGAGAGGGGATTTCATTGAAGCATACAAAATTATTATAGGGCTTGATAGGATGGATGCTGGGAGAATGTTTCCCTTGGCTGGGGAGTCTAGAACCAGGGGCCACAGCCTCAAGATAAAGGGTAGGCCATTCAGTACTGAGATGAGAAGAAATCTCTTCACAGAGGGTGGTGAATCTTTGGAATTCTCTACCCCAGAGGGCTGTGGAGGCTCAGTCATTGGTTATATTTAAAACGGAAGTCGATAGATTTCTGACTAGTAAGGGCATCAAGGGATATGGCGATAGGGCCGGTGAATGAAATTGAGGCAGAAGATCAGCCATGATCTCATTGAATGGCGGGGCAGGCTCGAAGGGCTGAATGACCTATTCCTGCTCCTATTTCTTATGTATAGGTGTACAGTAGTCAGTTTCTTCATAAATTAAAAAAAAGATATTCAAAAGCTTTAAAAACGTTCCTATTGGTGTCCTTGCCCCCAAAAGAACCAACTTTATTTTAAGAGCCTGCTTGAAGGCCGAAAGACGGGCGCCATTAGTGGAAACTTGCAATGGTGATTAATTCAATTGTGGGGCGTGGCCAGTTTTGTGGGCGGTGGCAACTTCTAGCGTGATTTTTTTAAACTAGCGCAAAAGATCATAGAAACTGAATTTGCACTGGACGTAATTCGCGCTTGAAATTCCACAATCTTTTTCGCTGGTTTGGCCGATTTCGGGCGAATTATGCTGAAAAAACAGCACAACCTAGAAGAAACTCCAGACCCAAGTGGTTTATGTTTGTGATATGAAAACCAAGGTTCGATTGCATTCTTAAATGGAAAGGCAAGTACTCTGACTGACTGAGCTCCTCACTGGTCTTATGCTATTTTTATGTCTTATCTGTTTAAAATTATTTCCATGTACAGATCTCTTATTCATGGAACTCCATAAACTTCTGTTTACAGCAGTACAGTGTGACGAAATTGTGTTGGAGTGATGTGTAGCAGGGGAATTCCCTTCAATGTATCCACCCCACAGTATGGCGATGTATATTTACAGCCTCATTACAGGCTGATGAAATACCTCCCCTTTTCTGTCCCACTCACAAAGTTTCCAGCAAGTCTTGGCTAATATTTGGCGGAACTTGAAAATAAAGAGAACCTAACCCCTGTACGTCTATAATGGAGAATGGACACATCCCCGTACTGTTGAACAGATGTTCTCAACACGATCCCCTGCCTACCTTACTTCAGTCTGTAAATGGCGGAGCCATGTAAATGAAAGAATTTTTTAAAAACTTGAAAGTAATATTCTCAAAAAGGAACTTGCTAACCACTTAATCAGTCATTTTCTTCCCTTTTGGGAGTTATTTCCCCTTTAAAGTTCAAGAGATACTGTGTAGTATTTCTAGAAGTGAAATGTTGTTACCTTGAGCTGCATGCGTGCTTTCTGTTATCATTAATGAGTAAGTAACAGGAGTTGTATTTTCAATGGCCATTACTGTGCTGTGACAGGCCATACTACAAGACCCCAAGGAATGTTGAAATAAAAACAAGCAATGTTGGTTTTGTGAAGTCAAACTGCCAGCATTAGTAAGTTATTATTTATTGACAGTGGGTTACAAAAAAATTCAACCTTTTAACAAATTATACAGTACTGTATATCCTGTTGATGTTCTCTCATTCAAAACAATTGAGTTTGGAATTGTCCACATGAATCACTTGGAAAGACACACAGCTTTCAGATGTTCAAGCTATGCAATTGTTTGTTTCAGCACATACCTGAGTATTTGATCAAATTTTGTTTTCTCAGCAAATGTCAAAATCTTTTAAATGTTTTTATGCATTTTTTAAATCTTTTTAAAAATTCTGTGCACCAAACATAACATTTGAGTTTTGTAACTGGTGAAATGCTTTGTTCCACCTTGTCGAATCTTGGCAGAAGACGAACGGTATCATAGTTAACTGGCTTAGTTTTGTTTGGTTAGTGGAAGTATAATCAGAAGACACAACTTATACTTTGTTTAAAAAATACTGTTTCTTTATTAACATAATATTCACATAGGGAATTTCTGGCTTTTGAAGGCAGAAATTCTGGGTATAAACAACGTGGGTGTAAACAACATTCTTGATGACGTTCTGCACAGCAATGGGGAGTGGACTGAAGTCTTTATGATGTTTTTGAAGAATTTATGCAGTGTGGTCTCCGTGCAACAATGTCTTGTGACTATCACATTGTTTTCAACACTTCTAAAGATAGAATCAGAGTCCACTGCCACATTGCTACTTTGTTCATAGTCTGCGCTCAAAGATATTACCATTATTGCATAACTTTGCATACTGGTTAGTGGGATATTCAACACCCTTTGAACAGCAATTAAAGACGTCGCAAATTTCAGAGACGTTTTCAGCCTTTTTCTGTGCAAAATCGGGGTGTTTTTTTGCTTTGACCAGTAAAATGAGGCAGAAGCCACTTCTGCCCCAAAAAGGGCTTCCTGGAGATTCCTAATGCGATTTGGCTCTTCTCGGAATCCGCCTGCTGACTCCCGAGTGAGCTCGTTATAATAAATGCTCGTGAGAGCTAGTGCCACCGCAGCCTCCTATCTCTTGGTTTTACACTCACGGTGCATTAGGGGTAAGTCGCAATGAGAGCTGTAAGGTGTAGCTGTTGTCAGGATCAGTCGAGACTGGTGAAAGTGGCCAGTTTCTGAGACGGAAGAGTGCGGAGTTTCAGTTGCAAATACTGCAGCTGAGAAATTTTTGGAGTGTTTTTTTCCATTCGGCCTACACAAAGTTGGAATTGCTTCTCCGAGTCTGAGGCCACCGGGAATTTTTGAACTTGAGTGCCAGCACTTCATTGTCCTTCAAGGTGTTTGCTCAGTTGACAGATGCATACATAGTTCTGTCACTAAGTTGCCTTTATCGGCAAAATAGGACTGCAGAGCACTTTGCAGATTTTTCCCTTCTCCCTAGAGGATTCTCTTCTTGAAATCTGTATTTGCTATTTCAGTATATCTAATACCTGTAATAATTATTATGTGCTCTAAATGAAATCTTAAACAAATAACATTATCCCCAAATTCCTAAAGTAATAATTTTCCTTTGCACACTTCTCGAGAATGAAAATCCATTTTTTTTTTTCATGAAAACCTTTGAATCTTGGGATGCAGAAGGAATAGTTTTTCTTATCTTTAGTATTTTCAGCAGAGTTGAGTGCATTTTGGATAAATCGCACAGATGCTCATGAAGTACCAGCTCTCTTAGCAAACGGATTCTAATGCAAAATAAGTACTGAAATGAGATATTCAAGTATGGTAAGGATATGCTCTGTCAAAGTTGTAGGACCAATCTCCTGATTTGAAGAGCTTAAGGCACTTTAGACAATTAGGCAGCAGTAAGTGTCCTGATCTATCACCATCTAGAAACGTAAATTCCAATATGTAGCATTTTAATGTAGTGCTGAAATTAAGACATCCAATCAGCAAACCTACAGTAATCATAGTTTTACATCTTTAATGTAGCAAATTAAACATTTGACCCCCATAAATCGCCAAGTGGGAATTACATGAATATAGCTGATCAGAAATTGACATCATAAAAAGCAGGATGATGCACTTCACTGACCAGGAGGTTGTTGTCACTGTGGAGAAGGCCATTTCTGGGATGACATGGTACAGAGATCCATGGAATGGGTGGAGAGGGCAGATCACTTGGTGATAGAACACTGGTAGTTGAACATAATCCCCAGAAATAACAGAAGGTGGAGTGAAGTTGAGAAGAGGTTTAATGTGTCATTGTTGAAGGTGGTATGGGCAAAGTTAATTATTGTATTGGGAGATATATCAAGAGGATTCGATAAATGAATTGAAACAAGTTATTTTAGCCTTGTATAGTTTATTAAGTCACATTTATGAAATATTGTGCATTTTTTTTAATGACCCCTTAGTTACTTTGCTTTCTTAATCCTTTTGGGGAGGGGGGTTGGTCACATTTGTTTAATTCTGCGCTTACTTGTCCTTGGTGTGTAGACCCACATCTTGTAAATTTAGTAGTCTGTCATTTAAAGGTATTCCACTTATCCTTAACTGAAAGTTTCTTCAGTATAAGCCCTCAGTCAGCCTGTTCCAGCTATTGAAATTGGCACTTTTAAAGCAGTATATATTTTCCCTGCATTTGGATGCACTATTCCTGACCTGGGAATATTTGATACTGACAGTGATATCAGTGCAAAACATGTTTTATTGCTCAACACTTGACCATCATGAGTACAAAATACCAAGAAATCTGCTACATGACTGGGAGATTCAGATTTCAAATATTTCATTGCCGATACAGGTGTGTTTTATAAATCTAAAGAGAAGTGATGCATAAAGTACAGTAACAACACAGTTATTATTTAGCATTTATTTAGCGCCTTTTAACTTAAAAAAATCGTAAGGTGCTTCACAGGTGAAGGTAGACAAGGGGACATTCAAGCCACTTAACCTGCAAAAGCATTCTGCAGAGTTTGATTATCAAAATAATCTTGTATTGAAGTTTTAGAATGTTATTAAGGTATGATATTTGTCCATGATATTCTGTGACTGCTGGTCCCCAATAATATTGATGCGACAGTGCCACAGAAATCTGACTAACTCCCAACATCCATTCCATAAACCACGACTTCCAGACTGCTTTACTCAAAAAAAAATGTATTGAGATATGTATTATATTGAGATATTACTCTGAACATTTCCCAATATTGGAAAAAAGGAATGCTTTGCGTAATGGCACAACGTTGCACATGGTCCATTAAAATTTCGTAAACTATTGGATGTGAAATACAGTCGCATGTTTCAACCAAATATACCATGACTTTTTCCATACCTCATTGAAAGCTGTTTTTCTAATGAATGCACTCATTCCTGAAATCTCAACCTGAATATTACTGTTATTGCATCAAATGCAGGCTTAAAACGAAGGGAATCAATGATCAGTGAGCTGAGTATAGTGTGGGTGTATTTTTCAAGCATCTGACTCAGTCTAAAGTCATGGTGTTGAAGTGCAGTCATATGAGATATATATATATATATAAATAAAAACAGAGTTTCCTGTATCAGTACATAAATGCAGGGAGTTGTCGCACTCTGAAGCTGTGGTACATTTTGGTCATTTTTTTCTTAACTGGCATTAAGTTAGCAATTTATTTTCAGACCAGCAACTGGCATGGAGAATGTAAAAAGGTTGTTACTGGTGCAAATGGGAGGGAGGTACTGTTTTGAGATTTGGAAAAGAGGTGTGCAGCAATCCGTTCCCTTCCACTCTAATTGGTGGAATTACTGCCATACAAATTAGATAGATGAGTAAGAAAACAATCTACTCTTTTAAAAGGGAACTATGGTATGGGGTAAATAGTAGAAATTGTAAACCAATTGGTGCAGTCCCAGGACATTGCTGCAGGAGTTCCTCAAGACAGTGTTTTTTGCCCAACCTTCTTCAGCCCCTTCATCAATTACCTTCTTTCCATCATTTGCTCAGTACTACAGACCAACATTCTAGCCAGATTGTGCACTAAACACTGGCAATTGTAAGGGCTGTGCAACGATTCCATATATAAATCTATGGTTGCCAGTGTTTATAGATCATGAGCTAACCTTCTGGAATCCAGCACCAGTTACTGAAAGTCCAGTCTTATGACGGCATTACTAATTACTACCCTGGATCTAATAATCCTGCTGACTATATATCACTTAACCCAGATCTGGAGGCATTCCCCCTTACAGCAGCATGAGACCCTCCAGTAGGACCTGAAGGACTATGTTCTTTAACGGTTTGCATGGTATGTCATAAAGTCTGGTTATTTATTTTTTAAAAACAACCAAAAAATCAGATAAAGCTCTGCAACCCTGCCACATCCAATCAGGACTGGTGGACAATGAAGCAATTATTGGGAGGAGGAAGTTCCATGAACAGCCCATCCTCAACGACGGTGGAGTCCAGCACATGAGTGCAAAAGACAAAGCTGAAGCATTTGCAACCACCTTCAGCGAGAAGTGCTGAGTAAATGATCCTTCTCGTCCTCCTTCTGAGGCCTCCGGCAAAACAAATGCTAGCCTTCAGCCAATTACTCCATGTAACACCAAGAAACGGCTGTATACACTGGACACAGCAAAGGCTACAGGCCCTGACAGCATACCGGCTGTAGTGGTGAAGACCTGTGCTCCAGAACTAGCCCCCTAGCTAATTTGTTCCAGCTACAACACTGGCATCTACCTGCCAATGTGGAAAATTGCCCAGGTATGTCCTGTCCACAAAAAGCTGGTCAAATCTAAACCAACCAATTACCACCCCATCAGCAAAATCACATGGAGTCGTCAACAGTGCTATCATGTGGAACTTACTCACCAATAACCTGTTCACCAATAACCTGTTCACCAATGCTCAATTTGGGTTTCACCAGGACCACTCTGCTCCAGACCTCATTACAGCCTTGGTCCAAACATGGACCTGAACTGAATTCCACCGGTGAGTTGACATTGACTGCTCTTGACTTCAAGGCTGCATTGGAAAGTGTGACACCAAGAAGCCCCAGTAAAACTGAAGTCAATGGGAATAGTGGGGCAGAGGGTGGGAAACTCTCCAGTGGCTGAAGTCATACTTGGTGCAAACTTAGATGGTTGTGGTCATTAGATGCCACTCCGTTCAGCCCCAGGACATCACTGCAGGGGTTCCTTACAGCAGTGTCTTAGGCCCAACTACCATTGCTTCATCAATGACCTTCCCTCTAACATAAGGTCAGAAATGGGGCTGTTCACTGATGATTGCTCCCTTTGCAATTCTTCAGTTAATGAAGCAGGCCATGCCATCATGCAGCAAAACATGGACAACATCCAAGCTTGCCTGGCACATGTGGCAAGTAAAATCCATGCCACGCATGTGCAAGGCAATGATCATCTCCAACAAGAGAGAGCCTAACCACCTCCCCATGATATTCAATGGCATTACTATCTGGAGTCCCCAACATCCTGGGGGTCACCATTGACCAGAAACTCAACTGGACCAGCCACATAAATGCTGTGGCTACTAGATCAGGCCAGAGGTTGGGTATTCAGTGGCGAGTAGCTCACTTCCTGACTCTCTCAAGCATCTACACCAACAACAAGGCACACATTAGGAGTGTGATGGAATACTTTTCACTCTCCTGAATGGGTGCAGCTGCAACAATGCTCATGATGGCCGACACTATCCAGGACAAAGCAGTCTGCTTGAGCGGCTCTTCAACCACTAGCATAAACATCCATGGCTGCAGTGTGTGCTGTCTACAGGATGCACTGTACCAAGTTGCCAAATCTTCAGCAGCACCTCCCAAACCCACAACCCCCATCACCTAGAAGGACAAGAGCAGCAGGTGCTTGGGAACACCATCACCTCCAAGTCACACACTATCTTGTCTTGGACATACATTGCTGTTCCTTCATTGTCGTTTGGTCAAAATCTTAGAACTCTCTACCTAACAACAGCTTTGTGGGAGCACCTTCAATACACGGCTCGCAGCAGTTAAAGAAGATTCACCTCGCTGAGGGCAACTAGGGATGGGCAATGAATTCCAGTCTTGCCAGCAATGCCCACATCACAATCAATGGAGTAAAACAACCCTGAATGATGGGTTACAGTGTATTCATCCAGACACTAGAGGGGGAACTAGGTGTTTTCAGTTGGAGCAAAAGCCATGCTGTGATTATAACATTTGTAACAAATGAGAACTTCCTGCAAATAAATAATCATTGTTTATAAAGACAAACACAACACCTGATTTTAAGCCAATGTTTTTTTAAATCCCCATCTTCCATTCTGTAACCCACTTCTTGAATTAATTGTCATTGTCCAAAACTTTCTGAAAATCTAAGTGTATAATATCAACTGCATTTCCCTTGTCCACCAAGTCATATTAATGTGATTGTAAAGCTCCAGCAGTTTATTTAAATACAGTAGGACCTTCCTTGAATCCACAATGATTCTCCTTTTAACGAGTTGGTTTTCACAAATATTCACTCGCTAGGTCTCTAAGATCATTTCAAATGATTGCCCTTTCCCCAAATCTGAATTGTCTACTATATACAATTCTGAACCTGGTTAAATTTAGCAACACAGTTTAAAAAAAAAAAAAAAAAAAAAATGTCAGCATTGATTTGTTTATAGATGCAAAAACAAGGAATCATAGAAATTACAGCAGAGAAGGACGCCATTTGCCCTCTCCTGCCTCTTCAACTGGGGCTGCACACGGAATCTATTTCCCAGCTCTCTCCCTGAGGAGTAGGTAATCATTCTAATACAGCGTTATGCTGCATAAATACCTGTCTTCTGCAGTACTATGTGAAATGGTTACAGGAAATGCTTAGAATAATGTATTTAACCTGCCACAGCTACCATTTTAAATTTGTGAATTATAAAATGGATGATAAACATGGAGGAACTCATTAAAGATTGTTTCAGTGAATGAACAGCTGTCACATTAATGAAACTTGCTAGAATGGTCACGTGGTTCAGAGCTTTACTCCTTACAAGCTGGTCATAATGTGCAGCATTCTGGCACGAAGACTGCAGGCATACACTTGTGTGCCTTACTGAAAAGCATCATATTGATTATCTAAATGCTTTTTATCCATATTTATGGCTCAGTCACTTCTAAATGTTGCAGACATGTATTTATGCTGATCGGTTGGTTTTTTTTGGATTCTTCAAAAGGATTTACCCTTTATATTAGGCCATGTATCCAACTGAAGAATTCAGGTAGGAATCCTGCTGTGTCAATGCTTTATTTTTTTATTGAACTGCTGAGGGCTATGTCTGTAATATTTTATACAAAGCAAGCAGCATGTCAGATCTTTTTCATTTATATTTAAAGTTGATGAGCTGAATTGAAACCTCATGTGTAATGGATGAGAATTGATTCCACGTTGAATATTTGATTCATTTTCTGCAAGTAGGTTTAAGTAAGAATTTCAAATAATAAAAAAAGTGTGTTTCTCATTAAGCTTGCCCACATGTGGCTACACCGAAAATTTAATTAATTAGAAAAAAAATCAGGAAAAACTGGTTTATCTGCTGCAAGAGAGGGTCAATGATGAATGGATTCTTGCCTCAACACTGCAACATATTGTATGTTTGAATTCAATCCAAATAGTGATGAGTTCAGTTATGTAGAGTTGTCAGTTTTGAGGAACAGGATAACATGTTTGTCATCATGACATTGTCAAGTTAATACCACTGACAGCTCCTGTGTTATCGACATGCTGCAAATTGGCACCATAAATCACTATAAGGCAAATACAGACGAGCCTTGTGTCCATCTGAAGATGAACGCCAGATCTTAATATTTTATTTGTAGCAGCCCATAAAGAGCTCATTTTTATCTTCCAAATAGTCTTTACCATCCATTTAAACAAAATTCTCCCATTTACTTAATTAAATATAATTCTCAGTTCTGTTGTCATTATTTTATAGAAAAGATCTCTGACCTTACAGCATGATGCATAGTATATTTATATGAATATATTTATTTGCTATATTTCATATCTATATAGAATATTTAATGACCAGTAAAGTTGTTAGTCCACAAATTGTATGTAAACTTTTCTGTACTGAACCTTCATTAGCTGCTTTGAAAATAGGTCACTTTTATAATATTAAACAACACCACACAATTTGAATAAAATCTTCAGTATTCTCTGAATAAATTCTGATACTTAAACCATGTTACATATATGCCGATGTGCAAAAATCCTATAAAAATTCTCAAAAGGGTTAAGTTATTTTAGCCTTGAGTGCTTTTTTTAAACTAGATGTGCCTCAATAATTGGTAAGTGATGGATTATCTTTGAAGATGATGGCAATCAAAACTGGCATCTACAATATACTGATCATATAGCTACAAGAGGATTTAGAACAGTTGTTTGTTTTAATTTGGTGAAACGTGGAGTGAAATTACTTCCTTGAGAGCCTTGTAGGTTGTAACCTCTAACAGCAAAGATCAGAGAGACTTTACTGTGCTGCCACTCCACACCAGCCAGCTGCTGGGGATCACAGTCTTCATTGCAGTTATCTTTTTTTAATACTAAATCTTAAAATTAAAATTACAAGTTTATTATTAAATAAAAATAACCGTTTCTTCATTGCATGAGACACTTAATTAATTAATGAATATTATGTGTGGAATACAGAGGCTTAACAGTTCACTAGGGCTATAATCTGAGGCTGTAACACAGTCTTATTCTTATGAGATCCCAAATTATGATGGCTAAATTTGAGTGTCCACGTATGCAAATCATTAAAAGCTAGTGCACAGGTACAAAAAGTAATTTTTAAAAAGGCTAGTGCTTTGTTGGCCTTTATCTCAAGGGGGGCAGTAAACTGCACTACATTGTAGCAATTCCAAATTTAAGTAGCATTAAAGTAAAAATTCTGTGCCTTCATTTTAATTTCAAACATTAAAAAAAATCTTGTAAACAAAAGATTTACAGCTACAGATGCTCAGCCATGCTGGAATTTGAAGAAACTTCGCTATACATGCGACATCATATTAAAGAGAAGTGTTGTATCCGTGTGTTAATGGAGACACGGAATGCAGGAGCTGGTTTAACAGGTGTTTACTGAACAAAGTCTGGAGGTGAACTAAAAGATACAAGACACTATACAGGCTTATATAGCCCGAGTGGCCACTACCGGCATTACAGTACACAGGGGCTCTTAAAGGCACATACACCACAATTCCTCCCCTTTTAGACAACCAGCACATAACATTTTAAGTAATCATTAATTAACATGTTTACAAGAACAATAATCTACACATTTGCTGCAGTTAATCAATTATAAGTCAGTCTCTCTGGAGGCTTCCTGACTCGGTCCGGATAACGCCTCGGTGGTGTAATAGTTTTCGGTGGTGTAGTAGGTTCTTTTGGCAAGGTCGATTCGACTTGAATGCCAGTGTCGGGTTCATCTGGTTCCAGTATCACCGGATCGGAGGTAGATACTATGGGTATCTCTGCTTCATCATTAGGCGTATAGAGTTGTGGTGTAGGTTGTCCCTTTTCGGATGGCTCTATGATCTGGTCAGCATGGCGCCTTATTATGCTTTCTCCAATGTCCACGGTATACATCAGCGGTCCTAGTCGTGTGCAAATAGTTCCAGGCTGCCATTTCTCGGTACGGTAGTCCCGGGCCAAAACTTGTTGACCTATCTGGAAGGTTCTAGTTGGCCTTTCATTCATGCCTTGAAATTGCCGGTTCTCTACATCCCTTCTGATGTTTGGCTTGATCAAATCCAGCCGGCATCTTAGTCTTCTATTGAAAAACATCATGGCGGGAGTTTGGTTTGTAACCACCTGTGTTGCATTCCTGTATGCAAACAAGAAGTTATCTACCTTATGCTGTAGTTTTATGTCTTCATTACCCATGGCCTTTATGGCCTTCTTGAAGGTCTGGACAAACCTTTCAGCCAATCCATTGGTGGCGGGATGGTATGGGGCGGACGTGTAGTGCTTAACCCCATTGTTTTTTAGGAACTTCCTGAACTCTTCGGACACAAATTGCGGTCCATTATCAGAACAGATCTGTTCAGGCAGCCCATTCCTGGCAAATATGGTCCTTAATACTGTGGTGGTTTTTTCCGTGGTGGTGGAGGACATCTTTATTACCTCCAGCCACTTGGAGTGTGCATCAACCGCGATTAAGAACATTGAGTCCATAAATGGACCAGCAAAGTCGATGTGTACCCTTTGCCATGGAGATGAGGGCCACTCCCATGGATGTAGAGGGGCTTGTGGTGGGGCGTTTTGGACCTTCTGGCATCCTAGACAGCTCTTGGTCATTTCTTCAATGTCTCCATCGATACCTGGCCACCACACAAACGCTCTGGCTAGGTTCTTCATTTTCACTCCACCCAGATGCCCCTCGTGAAGCTCCTTTAGCACTTTATCCTGGCGTTTGGGTGGAATCACCACTCTGGATCCACACATCAAGGTTCCTCGGCACACTGACAGCTGTTCTCTTCTTTGCGAGAATGCTGGCAACAGTGGTTCACCATGTGCTGGCCATCCCTTCACCGTTAAATCGTAGACTCGTGAGAGAGTCTGGTCATTTCTCGTTTCCTTTTCAATGGTAGAATTTGTTACTGGTAGACATTCCACTATGGTTGAGTGGAACATCTCCACTGGGTCCACTGTAGGTGCCTCTTCTACCGTTGGCAATGGTAGACGCGATAAACCGTCAGCATTTCCATGCTGTTTTGATCCTTTGTATTCTATGTCATATTGGTGTGCCCCTAGGAAAAGGGACCACCTCTGTAGCCTTTGCGCTGTCATAATGGGAACGCCCTTTTTAGGGTTGAATATGGAGACGAGGGGTTGATGGTCAGTCAACAAGGTAAATCTTTGTCCGTGTAGGTAATGGTTGAATTTCTTCACTCCCCATACCAGGCTGAGTGCTTCCCTGTCGATCTGGGCATAGTTACGCTCAGCTGAGTTCAATGAGCGTGACGCAAAAGCTATCGGCCGCTCCAAGCCATCAGGGAATCTATGCGATAATACCGCTCCTACGCCGTAAGGGGATGCATCGCATGCCAGTCTGATTGGCAGTGATGGGTTGTAATGAGACAAAACTTCCTTGGACGTGATCAAGCCTTTGCATTTATGGAAGGCACGTTTACAGTCTTCGCTCCATTTCCAATTTACTCCCGTTTGTAGCAGTTCGTTAAGAGGGTGCAGAACAGTTGACAAGTTCGGTAAAAATTTATGATAGTAATTTATCAATCCCAGGAACGACCTTAATTGTGAGACATTTTCAGGTGCTGGGGCTTTTATGACCGCTTCAATTTTTACAGGTGACTTCTGCAACCCTTCTTCGTTAATTATGTGGCCACAATATGATCTTTGTTTCTGGAAAAATTCGCACTTGGGGCGATTTGCTCGTAGGCCCCGTTCTCTCAGCCTAGTGAGCACCTGCTCCAAATTGGCAAGGTGCTCGTTGTCGTTTTCTCCTGTTACAAGGATGTCGTCTAGGTAGCATTGAGTCCCCGGAATCCCTTGCAGGACTTGCTCCATAGCTCTTTGCCAGATAGCTGGAGCTGATGCTACTCCGAAAACCAGTCGATTGTATTGGTACAGGCCTTTGTGTGTGTTTATCGTGAGATACTTTTTAGAGGCCTCCTCAACCTCCATCTGTAGATATGCCTGTGCCAAGTCAATTTTGGTGAAACGTTTCCCTCCGGATAGTGAGGCGAAAATATCTTCTATCCTCGGAAGAGGATACTGTACCGTGTGAAGGACCGGGTTTACAGTCACCTTGAAGTCCCCACAGATGCAAATTTTTCTCTGTTCTTCAGCTTTATCATTATTCAACGTTTTCTTCATGACCGGGACGATGGGTGTTGCCCACGCTCCAATCTATCTTGGATAACACGCCTGCCTTTTCCAAATTCTCCAGCTCTGCCTCGACTGCTGGACGAATTGCGTATGGCATCGGCCTTGCCTTAAAAAACTTGGGAATTGCCGCATCTTCCACTTTTATTGAGGCGGTGACGCCTTTCAAGGTTCCTAGTTGCTGTTGAAACACTTCTTTGGCGTTGGCCAAGATGTCTTTTAATCGTTCAGGTATGACGTCATCATCATTTTTTTTCTTACTGGTCACCGTCAGTGCCTGAATGGAGTGCCAGTCTAAACGTATCTTCCTGATCCATTCACGTCCCAACAGCGGTGGACCACCATCTTGCAGAACGTATAAATACAACTTCTGTATTTCCTTGCTGTTGTATACAACAGGCACCCTTATTTTCCCTCTGGGGTATACTTTCTGTCCCGTATATGTTTTCAAGATAATGGATGTGTCTTTCAAAGGTATATGCAGAAATAGCCGCTCGTAATCCCGTCGACTTATGACGGCCAGAGCTGATCCTGCATCTAGCTCCATTTTAACTGGGGACCCCGCTATCGTGAGGGTAACCCAAATGGTCTGGTAATCTTCTTTGGCAATTACATTATGTAATTTGAGACAGCTTAGTCTCTTGTTTCCGGAGTCGCTATCGCTCTTCTGGTCTTCGGAGCTACTGTCCGTCATCATTTGTACCTTTCTGTACTTTTCCTTATTGATTTTTTTTCTGTCAGTGGATTTTTTGTTTCCAGATCGGCATACACGTGCAATGTGTCCCATCTTTCCGCATTGCCTGCATGCTTTGTCCTTGAACCAGCAGTCCCTCTGGTCATGGGTGGATCTGCCGCAGCGATAACATCTCTTGAAACCCTGTGTCAATTCATGGGTGCCGAAGTCCTGTGGCTTTTGCTGTATCTCTGCAGCTCCTCTTGCTGCTGCTTCGTATGATACAGCCACACTGAAAGCCTTGTCCAGTGTCAAAACTTTCTCAGAAAGTAGCCTTTTCTGTGTTCCTTCACTTAGGAGACCGCAGACGAATTTGTCTCGAAGAGAATCTGCCAGTCCTGCCCCGAATTGGCAGTGCTTTGACAGCTTTCTTAATTCGGTGAAGAATTTGAATCGTTCCGCTATCAGCAGCGGTGTTGGGTTTAAGTGCTCCTGTAGGGTATCAACAATCTCTTTAAAATTCTTGTCCATCGGTTTGGCTGGAGTGATTAAGTTTCGTAACAGCCCGTATGTCCTTGCGCCCATTATATTTAGAAGTACCGATGCCTTTTTATCATCCTCTATTCGCTGTGCAATATACCTCCACTCTTTCCACATATGTGGTCCAATCCTCTACATCACTATCGAAAGCAGTAATATTGCCAGTCTTAGGCATCCTGAAAAAAAATGGCGCCTCCCGCGCTTTCCTTTCTTCCCTGCTGAGAAAAAAGGCGCCTCCCGCGCTTTCCCGCCGCTGCCGCTGCTGACAACGCTGTTCTCCGTGGTTTTTATTTATACAGATATTTTTAATAGTTGGAGACTCGTTCCCGCCGGACTCTCTGGGACTTTTCCCTCCCTCTGCTTGGTCCGAACGCCGACCTGCTTTGCAGCGCTGGCCGTCTCCCGAGTGCTCCACCCTCCGTCTCTGTTTGCCTCTGCCTTCGCTGCCCGGCCCCGCTGCAGAGCCAGCCGATCGAGCCCCAGCCCGCTGCCCAGGAAGGATTATTGCAGTACCTGCCACCAGCCCGGCTACCTGGTGAAACCAGAGTTTTTTCTTTTTTTTTTCTTCGACCTTCGTCTGAGGAATCGATCTCCTTGAGGTGCTGCCGAATTGCAGGTAAGTCCGTTTCCAATTCGTCGCCACTGTTGTATCCGTGTGTTAATGGAGACACGGAATGCAGGAGCTGGTTTAACAGGTGTTTACTGAACAAAGTCTGGAGGTGAACTAAAAGATACAAGACACTATACAGGCTTATATAGCCCGAGTGGCCACTACCGGCATTACAGTACATAGGGGCTCTTAAAGGCACATACACCACAATATTCACAAATTGAAATGCTTAATATAAGCTACGACAATCAAAGAACTGCACAGATACAATAAAATATTTTAGGAAATTCAAATAAATTGAGAAGTTACATTTTCATTTCTTAAATATTTCTAATCTTGGAAGATTGGGACTGTGGTTAATATTTATCATGATTTAGTCATTTTTAGTCATGCATTAATGCATCCAGTGTGAAATATAATGTGAAAATGAGCCATTATCAGGAATAGCATGGTTTAGCACATATAGAATAATATTTGCAGTTTGTGCTGTCATCTGTGAAAATGGTAATGATAAGTAACTGCTAAAATATGGCTATATGGCAATCCTGCTTCATGTTTTGTGAAGTGAGATGAATTCCAATATTACATTACACATTCCTTTCCTTCAAACTGTGCTCTTTACAGAGCCCAGCAATTGCAACCTAAGTCGTATTTGAACAATAGTGAATGACATATCATGTATGTTTCAGGTACCGCACTAGGGATTGTTTTCCCATGCGCTAAAACTCAGTTCGAACACAATCACTGACATGCTAAATTACCAGGCATAAACACCAGTTTAGATTTCATTGTTGATATTCAACATTTAGTCCTCTCACTAGTATATTGGTTTGCCATTTATAAAAGAAGTATGATTTAAAACTTTAAAGGGTCATGCTGTCAGAGGAGACGATCAAAATTTGAAATGAACATTTGAGTATTCTGGGGGATTATAGTGCTGTGATTATTGACTAGAGCATTGCTAATGATTCAGCAGTCATCTAATGTAATCAAATACAGTATAGTGTGAACTGAAAAACAATGTGGCACGGTGTCAGCTGTGGCTCAGTCGTCTCTGAGTCAGGAGATCGTGAGTTCAAGCTAGGGACTAAAACACAAACTCTAGGCTGCAACTCCAGTGCAGTACTGAGAGAGTGCTGCACTGTCTAAGGTGCCGTCTTTCAGATGAGACGTTAAACCAAGGCCCCATCTGCCCTCTCGGGTGGACGTAAAAGATCCCATGGCACTATTTCGAAGAGTTCTCCCCGGTGTCCTGGCCAATATTTATCCCTTAACGAACATCATTAATACAGATATACAAATTGGCTGCCACGTTTCCTACATTACAACAGTGACTACACTTCAAAAAGTACTTCATTGGCTGTGACGTGCTTTGGGACGTCCTGCAGTTGTGAAAGGCGCCCATATAAATACAAATTCATTCATACCTTGCTCTACTTACAGGTAGCTTCATTTTCTGCAGTGGCCATTCTTCAAGTGTTATAAGGGACAACACAGGCTCTCATTCAATTTCTTACCTATTGATACCGTCACATTGAGGGGGGGAATGGGGGGTTGGAAAGATGTGTAGACAAAATAGGTTCCTTACTACTTCTCACAATTTAACTTTTTAAAAAATAGACAGTCCTAATCCTACTAAAATGCTTGCTGTAAACAATATCTTTCCTTCTCAACAATTTTAATTTTAAAAAAAATCTCTGCCACCTTTCTTTTATCCGTTCTGTTTCATGTTCACTTTCTTATCTTTATTCATTTATGCCAACCTATGAAACTTAGAAAAGCTGATGAACAGCTTCAAAATAAACTGACACAGCCCCACAAAAGATGACAACTGAAAAACACCTGAAGACCAAGGCCACTGCTTCAAGATGACTGAATAAATTCACAAGATAATTACAGATGAGGAAGGCCATTTGGCCCATCTTAATTCATTGATCCAGCGAGATCCTAACATCCACCCCATGGTAGCATCCAATCGTTTCTTAAATAATTCCAGGGTTTTTGCCTCCACTACTCCATCTGGAAATTTGTTCCACGCATCGATTTACTCTTTGTGTGAAGAAGAATTACATGATATCAGTCCTAAAATTACCTTTTAGTAGTTTGAACCTGTGCCTCCTAGTCCTGCAAGTCAATTTGAAATAATATGCTGGGTTAACTTTTTCTATACACTTAACAATTTTATATGCCTCAAAATGATCACCCCTCAGACGCATCCTTTGCAAGCTGAAAAGCCCTGGTCTTTCCTCATAACTCAGACACCCGACACTGCGGATCAGTCTTGTGGCTCTTTGCACTGTCTCCAGGGCTCAAATCTTTCCCTTGTTTCTTGATGACCAGAACTCGACGCAGTATTCAAGGTGTGATCTGACCAGAGCACTGTACAGGTTGATCATTACCTCAACAACTTGTACTCTACTGTTTTGCCTTTCAAATAAAACTGGTGGACTATAACCTGGTGTTCTGTGACTTCTTATATTTGTCCACCCCAGTCCAACACCGGCATCTCCACACCTTGCCTATATAGTTCAACATCCTATTGGCTATGGCTCAGTTGGTAGCACTCTCGCCCTGAGTCAGAAGGTTCTGAGTTCAAGTCCCACTCCAGGGACTTGAGCACATAATTTAGGCTGACACTCCAGTGCAGTACTTTGAGGGAGTGCTGCACTATCGGAGGTGCAGGCTTTTGGATGAGATGTTAAACCAACATCGTGCTCCCTCAGGTGGACATAAAAGATCCCATGGCACTATTTGGAAGAAGAGCAGGGGAGTTATCCCCGGTGTCCTGGCCCATATTTATCCCTCAATCAACATCACTAAAAAATAAATTATCTGGTTATTATCACATTGCTGTTTGGCTGCCATGTTTCCTATAGTGACTACATTCCATGGGCTGTAAAGCACTTTGAGATGTCCTGAGGTTGTAAAAGGCAT
Source organism: Somniosus microcephalus (assembly GCF_052327205.1). NCBI lineage: Eukaryota > Metazoa > Chordata > Chondrichthyes > Squaliformes > Somniosidae > Somniosus > Somniosus microcephalus. The sequence continues at coordinate 65,876,301 of NC_140998.1, read as the reverse complement.
TATATAAATGCAAGTGTTTCTTTTTTCATCCTATTGGCTGTATTGATTGCTGCGCTCCATTGGTTCGACATGTTTAATGCTGAGTGTCTTTACTACAACAACAACAACTTGTATTCATATAGCGCCTTTAATGTAATAAAAGGTCCCAAGGCGTTTCACAGTAGCGTTATAAGACAAAACTTTGACAGCAAGTCACATAAGGAGAAATTAGGGCATATGACCAAAAGCTTGGTCAAAGAGGCAGGTTTTAAGGAATGTCTTAAAGGAGGAAAGAGAAGTAGAGAAGCGGAGAGATTTAGGGAGTGAATTCCAGAGCTTAGGGCCTAGACAGCTGAAGGCACGGCCACCAATGGTTGAGCGATTATAATCAGGGATGCTCAAGAGGGCAGAATTAGAGGAGCACGGATATCTCGGGGTGGGGGGGGGGCGGGGTTTGCTGTAGGGCTGAAGGAGATTATAGAGACAGGGAGGGGCGAGGCCATGAAAGGATTTGAAAACAAGGATGCGAATTTTGAAATCGAGGCATTGCTTAACCGGGAGCCAGTGCGGGTCAGTGAGCACGGGTGATGGGTGCGAGTTTGGACACAGGCAGCCGAGTTTTGGATGACCTCAAGTTTACGTAGAACATGGGAGGCCAGCCAGGAGTACGTTGGAATAGTCAAGTCTAGAGATAACAAAAGACATGGATGAAGGTTTCAGCAACGGATGAGCTGAGGCAAGGGCGGAGTTGGGCGATGTTAAGGAGGTGGAAATAGGCGTTCTTAGTTATGCCAAGGATATGCGGTCGGAAGCTCATTTCAGGGTCAACAATGACACCAAGGTTGCGAACAGTGTGGTTCAGCCTCAGACAGATGCTAGGGAGAGGGATAGAGTCAGTGGCTAGGGAATGGAATTTGTGGCGGGAACCAAAACCAATGGCTTCGGTCTTCCCAATATTTAATTGGAGAAAATTCCTGCTCATTCAGTACTGGATGTTGGACAAGCAGTCTGACAATTTAGAGACCGTGGCGCATTCGAGAGAAGTGGTGGTGAGGTAGAGCTGGGTGTCGCCAGCGTACATTTGGAAACTGATGCTGTGTTTTCAGATGATGTCGCCAAGGGGCAGCATGTAGATGAGAAATGGGAGGGGGGCCAAGAATAGATCCTTGGGGGACACCAGAGGTAACGATGCGGAAGTGGGAAGAAAAGCCATTGCAGGTGATTCTCTGGCTACGATTAGATTCATAAGAATGGAACCAGGCGAGTGCAGTCCCACCCACGGTGGAGCGGCATTGGAGGAGGATGGAGTAGTCAACCATATCAATGGCTGCAGACAAGTCGAGAAGGACAAGGAGGGATATTTTACCTTTGTCGCAGTCGCAAAGGATGTCATTTGTGACTTTGATGAGCGCCGTTCCGGTACTGTGGCAGGGGCGGAAACCTGATTGGAGGGATTCAACCATGGAGTTGCAGGAAAGCTGGGCATAGATTTGGGAGGCGACAACACATTGAAGGACTTTGGAGAGGAAAGGGAGGTTGGAGATGGGATGGTAGTTTGCAAGGACGAAGGAGTAAAGAGTTGGATTTTTGAGGAGAGGGGAGATGACAGCAGATTTGAGGGAGAGGGGGACAGTACCTGAGGAGAGAACGGTTAACAATGTCAGCTAACGTGAGCCAGAAAAGGAAGTTGGGTGGTCAGCAGTTTGGTGGGAATAGGGTCGAGGGAGCAGGAAGTGGGTCTCGTGGACAAGATGAGCGCGGAGAGGTAATGAGTGGAGATTGTCGAGAAACTAGAGAAAGATGCGAGTTCAGGGCTAGGGCAGGGGGGAACCTTAGAGGAAGTTTGGCCCGGTGGGTTGGGGGAGGAGGGGAAGTGGCAGAGGCAGCTGAACGGAAAATCTTACGGCTGGATTTTGTCAATGGGGACATGATGGAGGCGGGACTCCCACTTTTTGGGTTGTAGTCCCGCCTCCGTCAATTTGTGGCCAACCCACACGATTTTCCCTTGATTGACCTTGTTGAGCCCGCCCAGTGGGCTCAGCAGGCCAATTAAGGGACACCCGGTTAGAGGTGACGTCAGGGATTGACATTTCATCTGTCAAGAGCTTTTGATAGATGAAATATCAGTGTTTGACAGCTCTGTGAAGCTGTCAAACACTGACAATCTGACTTCTAACTTGAGTCCTTCTCCACAGACTCGGTTAGGAATCTCTCCAGAACAGAAAGCAGAAGGCTGCAGCTTTTGACAGCTCACGGCCATTCTGCTTTCTGTGCCGGTGAGATGAGGGACTCCCGAGACCTGAAGGAAGGAAGCTTGCGTTAGTAAGTAAAGGTAAGTAAAACTTATTTAAAAACTTTGCACACACCAAACACACTTACCTCTGCACTCATGCACCCATCACTCACCTGAACACCGGACATCTCGAACCCTCCAAGCCCTTCAGACGGACGGTCCGCCTCGCTAACTTGGCTTGGTTTGGAGCCGTCGGGAAGCCCACACTTCAGGGATAAAAATAGGGATTAGGCCAAAAACTGCCTGTTAACTACCTGTTAACAGGCAGTTAATTGGCACTAATCCCCTTCCCGCCTCGGGGAGGCAGCTCCCAGTACAGGTCGGGTACCCGCCTCCTGGGAAACGGGCATGGATGCGGGTTGGGAGCAGGAAGGGTTCGTGCCCCCCGATTCTGCAATTTTAACACCCTACCCACCTCCATTCCCGGCTCCACGCCCAGGGAAATTCGAGCCCTAAGTGTCTAGTTTTTCTTCCTATGTGTAGCACTTACACTTGTCTGCATTAAATATCATTCGGCGTTGTTCTACCCATTTGTATATTATGTACAACTCATTCAGTAATTTCTGAGCTGCCTTCGGCTGTTCCACTGTTCCTCCAAATTTGACCACTTTGAGTTTCTGAATCCAAGACATTTATGTAAATTAGAAACCGTATTGGTCCCAATACTGAGCCTTGGGGCACCCCACTCTGACATAGTACCATTTCCTACCCATCAGCCAGTTTCTTATCCATTCCCTAAATTCCTGCAGCTTTGTGGTTAATTAATAACCTTTTGTGTGCAATTTTAATGCTACTTAAATTTGAAATTGCTATAATCCGGTACATCAGTTTACATATTCAGCATAAGAAAATGAATTGTTAATATGGATCTATACAATAGCTATAATTTTAATGTCATTAAGATCATTTTTTTAATACAGCTACATATGGAGAGAGATCTAGACTGTTGTTGGGTAATAGTACACAGAAATAGTGTTCTTCTTTAAAAAAAATAAAAAATAAAATAAATAAATAAATGACTCATTCTGATTTCTAAATTTTGTAGATGATTAGAAAAGTGGAAAAAAAATTACTGCGCGATTTCTGAACAAAATATCTAAACAGTCATATATCTATGTATGTATATACTTCTAAATTCTGGTCAAGTGAAGGCAGTCTCACTGAACTGGACAGCAGAGGAGAGGCATTGGCGGAGGATGGTGTGATCGACCGTGTTAAAGACTGCAAAGAGGTTAAGAAAGATGAGGAGAGATAGTGTACTACAGTCACAGATGTAATTTATGATTTTGATTAGAGCTGTTTCAGTGCTGTGGCCGGCGTGGAAACCTGATTGGAGAGGTTCAAACCTGGAGTTGCAGGAAAGATGGCATGGATTTGGGAGGCGACAATACAGTCAAGGACTTTGCAGGTGAGGCAGTAGTTTACAAGGACAAGAGGGGTCGAGGATGAGTTTTTTGAGGAGGGGTGCGAACATTGGTTTGAAAGGGAGGGGAGCAAGTACCTGAGCAGAGGGAAACATTTACAGTATCACCTAGCATGTGGGTCAGGAAGGGGAATTGGGTGGTCAGCAGTTTAGTGGGAATGCGGTCAGTAGGGCAGGAGGTAGGCCTCATTGACAGGATGAGCTCAGAGAAGGCATAAGGGGAGATAGGAGAGAAGCTAGAGAAAAACACTGGTTCAGGTCTATGGCCGGGGAAGCCTTAGGGGAGGTTTGGCTTGGTGGGCAGGGAGAAGCAGCTGAACAGATGGTTTCAATCTTGGTGGCAAATGTTATTTAAAGTGGAAAAATGTAAAGTTATGAGTCTAGGGAAGGGGAATAACAGTGGGAATATAAACCAGATGGTTCTAGGTTACAGAACACAGCACAGGAGTGAGATCTGGGGGTATAGGTGCATAGCTCAGTGAAACCAACAGCATAGTGTGCCATAGCAGTAAGGAACGGTAACCGGCTCTTGATGTATAACCAGAGGGACAGGGTACAAATCCTAGAGGTGATGATGAGTCTGCACAAGGCACGTGTACGGCCAATTCTGGAGTACTATGTACTATTCTGGTCACCGTACTACAGCAAGGATATAAAGGCACTGGAAGCAGGTCAGGAAAGGTCAACCTAACTGATACCTAGCATAAAGACATCTGAGCTGTGAGGAGAGATTGAAGAGCTTGGGATTGTTTACTGTGGAGAAGAGAAGGCTCATTGGAGATATTATTCAAATATTCAAAATTGTGCTTACACCAGTGGAAACAAAAATATTGCCTCAATATGTCAGCTTGTATACTATTTTAAAATATCTTAGAGTGTGAATCCTTTTTATGTATCTAAATCCTGTAACTGCATTGAATATTCAAAGCATTTGAGCGATCAATCATGCAGTGCAGTCTGGCCATTTCTAAGGTAATCCAAACTTGACATGCAAATAAATTAATGTGAATGCAAAATCGTCAGTGTAGCAAATGGCAAGTAACTAACTCTAATGGCAGTCCATGCATATTAAATATCCATAGATTAAAATACCCAGTATTTCAGAGTTTTTTTTTATCTTGTCGTACTGCAAAAATATTTGAATAATTCATACCTCCTTCGAACTATAAGGCTAAGAGAGCTGTGAGGGAATAGGACTCAGCCAGTTGCAAGCCAATTCTTAGTTTGGTTAGGCTTTGAATGTTGAAGATATTTACATTAGGTTCAGTTTGTCTTCGATCTGTTGTTACAGGAAGTAATTTTGAAGGTCCTGTTTCCACAGCGTAAGGGGATACCCAAAATAAAAAAAACTGCTTTTTTATTTAATTCAATGACATCCAGGAACATTAAAAGCTTTAATGAGAAGCAATCCTAGTGTGTTAAAATAGATCCTTGGGGGACATCAGAGGTAGTGATGGAGAGGATATGGGGTTGGAAGCTCAACTCTTGAGTGAAAAAGGATGTTGAGGTTGCGAACAGTCTGGTTGAACCAGAGGTGACGGACAGAGTGGAGGATGGAATCGATGGCACGGTTATGGAATTTGTAGTGGGGTCCGAAGACGATGGCTTCAGTCTTCCCAATGTTTAACTGATATTGCCATTGAGCAATATGGGGCTGTAAAGTCAGGAGTGTGGTTCAGTGCTTGCTTAACGCACGTTTCCTGACACTAAGGAACTTGCTGGAGGGCGAAAGTGCATGGTGGTCAAATCATGCAGTAAAGAAATTAAGGGGTCAAATTGGATACTTAAGAGGGTCTCAGCCCACATTTCTGCGTAACACATCACATCACTGGTGCAGTGCACGAATCATAACCAAAGGGACCAGGCTTTAAGAAGATGCTGCACTGAGAAAGCTGGAATTTTCACTTAACCGTGCATAGATTCAACTTTTCTTTCCACATTATAGATCTTTCTGCAATATCAAGACTGCATTCAGTATATACTATACTAGCACTGGACATGGCAGAGGATGCTCAGTAAGAACAGGAAAGGACTACCCATGATGTCAGGTAGCATATGGGTTGTAGTCAAGTACCACTGCCCTGCTACACAGTAGGTATTCTGTACCAGGTGCAACGAATGAAAGTATAGATGTGCCTAAGGAGGCTAAAGTCTAACAGGGAAGCTGTGATAATGCTGCGCTTTCAGGAAAACCTTTGTACAACATGTAACATTGGTACAACACTGGTGATAACATTGGTTATCAAGCTGAGTGTGACCCTCACTTTTTATGTATGGGCTCCTTCCAAGCTAGTGCTGAGAACATCTGCAATATCAGCCAGCTTGCTGACCACAGATGTATCGAGGAAGTCACAGACACATTATTCATCAGGTCCATTGGCAGCAACGCGAGAGAGCAACACAATTTGAGGGAACTGCTGGCTTTCCCACACTGTGTTGCCATCCAGGCCCCTGTGCACAATGCTGGGCCCTATATGACCTGAAAGAATCTTTTTGTTCCTCAATGTGGACAAGGTATATGACTAGAAGCACACAGGTGATTCGCTGGAAGCTCTTGCATTGCCTTCATTTTTAATCCTATCGTTTGTACGAACCTTTTATTTGTTGAAGGATAATGAAGAGTGGAAGGATGGCACCCGAGAGATCAAAGCTGGCCACACAACTTTTGGCTGCTGACGCTCTTGTATCTACCAAAATAGAAGAATGCAGGGACAATGAATCTCATGCTAAAACCAGAATTATCAAACTTATGATTGGTATCTTGTAGCAGCTCTGCACATGTCTGGACTGATGAGAGACAACTTCTCTTCCGTTTTCAGAATAATTGTCACCTGCTGCATTCTCCATAACATTCCCCTGAAAAGCAGGTGAATATGACAATGAAGACTTTGTGATCCCCTTGTGTGTTGGTTGGCTGCAGGGTTTCACTGACAGTTTGCCGAGATTTTGGTGGCCCTAAACTATGCATTGTGAGGGTCCTGTATGAATCTCGCCCATGTCTAAGAGCGTGGTATCTGATTGGTGTTACTTGTTTTAAACTACCTCTTTCCACCCCTAATACACCAGGTACTTATGTCTATGGCCTTCACTCCCTTAAATTGTGTGCCTTGTCTAAGTCCTTTCAGAAAGCCTTACAGCTCCTAGCCAGTAAAACTAGCTATATCAGCCAGTAAAGCTTAATTCTATAGCAGTTTTCAGAGTAAACTGCTGGCATTGCTTTTCCAGAACTCTTTCAGGCGCTTTCTCCATCAGTCTCCCTCTGAACACCTATCCCATGTGGGCAACTCATGACTGCAGCAATGTGGGTCAATAAGTACCTAATCTAACTGCTTCACCACTCCATTTTTGGTCTCCAGCAATTTAATTTGTGTCAGCAAACGAGGGCTAAGCCAGCACTGTATTGTACTCCTGATGTCACTGTTCCGTTTTGCTCAATTGCCTCCTGATTGCAGTTCACCGTTGATTTAGAGAATCAGTGCTGCATTCTTTTAATTGGTTTGACCCAATGTGCAAGAGAAAAAGCTGACAGACTAAAACAGCAAAACCATGTCTAAATTCTCCCAGAAACTTTTAGTATCAAACAGTTAAGCTCCAATAGCCAATCAATAGCAATTTCTAGTTTAAATGCTTATGTAGCACCATATCAAGTGAAAACATCTCCCACCACTTCAATAGTGTATTTTTAAAGTCTCGTAACTGTTACTACATGCTGCACCAGCAACAATTGTGTGATAAATGATCAGTTAATCTGTTCATTTTTTGGTGGTTTTGGTTACAGTTAGGGGTCAATTTTCATAAAGCTGTCGGGAAGGAGGCGGGACTACAACTTTCGGGTTTTAGTCCCGCCTACATCGACGTTCGGCCAATCCACGCGATTTTCCCTTGATTGACCTTGTTAAGCCCGCCCAGCGGGCTCAGCAGGCTAATTAAGGGCCACCCGGCAACAGGTGACGTCACAGACTGAAATTTCATCTGTCAAGAGGTCATGACAGATGAAATATCAGTGTTTCACAGCTGTTTGAAGCTGTCAAACACTGACAGTCTGACTTCTAACCTTAGTCCTTCTACACAGACTCAGTTAGAAGTCTCACCGGCAATGAAAGCTGAAGGCTGTCACTTTTGACAGCTCGCAGCCATTTTGCTTTCAGTGCCGGCTGAGTGATGGACTCCCAAAACCTAGAGGAAGAAAGGCTGTTAAGGTAAGTACAGGTAATTTAAACTTCTTTACACACTTTAGACACACCAAACACACTTACCTTTGCACTCATGCACCCATCACTCACCTGAACACCGACATCGCGACCCCTCCAAGTCCTTCAACCCGACGGCCCGCCTGCTCTAACCTGGCGTGGTTTGGAGCCGTCGGGAATCCCACACGAAACCCCTCAAAATAGGGATTAGGCTAAAAACTGCCTGTTAACTACCTGTTAACAGGCAGTTAATTGGCACTAATTCCTTCCTACCTCGGGTCGACGGGTCCCAGTGCGGGGCGGGTACCCGCCTCCCCTGAGACTTACGTGGAGGCAGGTTTTGGGCGGGATGGTGTCGGGACCCCCGAAATCGGGATTTCCCCCCCCCCACACGCCTGAAACCCCGCCTGACGGCTCCAGGAAAATCGATCCCTTAGATGCTAGAAGTGGAGAGTTGAGGTACTGGATAGGTTGGCTTTGACTGCCAAATGGCATTTTTAGTTTTGACTCTTATGTTCTTGTATCTAGTTTTCATCATGCCCTTGCGTTCCAACATACAGTCCCAAGCTACTGATTTAATTAGTATAAAACAGGGCTGTAAGATTCAATATGACATTTAGGCATTACATTGACAATGATAAACATTTGGGTTTAAAAATCTTGCACTAAAACAGAGACTAAAGGGAAAACTGAATCCTCATTGTGAAGTTAGGCCTTTTGTTACATTTTCCCAGCCTGCTTTCGGATATTCTCTCTGTGGTTTAAACACTGTACATGACCTCCTGGTTCTGATTACCTCTTTCCTGTTTATAATTCTGGATTGGTGAACTCACAGTTTTAAAGGTAGAATGTTTGTTGTTGTTTATTTCCATCAAGGATCATTATAAATATATTAGTTTAATATGGCGCACAATCCCTAGAAAAGAATTATATAAATGTCAGCCGCACACACATGATCCGATTTTCGCCCTTCCAAGTTCTAATTTAGGTAACATAAATCTCCTTCTGTGACCTCATTATCCTCAATGTAATGTAGGGAAGGACCTCTTTGTTGAAGAAGTTATTTTATGGCTTCTCCTCCTCCCTTTTTACTGCTTCCCCCACATCACATACCATTCCCTGGTTAAGAGAGGAAGTGGTAACTAGCCCTGTCAACATTGGACAAATTGTAGGTGTGAGGTATTGTAAGCCTGTGGTAAGTGCTTGTGATAAAATCATAAATATGCTAAAAACGTGAAGCTGTGTGAGTTACTTGGATTTTGGGTACAGCCAAGTGCATTAGTGCATTTTCCTTCTCCCTTTTTGTTCTTTTTTTGTTTCTGGCCCAGAGTCAATTTTTGTAGAACTTTTCCCTGGGAGAAGAAATAAATGTAGTGGAGTCCCTAACAGGCCAGACTATACATGGGCAATGGGAGTGGAGTTGAAGAGTGCTGATTGATTGAATGACCTTTCCTTATTTCTTGCTTTATATTCTTCCAATGAAAGCTTTTATCTAATGTAACATTTTACAAGATATACTTAGCTTTTCAATATGGCTGTAATATTGTACCTTGAATACTGTCGTTGATAGCTAGTGAATTGGTGGCAAGCATCTAGAAAGAAAAACGAAGAACTCCTATTTATGTGGGACCTTGTGTCCTTGAGATATCCCAAAGTGCTTTATAATCGAGGATTTATTTTGAAGTGCAGTTGCAGAGGATGTGAAATTTGCCATAGAAGTAACACGAGGTAGCAACAGGATTATGATTATTGATCAGTTAGTATAGAATTGATATACAAACATGAAAAGATGGCTGAGAAAAGGTGTAACCATGGTCACCATCCTCTCACTCACAGCAATGCTTTTGGCAGAGGCAAAAGCAGAAAGAAGAGCCTGTGACCATTCAGGGACAACTTCTGGGAAATTCCTCTCCCAATTCCTAATGCAAGTGACAAGACTCTGGGTGATTGTAGTTGGCCGTGCCGCATTACAATCCGAACAAACTAACCATACATCTCCTATTACTGCCAGTGTCCTCTTCCCTCAGGTACTTGTCAAATTCCCCTTTAAAGGTCTGTATCAACTCCATATTCACCACTAGTCAGGAAGTTTTTTCAGGAGGCGAAGACTCGGCATGAAAAGTAATACTTCCTCACATCTAACCTAACTATTGCCTATGGATTTTACAGGAATACTTTGTTGTCCTACTGACCCTATTCACTTCAAATAGTGTATCTTACTGGACTGGATCCAATGCTTTTTGTTATTTAAAAAAATATTATCCAATACCCTCTGTACCTACACTTCTCCAGAATAAATAATCCTAACTCAGGGAGCCTATCTTCATAACTCCGAGCTGCAAGGTCTGGAATCATCGTGGTCACCTTCCTTTGCTCTTCATTTTGTATTCAGTGGTCTGAGTAATCTACAGTGACTACCTTCATCCACCATTCTGGCCATTCTTCAATGAGACAGGACCTAAAGCCACAATAACTGCTGTACTCTCCAAATTATATATCGCATTGCGCAAAATGCTTCCCAACAGTTTCCTTATGACCAAAATCATTCTCACAGGCCTATAATTGACAAGTCTATTTTGTTCGCTTTCTTAAATAATGGTCCCAAATGGCCACCTTCTAACTCTCAGAAACCAACCTGGACACAAATAAGCTATTTAATATATGAGCCAATGGCTCACAGCGTGACTGTCTGTTTCCCTAAGCACTTTGGAATAAATTATATCAGTTCCTGCAGCACTATCCATCTTAAGAGCATTAATCTTAGCTAAAACTATTTCCATGGTGACTTCTACTGAAGCAATTTTAGCTAAATGCCTATCCTGTAATCCTGAGACCATGGATCTTCGTAAATTTAAACAAATAAAAAATCTCTATCTAGTTCATCAGCCATTTCCTTATCATCATACATAACCTGCCTTGGCAAGCCATTCAAAGAGCCAATTATAATGTTCTCTGTTCTCTGCCTGCTAAAATACTGAGAAAAAAGCATTGCCATCACTACTGCAAATGTCCTTTCATTTTTCGTAATTCAACCTTAGTGTTTCTAATATTGGTTTTAGTCAATCTCAGCTATTTTTTATACTCGTCTCTATTTTCTTCACAAAACGTTTTGTAACTAGTGAAAAAAACGTTTTCTAAAGTTATTTTTTCTATAAATGCCCCAATTTTATCCATTGAGGCCTCACCTTACCTGAACCCTTTCCTCCCCCTAGGGACAGACAGGGTTTCTTTGTCCTTCATCTTCAGCTTGAAACTAACCCATACATGTTATCTATCGCAAATATTATTAACTAACAGCCGACCCCAATGTATCTTCCCCCAATCTTTCCTCCTAAATGAACGTTTAACTCTCCTGCAATGAGGCACTAACATCAAAGTATCAGTAGTATCAAGTCGCCTATGAAGCTGAAATCTAGCAATAAAAGGTTGGCTATTGGCCAGGTGCTCCCTCACATTAGAAATTAGATATCGTCTCTCGATCACTACTAACTACCAAATTTATTAAGTTGTCACCTCTGATGCTGTCCCTAACAGATGGAACAAAAATGGCAAAGACTAATTAATGCATGCAAGTAGGGACACTGATGCATTTTATTCAATTTATAGTTTGAACTTGTTCTTTGAGAGTAATTCAGTTTTTTAATTGACTTATAATGAATGTATTATAACTGTCAGGCTGTATCAAAGTGTTATGTTCTGTTACTGCTTAGACGTGTCTCCATTTTACATGAGCCTTTGTGCAACTAATTGTCAGTTAAAATAAACACTTTTGCTGTGGGATAATTGTGTTCTGATGAGAACTAATCTTTTTTTCATGTATTTTTTTAAAACAACTTTCTGGCTAAGGAACAAATAGGCTTGGGTGAACCTTGTATTACAATGGTAATTGAGGATATGAGCGAGAGACCATGACCAATAAATTTGAGCTAGCAGAACCAAGAAAAGCTTATCCTGTGGCCCAAGTGGCAGGTTACCGGAAGCCTCCAGAGGTCAACCACATCGAGGCATTTTCTTGCAAACTGTTTATTCTTCTCAGAATAGCGATAGGCACATAAGTGCAGGGGTATCTAAACACGTAGTACAGAAACCATAATAAGCTTCCATTTGAAGAGTCCAAAAAAACCTAGTAAAAGTGCAGCAGTGTGTTTGCAGATCATGTTCAATATAAGTACTTCTTTTACTTGTGCTTGGCTTTAAGCATTATCCCTGTCATGGTCCCTGTTGTAACTCGTGGAAATATTACCCTCATTTTTAGATTTCACTTCAGGTGGTTGCACTATTTGGTCATAAAATGTATATCAAGAGAAATAGAAAGAAACACGATATACGTGAGATCAGGAGACGAAATGGTTGCAGTGTGAAAACCACACAACAGTTAGTTCAGTCTAATGCATGCAGTTTAGGTCAGGTAGTGGCAGAAAACATTTGAGAGGAAAATAAGAGCCTAAAATAGGTATTAAAATTGTGCTTCAGATGATTTTTATTTTGTTGCTTGTTCTGAGCTAGACTGTATATTTCTGTGTAGCATATGTTAATCACCTGAGACCCGCAATATTACTACTGCAAGTAACCTAGCCTGAGACTCTTATTTGAAATAAATATAAATTCTAAAAAAAAATACATCATGTGTCACAACAGTGCCGAGCATTTGTAAAAGAATTGGCAGAAGTCTAAGGACTGGAAATCGCATTGAGATATTTGAAAGAAAAAAATGCATACATATGACACCATATCACAATAGCACCTGATCACATCACTGATGTCTCAAATTACTTCACGTGCAATGAATTAATTTGGAAGTTCAATGAATGCAGCAACCATTTTATACACAAGGTGCTACAAACAGCAAAGATATAGAATTATATATAGAATTTCTTACGCTTCTATATGGTAGAGTGCCTTCTCTATCTCTTTTTTCCCTTGTAGGTAAGAGTCAAGTGAACTTAGTAGTGAGCGTTTTAACTAAAATGTTCCAAAACTGATCATAAATTCATGTTAAATGTGTAATTTCACTCAGCAGTTAACAGAACTATCTCACTAATAAAAACCACCCTCTCCACCTTGCCATCTCATATGGCCATTCTATTCTCATCGTCTCAATCACAAACAAGGTCATCTCTGAACCCTTCCCTATATCAATCCATTCATCGCCAGATTTGGCTTGACCACATCAAGCACTGTCTGGCCCTGTTCACCTCTGCCAAAACTGTTCACGACTCCAGGATCATTCTGGAGAGCAAAGATCATCGCTGGCTTTTCACAGAATCACAGAAACCCCTCTCCACTACCAACCGTCTCCTTAAACCCCTCTCCCTGCCCCTTCTATCCTCATGACCAACAAGCGTAAGGAGCTCATGCACTTCTTTATCACTAAGATTGAGACCATCCATTCTGCTGCCTCTGTCAAATCCGTCCCTAGCCCAGAACTCTCCTCGTTCTCTAATTTCTCTCCTATCTCCCTCATGCCCTCTCTAAGCTCATCTTGTCCATGAAACCCACCTCCTGCTCTCTTGTCCCCATTCGCACTAAACTGCTGACCACCCAACTTCCCTTCTTGTCCCCCATGCCAGCTGATATTGTAAACTGTTCCCTCTCTTCAGGTACTGTCCCCACTTTCAAATCTGCCATCATCACCCTCCTCCACCTGGGCATAAACACAACGTCAAGTCTGTCAGCCGTAGCTCGGTTGTTACGGTCCTGTAAAGCACCGTGGGACATTTTCTAATGTTAAAAGTGCTATAAAAATGCAAGTTGTTGTTGTTGTTGAAATTAATTAGAAGGTTGTGGGTTCAAGTCCCACTACAGAAACTTGAGCACAAAATTCTAGGCTGATACTCCAGTGCAGTGCTGAGGGTGTGCTGCACTAACAGAGGTGGCATCTTCTGGATGAGACATTAAACCAAGGGCCCCGTCTGCTCTCTCAGGTGGATGTAAAAGATCCTATGGCACTATTTCGAAGAAGAGCAGAGGAGTTAGCCCTGGTGTCCTGGCCAATATTTATCTCTCAATCAACATCACTAAAACAGATTATCTGATCATTATCGCATTGCTGTTTGAGCGAGCTTGCTGTGTGCAAATTTGCGTACTGCGTTTCCTACATTACAACAGTGATTACACTTCAAAAGGTACATCATTGGCTATAAAGCTCTTTGGGACGTCTGGTGGTCATGAAAGGCGCTATATAAATGCATTCCATAAACTGAAGCTCATCCAAAGCTCCACTGCCAGTAGTCGAATCCCACTTACCCATCGATCCTATGCTCAATGACCTACGTCTGCTCCTGGTCCACCCACGCTTCAATTTTAAAATACTCATCCTCATGTTCAAATCTTTCCATGGCCTCGCCCTTCCCTATCTCTGTAACCTCCTTGAGCCCTACAACCTTCCCAAGAACTCTGCATTCCTCCAACTCTGGACTCTTGTGCATTCCCCACTCCTTTGGCCCACCATTGACAGTCATGCCTTCAGACGTCTAGGCCCAAAGTGCTGCAATTCCCTCCCTAAACTACTTCGTCTCGCTCTCTCTCTTTAACACTTGCCTCTTTGACCAAGCATTTAGTCACCTTTCCTAATATCTTCTTCTTTATCTTGGTGTCAATTTTTGTTTTGTTACGGTCCTGTAAAGCACCGTGGGACATTTTCTAATGTTAAAAGTGCTATAAAAATGCAAGTTGTTGTTGTTGTTGAAATTAAAGGTTGAAGCAAATTATTGAGAACCACACATGAGATATTGCTAGACATGTATGTGGTCTGAGCTAAACCTGAGTTGAAATGGTATTAATGGGTGTTAACAAGTAAAGTGTTTCACATCCAGGATGATTGTCCATCAGTTTGAGCGTAGAAATACCAAAATAGATATTTAATTGTGTGCGCATGTGTATTATTATATACAAAGATTCCTTGGCTGACTCATTAATATCAGAATTTAGCTCTGTAGTCTAACAATAGCACAGTATGACACTTCACAGAAATACTCCACGGTCCACAGAGAATGAATTTATAATAGAGATACAAAAATGAATTACAAGCAAAAAATCTAAGTGTACATTGTAAAACTCTGCAGATCACAGGATGATTATTGTCAGAAAACTTGGGTTGATTGTCAGCTTGGCTCAGTTGGTAGTACTTACACCACTGAGGTTTTTTTTTATTGGGCGTTGCTGGCAAGGCCAGGATTTATTGCCCATCCCTAGTTGCCCTTGAGAAGGTGGTGGTGAGCCGCCTTCTTGAACTGCTGCAGTCCGTGTGGTGATGGTACTCCCACAGTGCTGTTAGATAGGGAGTTCCAGGATATTGACCCAGCGATGATGAAGGAACGGCGATATACTTCCAAGTCAGGATGGTATGTGACTTGGAGGGGAACTTGGAGGTGATGGTGTTACCCATGCGCTTGCTGCCCTTGTCCTTCTAGGTGGTAGAGGTCGCAGGTTTGGGAGGTGCTGCCGAAGAAGCCTTGGTGCGTTGCTGCAGTGCATCTTGTAGATGGTACACACTGCAGCCATGGTACGTTGGGGGTGGGGGATGGGGTGAAGGTGGGGGATGGGGTGAATGTTGAGGGTGGGGGATGGGGTGAATGTTGAGGGTGGGGGATGGGGTGAATGTTGGGAGTGGGGGATGGGGTGAAGGGTGGGGGATGGGGTGAAGGGTGGGGGATGGGGTGAAGGGTGGGGGATGGGGTGAATGTTGGGGGTGGGGGATGGGGTGAAGGGTGGGGGATGGGGTGAAGGGTGGGGGTGGGAGATGGGGTGAAGGGTGGGGGTGGGAGATGGGGTGAAGGCGGGGGATGGGGTGAGGAGCTGGTCAGTTCAAGCCCCACTACAGACTTCAGCATATGATCTGGGTTGCAACTTCAGTTTAACTGAAAGAGTTCTTCATTGTCGGAGTTGCTACCTTTCAGAAAAGATATTAAACCAGGGCCCTGTGTGTCTGTTCAGATTATGTAAAAGATCGCATGACACTATTCAAAGAAGAGCAGGGAGTTCTATTGGGGCTTTAACCAACATTCCTCCCTCAATCAACAGTGACTACATTAAATGTGATCCGTTGGTTGTAAAGTGGTTTGGGATGTTCTGAGGATGTGAATAAGAAGCTCTATAGATCCAAGATCTTTTTTCCTGGGGGCATTCACTGGATGCATGTTTTGCCCAAATTATTGCACTACAGGTGATGTATCTATACAGTAAATTACATTAGGTAATCCCAGTTGGTATTTAGTCCAGATAATCAGTTGACAACATCTGACTCCTCAACCCCAGTTTAGAAATTTCATGTTAAAGGTCAGCTGAAAATGTATTCAACATCTTTGCACCATAACTGCGCAGTTTATGAGAACACATGAAAGAATGGCCATCGAGTATGCTTTGTACCAGGTACAATTTTTTAACCATGTTTTGGAGTTTACCTATTTTATGGAATCTCGCAAGAAAAAGTTCTGTGAACTTTTTCCATGATTCCTGAAGTAATTAAGCAAAACTTCATAATATCAATCTAACCTTGCAACATACATTATTCAATTCTGACCACTTGCTTCCCAGAGATGGCAATTCCATCAAGCTCCACAGAGTAGTTTGATTAACTTGGTCTATACTTCCAACATTCATTCCTGTTCATAACCTGATGTTCCTACAGCCCCTTTAAAAGGTGAAAATTGATCTCAAAACATGAATTGATTTTATTGGGAGGCTGTTCCATATATCCAACGCTCTGTGGAGGAAAATATATTTCTAATCTCTGGTCTCAGTTGATGCTTGTTGATTTCTTATTCATGTTGTGTAGTTCATAAATTAAGTAAGATTTTTTTTAAATCCACATTACCTCTGACACTTTTTTAAAAAACAAAAACGGTGTCATGCCTTGTAACAAATGAAAATAAATTCAGTCTCTGAGTCTTTATATTTGGGGCTTAAGACACCCAAGTTCTGGAGTCATCCTTGTTGCCTACTTAAAGAGAGGTGGCCAAGATTGTACTTTATTTAACATGGTCTTAAAATAGGCTATGAGTGGTTAAAGTGTTTTGTTTTGATATATAATCAAATACCTGAAAGATGCTTTTCAGCACTTGATTAGCTTTGTTGATAACAGCTTTACATTGCTCGCATAATAATCTCAATAATTATGTCCACATGCTTTTTTTATTTTATCTTTGCTGATGGACATCCATCATTTTTCCTGTTTAAAGTAACACTATAAATTATCTAACATTTATCCACATTAAAAAGCAATTATTGCTTTTTACCCATTCACTTCATTGGCCCAGATCCATTTGAATGCAATCAATCTCCTTTACACTAGTCACCTCATCACATAGCTTACTGTCATCAATAAATGTAGAAGTTATATCATTTCTGAATTGTACAAACAGCAGGAGACCCCAGTGGAACTCCACCAGTTACTGCATCCCAGTCTGTTCCATTTGTCATTAATTCCCTGAACCTTAATAATCATTAAAAGCCTTGCACTTAAAACTTTATCAAATGCCTCCTGAAAATTCCAAATAAATTTTATACGCTAGATGGTCGTTATCTGTTAATTTACTTATCTTCTCCAAGATTTCCAGTAGATTCATCGCTTATTGCTTCTTTAATCATACTAATTACTCTTCATGTACTCAGTGCACTTTAGGTGACCATCAACTGATGTTAAGTAAAATAGTCAGTATTTCTCAGGTTCATGTCTCAATCCTTTTTGAATAGTAGTTTAACATTGCTGTCCTCTTGTCTTTGGGGCCATCCATGCCTGTATTTACGACACTTCAAAAATTAGCCAAAGCCTTCACAGCTCATTTTCTTAAGGATTCTGGGATATATGTCACCTGGTTCACACACTGTGTAGATATTCCGGGAGAGTACCAGATAACTGTGTCATCAGGTGGAAAATTTTAAGTTGAAATCTGAATTTTGGCTAAATTTCCACCAATGTTGAGGGTAATTTTGACTTTGTGCGATAATGTAAATGGGTCTTAACGAACTGGCAGCCCATTTTACATCACTCCCAAATAAAAATTGGGAGAGGTTTAAAAAGGGCTGACGATTCGCTATCACCCGTTTTACATTCTCGCACATTCAAAATTATCCGCACTATGCTGCTGCTGTGAGGTGTGACCCTCTAAGTTACTAAGTGATTGAGTGAGTAAAGGTAACAATGAGGTAATGAAAGGGCAATACTTGCTATGTGATGGCACTAGGCCTTCCGACTGTCTGTCCCCTACTCCTTCCACAGACTTAGGACCATGGCTTGGTTCTGATTTCTCCTGAAACACACACAATACTTGCAGGTATTAGGATCTGGAAGTGTCGCTAGAAAGCCAACCTAAACCCCTTGTGTGAGTCCATTGCAGTGCAGCATGGATGTAGATTTTGGTGGCAGTGCTGAATCGGATTACAAGATTACTCCTCTTGAAAACTTTTTTTGCATATTCTCCCAGAACTGTAGTCTCCCAACTGTGTCTCTGCCACACTGAACCAGACAGCTTGCACCTCTGCTATAATAGGGGGCAACTTGCTCTTAAGATTGGCACCCTTCTTTCCTGCAGCAGGACCTCCAAAATGTCATCATCAAAAAGGGAAGTTTGCCCCATATCTCTCTCTCCATTTTAATATGATTTTTATATGAAATGTAAAGTACAGTTCTGACCCAGCAAGCAGCAATTATTGTTTGAACAAATAGTTTTGACACAAAAAGGCATAATCTTCCTTTTAGTGATGAGTATCAGCTCTTTGAAGAGTATCTGACTCAACAAACTCTGCCCCCTGCCCCCACCCACCATCTAAGCATATTGACCCTGAAATTAGGATCGGGAGCTTGCCGCGCGTGCAAGCCCCCGATCTGCACTCACCCGGCGCGCCGACATCTGAAGCCCGGGCCTGCTTGCATTTCCTGTCACAGGCCCGGTTCAGCTGTCGGCGCGCTGTGCTTACCTGATCCAGCGGTGTAGTTAGTGCGATGTGCCGGCTGGGATCAGGTGAGCACTGTACAGCCAATCAGGGGAGGGGAAACTCATTCATGAGTTTGACAGTAAGAGCTGTCAAACTCATGAAAAGTATGGGCTGCCAAAACACTACTTTAACTTTAAATAAAATTTTAAAAAACATCCCACTGATTATATTAACTATAAATAAGTTTTAAAAAATGTTTTAAACAATTACTCAATTTTTTGTAAAAAATAAATTTTTTAAAAATAGGGTCTAAAACTAAACTTACCTTACTGTAAATGCTTTAAAAATAACAAACCTGTGGAAAAAAAAAAATTCTACATTGTACTAAAAGCCCACTTACCTGTAAAACTAAATACTTACGTCTGGTTTTTCCACGCGTAAAGACCGGAGGCCTTTACACTCGGGCAACTCTGGGGGGGGAAAAAAAAAGGAATTTCACTGCGCACGCGCTGCCTGTGCAGTCGCACGCATTCTGCCTCTTAACCCCTTGGGTCAGAGGACAGGAAATGCCGGTCTTCAGCGCATGCGCTGTGCATGCTGAAAACCGGCAATTCCTCCGGGCACACGCGTGAGTACCCCGTCCGTACTCACGCATTGTGCCCGGAATTACTGGGCCATTGTGTCATAGGCTCCCTGCACTCAGTTCCCACGCACAGGGAGCATATTAAAATTAGTAGGAGGGACTGACCTTGAACACCTGGTGAGAACGACAAATTATGCTAATGAGATATGAAGTGTTGCCATTCTTTATTGATGTTTTGAGCCTGCACGATGTACCTGTGAGAGCACAGTTATAGGAAGTTGTTACCATAGTAACTGCCATTAACAGCAGTAGGTTAAAGCAGTTGTGCATTTGATATTCCTGTGAAAG
The DNA here is from genome assembly GCF_052327205.1 of Somniosus microcephalus. NCBI lineage: Eukaryota > Metazoa > Chordata > Chondrichthyes > Squaliformes > Somniosidae > Somniosus > Somniosus microcephalus. Next base: position 65,856,610 of record NC_140998.1, on the reverse strand, counting down.
GGACCTAACAGACTGTACCGCACTGAGATAATAGTGCTAGCAAGATTCGGCTTTTTACAATAACAACTATCCTAGCTCCAAACCAGAGATCAGCACCCTTTACATGTTTTGGTTCTGTTTGAGCACATATATTTGGATTTTTACTCAACTAAGCTCAAAACTGTTGTAATTCGCTTCTGCCCTTCACCAAATCGCAACTGCACCAACACAGCATTCCATACACATGTACCTGAGAATAATGCCATTTTAACTTAAAATATTTTATCCTGAGCTTCCACAAAACTATAACACAAAAATTCCACTTCCCAATTCCTCAATTCTTTTTCATTGGAACCCAGTGTGTCACTATTGGAGTTCAATTTCCTCAGTTATTATCTTCCTAAAATGTCCTCCTTTATCTTAAAGTGCTGGCATTTTGCACAGGAGGAAAGCAAGTTGGATTTATGTCTCTAGCGGCATGAGCAGAGAAATAACCTACAACTTGCAGAAGAAGAAATATTTATTGTGGCTGTGAATGTTCATTTTTTAAATTTGATGGGCAGGTATTTACTGGAATAGAGTAGTGTTAAGACTGAAGTACAGAAGCCTGCTCCGGCTTTATATACAGGTGTGGTCACTGCCGGTACTACAGTATAGAGGAGCTGTAAAACAGTTATCTCTTAAAGGTACATACACAACAATTCCTCCCCTTTTAGATTAACAGTACCATAACATTCATTTAACAATTAACATTTTTAACATGCAATATTAACTGAAAATAGTCCATTTATAGATTCAGTCTTTGGGGCGGCTTCCTGATCCTTTCGGGATAGCGCCTTTCCTGAGGTTCTTGTTCTTGGTGCGGAGGCGATTCTGGCCCCTTTTTGTCGGTTAGTTCATCGGTTTCCACTGCTACCGGTTCGGAGGTAGATGCTACCGGTTTGTCGGGTTCATCCCCAGGTACTCGAGACATGGGGTTGACTCGTTCCTGTGACGTTAAGATCTGATCGACGTGGCGTCTCAGAATGTTCTCCCCGACATCCACTGTGTACATTAATGGCCCCTGCCTTGTGCATATCGTTCCGGGTTGCCATTTCTCTGTTCGGTAGCCACGGGCCAAGACTGCTTGTCCTACATTGAAGCTCCTTGTCGGCTTCTCATTGATGTGCTGGAATTGTTTATCCTCAACATTTCTTCGCACATTGGGTCTGAGCAAATCCAGACGAGATCTCAACCTTCGGTTAAAGAACATCATGGCTGGGGTCTGGTTGGTAACTGCATGTGTCGCATTTCTGTAGGCCAATAGGAAATTGTCCACCTTATGCTGTAGTGGAATTTCATCGTCGCACGTGGCCTTTATCGCCTTTTTAAAGGTTTGTACGAACCTTTCAGCCAATCCATTTGTGGCTGGATGATACGGGGCGGATGTGTAATGCCTTACCCCATTCCTTCTCATAAATTTTCAAAACTCTTCGGACACAAACTGTGGTCCATTATCAGAGCAAATCTGCTCTGGCAAGCCGTTCCTGGCAAATATGGTCCGTAGGACTGCAATCGTTTTCTCTGTAGTGGATGAGGACATTTTTATCACCTCAGGCCATTTCGAGTGAGCATCCACTGCTATTAAGAACATTGAGTCCATGAATGGACCAGCAAAATCAATATGCACCCGTTGCCATGTAGAGGAGGGCCACTCCCATGGGTGTAGAGGGGCATGTGGTGGTGCATTTTGGACCTTCTGGCATCCTGAGCAGCTCTTGGTTAGGTCCTCGATTTGTTGATCGATCCCCGGCCACCACACATAAGCCCTAGCAAGGCTTGTCATTTTCACCCCTCCCAGATGACCTTCATGAAGCTCATTTAGCAGTCTCTCCCTTAACTTGGGTGGAATCACCACTCGGGATCCACACATCACTGTCCCCTGGCATACTGACAGCTGTTCTCTTCTGGATGAGAATGCTGGCAACAGTGAGTCGCCATGTGTTGGCCATCCCCTCACCATCAAATCATATACCCGAGACAGTGTCGGATCATTGCGGGTCTCCTTCTCTATATCCGCGCTCGTTACTGGCAATCGTTCAATTATTGACGAATAAAATATCTCGATAGGGTCCACTGCTGGTGCTTCCTCCACAGTAGGCAGTGGCAGGCGTGATAGCCCATCAGCGTTTCCATGCTGTTTTGTGCCTTTATATTCTATTTCATATTGATTCGCCCCTAGAAACAGGGACCATCTTTGTAACCGTTGTGCAGTCATCGCTGGAACGCCCTTCTTAGGATTAAAGATGGAGACAAGTGGTTGGTGGTCAGTCAGCAAGGTGAACTTCTGCCCATGCAGATAGTGGTTGAATTTTTTTACTCCCCATACTAGGCTGAGGGCCTCCCTGTCGATCTGGGCGTAGTTGCGCTCGGCTGAGGTTAGTGACCGAGACGCAAAGGCTACTGGCCTCTCCAACCCATCTGGGAACTTGTGCGACAGCACCGCTCCAATACCATAGCGTGATGCATCACATTCCAAACGAATTGGTAGTGCTGGGTTGAAATGGGCCAACACCTCTTTTGATGTGATCAATTCTTTACACTTCTGGAAAGCTCGTCTACGTTCGTCATTCCACTTCCATGGCATCCCTGTTTGCAGTAGGGTGTTCAGTGGGTGTAATACCGTGGACAAATTTGGTAAGAACTTATGGTAGTTGTTTACCAGCCCGAGGAACGACCTCAGTTGTGACACATTTTCCGGTGCTGGAGCCTTGACTACTGCCTCAATCTTTTCAGGGGACTTATGTAACCCCTCTTCATCGATGACGTGGCCACAATACGAGATCTGCTTCTGGAAAAACTCGCACTTGTGGCGATTAGCTCGTAGCCCATATTCCTTTAATCTGGTGAGCACCTTCTCCAAGTTGGCGAGGTGATCACTGTCATTTTCGCCCGTGACCAGGATGTCGTCCAAATAACACTGGGTCCCTGGAATCCCTTGCAGGACTTGATCCATCGCCCTTTGCCAAATAGCCGGAGCCGATGCTACCCCGAACACCAGCCGGTTGTATTGATAGAGACCTTTATGAGTGTTGATCGTGAGGTATTTCGAGGCTTCTTCTACCTCCATTTGCAAGTACGCCTGGGCTAGATCAATTTTGGTGAAGCGTTTACCTCCAGATAGCGAGGCGAAAATATCCTCAGTTCGTGGAAGCGGATATTGTACCGTGTGAAGGACTGGGTTCACTGTCGCCTTAAAATCCCCACAGATGCGGACCTTCTTTGGTTCCCCAGGCGTATTACTCAACGACCTCTTCATTACAGGAACGGTGGGTGTAGCCCACTCGCTCCAGTCTACTTTGGACAGTACTCCTGAACGTTCCAACCCTTCCAGCTCTGCTTCGACGGCTGGTCTGATCGCATAAGGCACTGGTCTGGCCTTCAGAAACTTTGGGCTTGCATTTTCCTCTATTTTAATCGTTGCTGTTATGCCTTTTAGTGTTCCGAGTCCCTCCTGGAACACTTCTTTTGCGTCAGTTAGCATTTTTGACAGTCGTCCAGGTGTGACGTCATCATCCTTTTTGGCCTCAACCTTCAGTGCCTGTATGGAATGCCAATCTAATTGTATCTTCCGGATCCAGTCACATCCTAGCAGTGGTGGTCCTGCATCTGGCCATACATATAAGTCCATTTTAGGTATTTCCTGGCCTTTGTATATCACTTTCACCCTTATTTTTCCTTTGGGGTAGACTTTTTGCCCCGTGTACGTCTTCAAGACAATCTCTCTAGCTTTCAAGGGTATATGTGAAAATAGCCGCTTGTAGTCCCTTTGGTTTATGACTGTTGGGGCTGATCCTGTGTCCAATTCCATTTTCACTTGGACTCCGTCTATCTTGAGTGTAACCCAGATAGTCTGGTGATCCTCCATTTTGGTTACCTTATGTAGTTTCAGACAACCCAGCTCCTTGCTTCCGGAGTCTGTCACTTTTCTGTTCGTCTGAACTACTGTCCATCACCTTGTGTACCTTTTTGTACTTCTCCTGTGGAGATTTCTTGCTGTTGGTTTTCTTCCCAGACCTGCAGACTCTTGCTGTGTGTCCTGCTTTTCCACACTGTCTGCACACTTGGTCCTTGAACCAACAATCCTTCTGGTCGTGTGTTGTTCTGCCGCAGCAATTACACTTCCCTGTTACATAGGACATTTCATTGGTGCCATATTCTTGCGGTCTCCGTTGTATCTCTGCAGCGCCCCTTGCGGCTGCTTCGTGTGATACTGCCATACTGAAAGCCTTGTCCAGCGTAAGATCCTTTTCTGATAGAAGCCGTTTCTGGGTTCCTTCACTTTGAAGCCCACACACAAACTTGTCCCTTAACGTATCTGCTAGTCCCACTCCAAACTGGCAGTGTTTCGATAGCTTGCGCAGTTCCGTTACGTACTCAGCATTGCTTTCGTCTTTGTGTTGGTTCCTTTTATGGAACTTAAATCGTTCTGCTATCAGCAGCGGTGTGGGGTATAAGTGGTCCTGTAGGATTTCTACTATGCTTTCGAAATTCTTATTCACAGGCTTCTCTGGGGTTATTAGGTTTCGCAGTAACCCATAAGTTTTTGCACCCATGGAATTTAACAAAACCAGTGCTTTCCTAGCATCTGGCACTTCATTCGCCCTGCAGTACACCTCAATACGTTTCACATATGTCGCCCAATCTTCGACTTCATTGCCGAACGTAGAGATACTGCCACTCTTCGGCATCCCTGGGTGTGATTTAATTGTCAAAAATGGCGTCTCCTGCGCTTTCCCTTCTTCTCCGCTGGCACAAAATGGCGTCTCCCGCGCTTTCCTTTCTTCCCGCGCTCGCCCTTCTCCGCTGCGGCTTCTAAAAATGGCGTCTCCCGCGCTCTCCCTTCTTCTCCCCGCGGACACTGTTCAGCCCTTGAGCCCTGGCTGTGCTCTGCGCGTTTTTTTTTTTCTGTGCACCTTTCCCGTTTCTGCCGCTCGGTCCTGAACCCGGCTGCTGCTTTACCCTCTCTCTCTCCGTTTTGTTTTTCCTCGACGCCGCTCGGTTTTCAACTCCCGCCTGCGCCCTGTGCGCTTCACCCTCTATCTTACCCCGTCGACGCTGCTCGGCTTTCTCTCCGCCGTCGGTCGGCTCCAGCCACCGCTGTCCGGGAAGTGTCTGCGCTGTACCTGTCATCAGTCTGTTGCTGATCGTCATGGCTGGGGAACCAAGCCCGGCTCTCCACAGCCTCCCCTGCGATGTTCACTCTCTGCCGGACGACTGGGCGGTTACTCGTGGTCGACGCCCGTGTTTCTGGCCTCGACTTTCTTCCACCGCCCTCCCGGAGCGAATCCTCGAAGGGAAATGCAGAGTTGCAGGTAGATTCGAATCGACACTCGTCGCCACTGTTAGACCCGTGATTCTTTAAATAGGATGTTTCCCCAATAACTACACGGATGCTGTAACTTAACAATCAACAGGTATTTACTGGAGTAGAGTAGTTTCAAGACTGAAGTACAGAAGCCTGCTCCGGCTTTATATACAGGTGTGGTCACTGCCGGTACTGCAGTATACAGGAGCTGTAAAACAGTTCTCTCTTAAAGGTACATACACAACAGAACTAACCAAGCTCAAACTGAGACGAATCATTTTGGCACCTCTTAGTACAACCAGGCACATTCAGATGGAATTATTCCCTGACCGATTTCAGCAGGTGCCCCACTGCAAGCACCAATGCCAAGTCCTCATAGTATCCCCCACTCCATCCAGAATAAATACAGCCACAACTTTTAACCTTGTGCTAAGCTTGTTGAGTCTGTGGTTTCAATTGCAGTTATACTGAATAACAGGACACAGACTACAGAAGTAAGTAAACAGGTCTTTAGTGATTGAGGGTCAGGGCTGAACTGGGATACACTTTGCTCTGCAGGGTTTATATACCGGTGTGGTCACCACCGGTACTACAATGTACAGGAGCCATCAAAAAGTAGTCCATCACCTTAAGGTATCCTCTTAAGGTGGTACAGGTTACATACACTACAATTGCTCCCCTTTTAGCTTAACAGTGTACACCCCAAATTAAACATTACATGGATAACATATATACAATTTACACACAACTGTTCAAAGATTCAGTCTCTGAGGAGGCCTCCTGATTCGGCCCGGATAACGCCTTTCAGGGGTCTCTGGTTCTCGTTGCTGGGGTGACTCATCCACTTGATCTCCTATGGATTGAACATCATCAGGTACGTTCGAGTCTGAGGTAGATGCTACAGGCTCAATAAGTTCTTCAACTGGTGTCTCTGCCGTAGACATGGGGTCGACCCTTGTTCTCGATTCCACAAGTTGGTCAGCATGACGTATTACGTTCTCTCCAACGTCTACTGTGTACATCAAGGGTCCTTGCCGTGCACGAATTGTTCCAGGTTGCCATTTATCATCCTTATAGTCCCTGGCCAACACTGGTTGTCCTATTTCGAAACTACGAGTGGCCTTGTTATTTACATGCTGGAATTGCTTGTTTTTGACTTCCCTTCGCACATTGGGTTTTAACAAATCCAACCGGGACCGCAACCTTCTGTTATAGAACATTATGGCAGGGTTTTGATTTGTCACTGAATGCGTGGCGTTTCGATACGCCATCAGGAAATTGTCCACCTTGTGTTGTAGTGGAATATGGTCTTCACTCATGGCCTTTATCGCCTTTTTGAACGTTTGAACAAATCTCTCGGCCAACCCATTTGTAGCCGGATGATATGGGGCAGATGTATAGTGTTTCACCCCATTCTTTTTCATGAATTTCTGGAATTCTTCTGACACGAACTGTGGTCCGTTGTCTGAACATATTTGCTCCGGCAACCCATTCCTTGCAAATATGGTTCTTAGAACTGCGATCGTCTTCTCAGAGGTAGTGGTCGACATCTTAATCACTTCTGGCCATTTAGAATGTGCGTCTACTGCTATCAAAAACATGGAATCCATGAATGGACCTGCAAAGTCAATATGCACACATTGCCATGGGGCTGAAGGCCATTCCCACGGGTGCAGTGGTGCAATTGGAGGTGCATTTTGAACTTTTTGGCACCCTGAGCAGCTTTTAGTCAGATCCTCTATTTGTTTGTCGATACCTGGTGATATACCTTAAATAGCTACAGAGACTGGTAGTTATAACTCACAGTTGGCTTTTAATAGCTTAGAACTGGACAGAACAGAACACACATGTTAGCCTTCTGACCAGCTTCTCAGAAGTGAACTAGGAGGCGGAGCCAGGGGCGAAGTAACAGATCAGGACAATCAATGGCACAGCAGAGTGGTATACAGTACATCAGCATTCCTGGCCAACCAAGAAAACAGCAGGGTTACAATAGATTACAATAGGAAACTATACACAGGTAGAATAAGGTATATACTTAAAAGACTTATTTCACCACACCTGGCCACCACACATAAGCCCTAGCAAGGCTTTTCATCTTGACTCCCCCCAGATGACCTTCGTGCAATTCTATCAGAACTCTCTCTCTTAATTTTGGAGGAATAATCACCCTTGTTCCATTCATCAGTGTTCCTTGACATACGGACAGCTGTTCTCGTCTGGCTGAGAATGCTGGTAACAGTGGTTCGCCATGTGCTGGCCATCCCTTCACTGTCAAGTCGTAGACCCGAGACAGTGTCGGGTCATTTCGGGTCTCTCTCTCAATACCCGCATTGGTGACTGGTAAGCATTCGATGATGGTCGAGTGAAATATCTCTACAGGGTCAACTGCCGGTGCCTCTTCCGCTGTAGGTAGTGGCAGGCGCGACAGCCCATCAGCATTACCATGTTGTTTTGTACCTTTGAATTCAATATCATATTGATGTGCCCCTAGGAAAAGGGACCATCTCTGAAGCCTCTGCGCCGTCATTACCGGAACACCCTTCTTAGGGTTGAAAATGGAAACCAACGGCTGGTGATCTGTCAGCAGCGTAAACTTTTGGCCTTGCAGGTAATGGTTAAATTTCTTAACTCCCCACATGAGGCTGAGAGCCTCCCTATCTATCTGAGCATAGTTGCGCTCAGCAGAGGTCAATGATCTGGATGCGAAAGCGACTGGCCTTTCCGAGCCATCTGGAAACTTATGTGAGAGCACTGCCCCGATACCATATGGAGAAGCATCACAAGCTAAGCGAATAGGCAGCGTTGGGTTAAAGTGAGCCAACACTTCCTTGGAGGTGATCAATGCTTTGCTCTTTTGAAAAGCCCGCTTACAATCATCGCTCCACTTCCATGGTATTCCCATTTGCAAAAGAGTGTTTAGCGGGTGTAACACTGTGGATAAATTTGGAAGAAACTTATGGTAATAGTTAACCAACCCGAGGAACGACCTCAACTGGGATACATTCTCCGGTGCAGGAGCTTTTACAACACCTTCGATCTTGTCAGGTGACTTATGGAGCCCCTCCCGGTCAATGACGTGGCCGCAGTACGAGATTCGCTTTTGAAAGAACTCACATTTCTGGCGATTAACTCTGAGCCCATATTCTTTCAATCTGATGAGCACCTGCTCCAAATTCGCGAGGTGATCGTTATCGTTATCTCCTGTAATCAGGATGTCATCCAGGTAGCATTGTGTGCCTGGAATTCCCTGCAATACCTGCTCCATGGCCCTTTGTCAAATCGCTGGAGCTGATGCCACTCCAAAAACCAGTCTATTATACCGATATAAGCCCTTATGCGTGTTGATCGTGAGATACTGACGTGACGCTTCATCAACTTCCATCTGTAGGTACGCCTGCGCCAGGTCTATCTTAGTGAAGTGTTTCCCGCCAGACAGCGAAGCGAAGATATCTTCAATCCGCGGAAGCAGATATTGCACCGTGTGAAGAACCGGATTAACAGTGATCTTGAAATCGCCACGGATGCGAACCTTCCCAGGTTCCCCCGGCTTGTTGCTCAACAAACACTTCATGACAGGAACAATGGGTGTAGCCCATTTGCTCCAGTCCACCTTGGACAGTACCCCTGAACGTTCTAGCCCTTCCAGCTCTGCTTCCACAGCAGGTCGTATCGCATAAGGCACCGGTCTGGCTTTGAAAAATTTTGGGTTTGCATGTTCTTCAACCTTGATGGTTGCCGTAATTCCTTTCAGTGTTCCAAGTCCCTGTTGGAACACCTCCTTAGCATCGTCTAAGATTTTGGACAGTCGTTTAGGTTTGACGTCGTCCTCCTTACAGGCCTCTACAGTCAGTGCTTGTATGGAATGCCAGTCCACATTTATTCTCCGGATCCATTCCCGTCCCAGTAGTGGCGGACCTCCATCAGGTAACACATACAAGTCCATTTTCTGAAATTCTTTACCATTGTAGACCACGTTTACTTTTATCTTTCCTTTGGGGTGTACTATTTGCCCCATGTATGTTTTCAATACAATCTCCGTATCCCTCAGGGGAATGTGCGAGAATAACCTTTTGTAATCTTGCTTATTCATGACCGTTAATGCCGACCCAGTGTCCAATTCCATCTTCACTTGGACTCCTGCTATCCGAAGCGTGACCCAGATAGTTTGGTGGTCTGCTGTGTTACCCACATTATGTATTTTCAGACAACCCAGTTGCTTACTGCTGGAGTCTGAATCCGTCTTCTGTTCATCCGAACTGTTCTCTGTCACCTTGTGTACTTTTTTGTACTTCTCCTGCGGTGACTTTTTGCTGCTGGTCTTCTTTCCTGACCGGCATACTCTCGCTATGTGACCAAGTTTGCCACATTGCCTGCATTCTTTATCTTTTGAACCAGCACTGGTTCTGGTCATACGTTGTCCTTCCACAACGATAGCACTTTACTGTGCCCAATGCCATTTCATTGGTGCTGAATTCCAATGGCCTTTGCTGTATCTCTGCAGCGCCTCGTGCTGCTGCCTCATGGGATGCTGCAATGCTGAAAGCTTTGTCCAGCGTAAGATCCTTTTCCTCCAGCAGTCGCTTCTGGGTTCCTTCCCTTAGGAGCCCACACACAAACTTATCTCTCAGTGCGTCTGTTAGTCCTGTTCCGAACTGGCAGTACTTTGATAACTTGCGCAGTTCTGTTAGGAATTCAGCGTTGTTTTCTTCTTTAAGTTGAATTCCTTTGTAGAATTTAAATCGTTCCGCTATCAGCAGCGGCGTGGGGTTTAAATGCTCCTGCAGGATAGTAACAATATCTGCGAAACTCTTCCCTACCGGTTTGTCTGGTGTTACAAGGTTCCTTAATAACCCGTACGTCTTCGCACCCATTGCGTTTAATAGGGTTAGTGCTTTCTTATCCTCCGGTACCTCATTCGTTGTACAGTAAACTTCGATGCGTTCCACATAAGTGGCCCAATCTTCCACATCGTTATCAAAAGCAGTGATGTTACCCATTTTTGGCATCCTTGCTGAGTTTCTCCTTCCCCTTTGGATATTATTATTTATTTATTTATTTATTTATTTATTCAAAATGGCGGCTTTTCCCATGCTTGGCGGCTTTTCCCGCGCTTGTCTTCTTCCCCCGCCAACTCAAAATGGCGATTCCCGCGCTGTTGCCGTCCACGCCTCCCAGCGGTCCTTTATTTTCCCCTGCGTTGCTGCTCTTGTTCCCCCGCCGCTCCCGCGGTCCCTGTGGCCATAAACGCTTTTCTGGCTGCTGCGCGTCTCTGCCCGATTGCAGTCCGGCCCCTGACACCAGCTGCGGTCGTGTTCTCCGCCCTTTTCGTCGTTTTCCCTCCCCTTCTCCCCTGACAACTCGGCCGACTTCCCCCCCCATGCCGCTCGATCGGGCTTACCCGCCGCTGTCGTAGAAGGGATGCTCACTGATGCTTGATTTCGTGGTCAGCAAACCAACCCGGGTTTCCGATGGCCTCCCGTGCGATGCAGGATGTTGAGGGCGGATGCCCTTTTTCGACGCCCGTTCCTGAGGACGAAGCTTCCTTTGATGCAAAACTGCCGCAAGGTAAGATCAGACTCGTCGCCACTGTTGAGTCTGTGGTTTCAATTGCAGTTATACTGAATAACAGGACACAGACTACAGAAGTAAGTAAACAGGTCTTTAGTGATTGAGGGTCAGGGCTGAACTGGAATACACTTTGCTCTGCAGGGTTTATATACCGGTGTGGTCACCACCGGTACTACAATGTACAGGAGCCATCAAAAAGTAGTCCATCACCTTAAGGTATCCTCTTAAGGTGGTACAGGTTACATACACTACAAAGCTGACGCATGAAAAACTTTCTGATCTAAGTAATGTTTGACCACACTGAGTAGCTATTAGTTGAAATGTTATAATGATTAAAGCTACTATGTTGGCAGAATAAATTTGAAAATGTTCAAGCTTATCCCTTTGTACAAAAGAGTTTTACATAATACATGAGGCTTCACAGCAACAGGCTCTGCAGCATCACGACACTAGTAATAAGTATGATCCTCTCCTTCAAATTCACTACATAGCACTTCATAGTTTTGTAAAAGCTGTCATAAATGGGTGCAGTGTTCTCATAAAAATATTGCCAACATCCTCTTGTCCACTTGATGCAAACTTAAGATTGTGTGTTCAAATGGTTACCCAGGTCATTGTAGTTACACGTCCTGTAATTGTACTTTTGCATTTCAATATTTTACACCTCTCGGTTCTAGTTCGAGTTCCCAGATATATTTTAGTGTTAGATCAAAGATTACATTTGAAACATTGGTTGCAAAACGAACTTCTTAGAGCCTTAGTTTCCTGTTGTCATAATCTTGTGTGACAAATGAAACTTGCAGTTTAAAATTGTCATTGCTGCTTCATTTTGTAATCGGCTACGAGTGGTTGGGGGTCAGTTGACAGCCTCATTTATGTGCACCTGAGAGAAAACACAAACCCAGCATCAAAGCAGCTGACCTGAGAAAAGTCCTGTAAAATTATTTATGTAAAGCGGATACAAATTCTGAATTTAGCCATGTGAGGGTAGATTTACTGAGGCCCCGCACAAGGACAGGAAATTGGATCTTTGGCCACAGGTACCTAAATTGCAGAATGCACAAATTGCCGATAGACTATTTCTGCAATGAAAACGAGGCCACACTGCCAGAAAGTCTCATTTAAATTAAATCATTTGGGAAATTGAGCTCCTCATCCAAACTTGCAACATGCTGCTTTCCAAGTTGAAATAGCTGAACGAGGGATCCTGGTTCCTGCCCTGTTCAAATAGGCCTCGTAAAGGTAGGCAGAAGTCACTGTCATCCTAAATTTCTGTTTTTCTTTGTTGTTTTATAATGACTTCTACTGATTTTGCTCCTTGCATTAATTGCTTTTGGTGGGAACTCTACCATTTTTGCATTTTGTTTTTTCCCGCTGCAAATGCTTTCCTTTGTTATTCGTAGTTGCTGTGGGCATTTAAATAGCATTATACAAAGTGATGAGTATGGGCACTCCATGCTGGTTTATGAACATTCTGCATACTTCAGATGAGAAGGAGGAGTTAATGAAGGATCACCAAATGCAGCTACAATGACACCTGAAGTGTTTTATCCGCACCCATCACTGCCCCTAAGCCCCATGTTTATAGACTCCTCCACACCTGGATATGTCTGAGGAGACTTGTACCTTTTGTTGGAAGATGACCTGCAGATAACATCTGGAACAGGGACTGCTCTTCCTGTAAAAGTGAAGGTTGCCACAACATGAAGCTTTCATACTACCAGATCTATCTAAGCCTCCCCAGTAACATGTGCCACTTCAATTAGTCTGCAGTGCACATGCTTATTAAGCAAGTGACAGAAGCTGTTTTTACAAGGGGCCATATTTTCATCAAGTGACATCAACTAGACAGAGCTTGGGCCAGGTGGTAGGTTTCCTTCAAGTGCAAGGTGCCACAGACGGTGCCCATTTGGGTATCAGGGTTCCTCCTATCAACCCTGGGGCCTGCATGCGAAGGACATGTTTGCACACAAGTGCCTCTCCACCACGCCATGACTGAGGTCAAAACACAGCCATGGGGAATCACAAGTTCAAGCCCATGTTCCACTTCTCCATGGTACAGTGCACTGGAGCTCCAATATATTGTGGCACATCACCAACAGCATGGATGGCATGTTTAGCCCAGATGTTGCCCACCTACATTTATTCTATAGGGGCAGGAAACTCTCAAGTTACAAATGTTCAACTTTTTGGAATGGTAACAACATCTAATCCTCGCTGGAGCAAATAACTTGAAGAGTTGGTGAAAGAGCGGCTGTTCTACAAAACCCGTGTTTACCATGTGATAGAATATTATAGCCTTGTTTGTCAAGGTGCAGAACGACTGCTTTCTTGCTCCAAAACCAAAGCCATTCAGATTCAGTGGGCTTTGAGGCTGGCCAACTGCATTTTCTGCTCTGTGTATTAGACAGATGTGCCTAATCCATCAGTTTTCTGCAAAACTTCGATCAGAGTAGCACCCCAGAATTAATGGCGCTTTTTCCAATAACCACTGTTGCATCTGCACTTCAACATCATGCACTAATTTAAAACAGCCATGCAAAATAATTCACTTTTTTTTTTCCTCGCCATTGAACTCTCTCCAAGACAGCACTATCACATGAAAACAGGAGTTCAGGTGCACAGTAAACCACCAGGGTTTCTGGAGCATGCTTTAGCATATGGGCAATCCATAACTTGCCAAATGGTAACTCAGTATAGTTTCCTGTGCATTTAGCAACTGCCAAAGTCAAACTTATAAGACAGTAGTCCTTGTTAAAGGTTGTTCTGGTTGCAAATAGCTTTATGCCATCTAATATGTGGAAAAAATACTGTGGCCTAGAAATTCGGTTGGTTGCGCCAGCGATTAGCGCCTAAAGAGCCCGAGAATTGGGGCGTTACCCAATGTTCGGGCGGGCGCAATGAAGATAGCGCCACCTCCCATATTGAGTATCCTTTTAGCGCCTGCGCTAACTCTTTGCGCGCGCCCGCGTGCGCAGGCAGATCATGACGTCATTTTAGTGTGCAACGCCTTTTTGGCGCCCCGGACCAGATACTCGGTGGCACCCGCAACCTTTCCGCCTGGCGCTATTAGTGACAGTTGGATGGAACGTTCCCAGGCGCCCCTCGGAGTCGGGGGGGCTCTATTTAAAGGGGACAGCTCTAGTATAAAAGCTGCAGCCACTTGGCCTGTTCATTCTGATCGTTGCTGGAGAGAGTTGCTGACCTTCTGTTGCACAGTAATTTTCTGATTTAGCCTTCGGAGACTTGGGACCTGCAGCCCTGTCCGGAGCAGTTGGAGCGCTAGACTTAACTGTGTCTTGCCCGTCTGGCATAGCAATGGGAGCTGCTTTGGAGGGGAACGTCCTCATGGCCGGACATTTGGCAGGGCACAGAGACGGCGGGAGAGAGGGCCGGGATTGGCCAGAAGGAGGAGGGGCAATGGAGGTCGCCCAATCCGACGATATGCTGAGAGGGTTTTCAGGCAGCAGGTGTCATACGTTACCATGTCGGAGGAGCAGTGTCTGCGAAGGCTCAGATTCGGTAAGGAGGTTGTGACTGAGCTGTGCCACCTACTTGCTGAAGATCTGCAGCCGCGTCTACGGTGCAGGACCTCTGTCGGTGGCCGTCAAAGTGACTTTTGCCCTCAACTTTTACGCCAGCAGATCCTTTCAGTCAGCCACTGGGGACATCGCGAATATATCACAATTTGCAGTGCATTGTTGCATCCGGCAAGTGACAGCTGCCCTCTATAGAAGGAGGCGTGAATTCATCACCTTCCCTGTGACCCTGGAGAAGCAGGGGGAGCGCGCGCAGGGCTTCGCTGCTATTGCAGACTTCCCCATTGTGCAGAGGGCCATTGATTGCACACACGTGGCTTTGCGGGCGCCATTACAGAATCCTGAGGAGTTCCGCAACCGCAAGGGGTTCCACTCCCTCAATGTCCAGCTGGTCTGTGACCACCGGCAGATGATCATGGCAGTCAACGCACAATTCCCTGGCAGCAGCCACGATGCGTTCATCCTGCAGCAGACCTCAGTTACTGACCTTTTTGAGGGCCCGGCTCACCCACGAGGCTGGCTTCTTAGCGACAAGGGCTATCCTCTCTACCCATGGCTCATGACCCCACTCCGTTTGCCTGCCACCCCGGCAGAAGAGCTTTACAACAGCAGCCATCAGGCGACCAGGAACATTGTGGAGCACACTATTGGTGTGCTCAAACAGCGTTTCCGCTGTCTAGACCATTCAGGGGGAGCCCTGCAGTACTCGCCGGAGCAAGTGGGTCGCATCGTCGTCGTCTGCTGCATGCTCCACAACTTGGCCATTCGACGAACCCAGCCAATGCCAGCCGACCCTCAAGGTCCAGCAGAGCAGGCGGACGAGGAGGAGGAGGAGGAGGAAGAGCAGGCGGACGAGGAGGAGGAGGAGGAAGATGGGAGGGCTCCTGAAACTGGAAGGGCCGTCCGTCAGAGGCTAATAAGGACTCGGTTCTAGGCCCCTCTGACGGAATGATGGGTGTCATTCGTACCGCGCACTTCGGCTCGCACAAAGCCTATGAAGGCCACCATGATTGTAAATAGTTCAGAGTACCATTGTAAATAAAACATTTTCTTTATTGTCAAAAAAGTGCTTTCTTCCAGCATGACGTCATGTCAACAGAAACCATAACTAACAAAATAACAGATAACTCTGGCAAAGTCGCGAAACTAAACAAGCCATCACAAACAATCGCAACAGGTGAGGGCGTCCTTGAATTTGGAGAAAGATATGTCTCAGCACCTCCCTCTACTGCTGGCCCCTTGATGGAGACCGACTCCTCTTTCGCGGTCGGCCCCTTCCCTCCCTGCAGCTCCTACGTAATTGAACCCCAGTGGCGGCGTCAAGGCTGGGGGATGCCTGCTGAGTGTCTGGAAGCGCAGAAGCCCCTGATGACCTCTGGGCTTGGAGGGCGCGGAAGCTGGCTGCTTCAAATGGGCATGGCTGGAAGCAGTGTGCACTGCAGGTGGTGGCAGCTGCACTGCAGACGTTCCAGCGGTGGCATGAGCAACGCTCACCTGCCGAGAGAGGACACCTGCACCATGGTCGGACGACACACTGGCTCTCTGAGGGGACCGGTTCGGATCATTCGCCACAATCGACTGCTCCACTGATTCATGGCCTCCTGTGGTACTGGAAGGGCCCGGGGTGATCCTGGCTGATGCAGATAGGGTGGCAGCAGTGAGAGTTCGCGTTGCCTCAATCTGGGTGTGGACGAGGCCAGCAAGTGACTGCGTGGCAGCAGTGAGGACCTGTGTGGCAGGTGCCAGTGCTTCGGAGAAGCCCGGGACAGTTCTTTCCACTGCTTCGGACAAGGCCGGAGCAGTCCGTTCCACTGCCTCGGACAAGCCCTGGACAGACCTTTCCAGGGATTGTCCGAAGCTCTGAACAGTCCTTTCCATAGCGGCCTCGAAGCCCTGGACAGTCCTCTCCATTGTTGCCCCAAAGTCCAGCACACTCTTTGCCAGTGTGTCGATCGACTGAGGCATCCTCCCCACTGCAGCCATAAGCTCGGTGTGCCTGAGCCGGGCCTGGGTGCTCATTTCGGCAAGGCTACGCACCTCCTCTGCACTCTGTGCAGCAGTCATCGTGCCCTGCCTTGCCCTCCGGGGAGCCGGTCCCCGAACTTGCCTACCCCCCTCGCGTTGCTGCAGGCCGCTTGTTCCGGCAACTGGCTCCTCATCAGAGCCCCCCCCCCCTCCCCTCCAGGGAACTACTATCCCCAGTCTGCAGATGTGTAGGCTCCCTTGAGGCTGGAACGGATGGTCCGGCTTCCTCCTGATCCTCGCCTCCGGAGGCACTGGCAGCTTCAGGGCCCGGCTCCCGAGCTGGTGATGCAGCATCTGAAAGCAGGGAGGTGGAAGAGTGGCTTTAGCAAAAGGACAGCTTGGCAGCAAGGGATGCCAGATTGCGGCAAGGCTATGACATGGGTCCACAGTGAGAAAGCATGCTGGCGGGGGAACAAGTGGAAGGAGACAGTTGTAAAAGGTGAGAACCTTACTGTAGTGTATGTACCTTTAAGAGCCCCTGTGTACTGTAGTACCGGTAGTGACCACTCGGGTATATAAGCCTGTATAGCGTCTTGTATCTTTTAGTTCACCTCCAGACTTTGTTCAGTAAACACCTGTTAAACCAACTCCTGCATTCCTTGTCTCCATTAACACACGGATACAACAGTGGCGACGAATTGGAAACAGACTTACCTGCAATTCGGCAGCACCTCAAGGAGATCGATTCCTCAGACGAAGGTCGAAGAAAAAAAAAAGAAAAAACTGTGGTTTCACCAGCTAGCCGGGCTGGTGGCAGGTACTGCACTAATCCTTCCTGGGCGGCGGGCTGGGGCTCGATCGGGTGGCTCTGCAGCGGGGCCGAGCAGCGAGTTGGAAGACGGAGGCAAACAGAGACGGAGGGTGGAGCACTCTGGAGACGGCCGGCGCTGCAAAGCAGGTCGGCGTTCGGACCAAGCAGAGGGAGGGAAAAGTCCCAGAGAGTCCGGCAGGAACGAGTCTCCAACTATTAAAAAATATTTGTGTAAATAAAAACCGCGGAGAACAGCGTTGTCAGCAGCGGCGGGAAAGCGCAGGAGGCGCCATTTTTTCTTGGCAGGGAAGAAAGGAAAGTGCGGGAGGCGCCATTTTTGATTTTCAGGATGCCTAAGACTGGCAATATTACTGCTTTCGATAGTAATATAGAGGATTGGACCACATATGTGGAAAGAGTGGAAGTATATTGCACAGCGAATGAAGTAGAGGATGATAAAAAGGCATCGGTACTTCTAAATCTGATGGGCGCAAGGACATACGGGCTGTTACGAAACTTAATCACTCCAGCCAAACCGATGGACAAGAATTTTAAGGAGATTGTTGATACCCTACAGGAGCACTTAAACCCAACACCGCTGCTGATAGCGGAACGATTCAAATTCTTCAGGAGGAATCAGCACAAGAATGAAAGTAACGCTGATTACCTCACCGAATTAAGAAAGCTGTCAAAGCACTGCCAATTCGGGGCAGGACTGGCAGATTCTCTACGAGACAAATTCGTCTGCGGTCTCCAAAGTGAAGGAACACAGAAAAGGCTACTTTCTGAGAAAGATTTGACACTGGACAAGGCTTTCAGTGTGGCTGTATCATACGAAGCAGCAGCAAGAGGAGCTGCAGAGATACAGCAAAAGACATGGGACTTCGGCACCCATGAAATGACACAGGGTTTCAAGAGATGTTATCACTGCGGCAGATCCACCCATGACCAGAGGGACTGCTGGTAAAAGGACAAAGCATGCAGGCAATGCGGAAAGATGGGACACATTGCACGTGTATGCCGATCTGGAAACAAAAAATCCACTGACAGAAAAAAAATCAATAAGGAAAAGTACAGAAAGGTACAAATGATGACGGACAGTAGCTCCGAAGACCAGAAGAGCGATAGCGACTCCGGAAACAAGAGACTAAGCTGTCTCAAATTACATAATGTAATTGCCAAAGAAGATTACCAGACCATTTGGGTTACCCTCACGATAGCGGGGTCCCCAGTTAAAATGGAGCTAGATACAGGATCAGCTCTGACCGTCATAACTCGACGGGATTACGAGCGGCTATTTCTGCATATACCTTTGAAAGACACATCCATTATCTTGAAGACATAAATCTACAACATAAGGTAGATAACTTCTTGTTTGCGTACAGGAATGCAACACGTGGTTACAAACCAAACACCCGCCATGATGTTTTTCAATAGAAGACTAAGATGCCGGCTGGATTTGATCAAGCCAAACATCAGAAGGGACGTAGAGAACCGGCAATTTCAAGGCATGAATGAAAGGCCAACTAGAACCTTCCAGATATGTCAACAAGTTTTGGCCCGGGACTACCGTACCGAGAAATGGCAGCCTGGAACTATTTGCACACGACTAGGACCGCTGATGTATACCGTGGACATTGGAGAAAGCATAATAAGGCGCCATGCTGACCAGATCATAGAGTCATCTGAAAAGGGACAACCTACACCACAACTCTATACGCCTAATGATGAAGCAGAGTTACCCATAGTATCTACCTCCGATCCGGTGATACTGGAACCAGATGAACCCGACACTGGCATTCAAGCCGAATCGACCTTGCCAAAAGAACCTACTACACCACCGAAAACTATTACACCACCGAGGCGTTATCCGGACCGAGTCAGGAAGCCTCCAGAGAGACTGACTTATAATTTGATTAACTGCAGCAAATGTGTAGATTATTGTTCTTGTAAACATGTTAATTAATGATTACTTAAAATGTTATGTACTAATTATCTAAAAGGGGAGGAATTGTAGTGTATGTACCTTTTAAGAGCCCCTGTGTACTGTAGTACCGGTAGTGACCACTCAGGTATATAAGCCTGTATAGCGTCTTGTATCTTTTAGTGGGGCGGAGGTGGAAAGGGTGGCCAGCTTTAAGTTCCTCGGAGTCCACATCACGGAAGACCTCTCCTGGCCCCTCAACACCTCCTCTCTGGTGAAGAAGGCCCAGCAGCGCCTATATTTCTTGAAGAGGCTGAAGGGATGTAATCTGTCACCCCCGATCCTCTCTAACTTCTACCGCTGCACTATAGAGAGCATCCTGACAAACTGTATCACGGTATGGTATGGCAGCTGTAGCTCCCACCGGAAAGCCCTGCAGCAGGTAGTCAAAACTGCCCAACGCATTACCGGCACCCGGCTACCGACCATAGAACATATATATCAGAAACGCTGCCTACGGAGGGCACGGTCCATCATCAAAAACCCTACCCACCCCAGCCACAGTCTGTTCGCCCTCCTATCATCTGGAAGACACTACAGATGCATTCGCACCCGTACGACCAGATTTAGGAACAGCTTTCCCAGGGCTGTCATCCTACTGAACTCCACAAATAAACACTAAAGCCTGCACATCTGCCGATGCACTTTATTATGGTCATATTTATGCTAATATAGATGTACAAATGTATGTTGAAATGTTTAAGTGTCCTAATCCAAATTGTACACTCTCGGGAGCCGCAAGCCTACATTTCGTTGTACTGCACTTGTGCACTAACAATGACAATAAAAGTTGATTTGATTTGATTTGATTGATTTGACCTCCAGACTTTGTTCAGTAAACACCTGTTAAACCAACTCCTGCATTCCGTGTCTCCATTAACACACGGACACAACACTTACCATCGCTGTCGACAATGGGGTCGGCAGCTGCAGTGGTAACAGGACCACTCAGACGTCCTCCAAGAATCTGGTGCACTCTCTCCTCGGGATCCGTGAGAGTGGCCACTTGTGGAGGTCCTCCACCGGTTCGAAGCTGGTCTTTGCGAATCTTCGCCAGCTTGGACTGCAGGGGAAAGGAGGGGAAGTTATGTTACATGATGCCCTGACTGATCATCTCATGCCCCCCATGGTGCAAGAGCCCTTACATGATGCCCTGAGTCAAATGTGGATGTGTGTGCCCAGAAAGGGCCATCGGTGCTTGCTGGCAGATGGGCAATGGGGCACAGCCTACCCTGTAGCCATAAAGACAGGTGCAAATGAAGGGATGCAGAAGTTTGCAGAAACAACACTCACCCTGACGACCCGAGTGAGGTCGTTGAATTTCTTTCTGCATTGGACAGGGCTCCTGGTCACCATGTTGCTGGAGTTGACCCTCTGGCATACATCCCTCCAAGCTCGTCGGTAGTCCTTATGATTTGGCCTCCTGCCATTGTCTGGGTACAGAACATCTCGACGGCGCTCCACTGCGGCCACCAATTGCTCCAGAGCCTCATTGCTGAAGCGCTCTGCTCTGTCTCACCTTCTCCATTTGGTCCAAGTTTTTAGCGCCAGAGAGGGGCCTGCGCCGATTCTGAGGCCTACAAGGCGCTGAGTGTGGAAGCTGAGGCTGACTGACCCACCCCTTTAAGAGCCGGCCGGCGCCTGGAAGTCTCGTGGTTATTGGTAATTGAGAGCACCTGCGCTGCGCCGATATTAGGTTGCGCCGGAAGTTTAGCGCCTTAGGAGTCCCGTGCAACGCCTGAATTCGCGCCTCAATCACCTTTGGGGGCGATGCAACCCAATATCGCGCCAGGCGGCGATAAGTTGCGTCTGGCTATAAACTTTGCGCAGCGCCAGTTCTAATGCCTCAAGCGGGGCTATACCCAATTTCTAGGCCTGTATGTATAAAAGCTCCTACATAAAAAATCTTGTCATTTATAAGCACCCTATAATCATCCTCGGGATGTCTCTAAGCACTATACAACCAATAAATTATTAATTAATCTGTTTTAGTGATGTTGGCTGAGGGACAGCTGTTGACCAGGACATCAGGAGAACCCCCTGTTGTTCCTTGAATAGTGCTATGGGATCTTTTATAACTGAACAGGCAAATCCTTGGTTTAATGTATCATCCAACAACGCAGCACGCCCTCAGTACTACACTGAAGTGTCAGCCTATATTGGCCC
Organism: Somniosus microcephalus; assembly: GCF_052327205.1. Taxonomy (NCBI): domain Eukaryota; kingdom Metazoa; phylum Chordata; class Chondrichthyes; order Squaliformes; family Somniosidae; genus Somniosus; species Somniosus microcephalus. The sequence goes on along the minus strand of NC_140998.1, from coordinate 65,835,248 downwards.
AGAACTTGGTGTCGGGGGCTTGCCGCGCGTGCAAGCCCCCGATCTGCACTCACCCTGCGCGCTGACATCTGAAGCCCGGGCCTGCTTGCATTTCCTGTGACAGGCCCGGTTCAGATGTCAGCGCGCAGTGCTTACCTGATCCAGCGGCGTAGTTAGTGCGATGTGCCGGCTGGGATCAGGTAAGCACTGTACAACCAATCAGGGGAGGGGAAGGTTCATTCATGAGTTTGAGAGTAAGAACTGTCAAACTCATGAAAACTACGGGGGCCCAAAACACTATTTAAACTTTAAATAAAAATTTAAAAAACATCCCAATCATTAAATTAAGTATAAATAAGTTTAAAAAAATAATTTAAACAATTTTTTTTTGTTGAAAAAAATAAATTTTTAATAAAAAGGGTCTAAAACTAAACTTACCTTATTGTAGATTCTTTAAAATAATAAACCTGTGGGGAAAAGAAATTCTAAATTACACTAAAACACCACTTACCTGTAAAAATAAATACTTACGTGTGCTTTTTACAAGCGTAAAGACTGGAGGCCTTTAGACATGCGCAAATCCCCCAAAACAGAGGACATCCAAGACGCACGCGCTGCCCCCTACAGCGCACGCGCTAGCCTCTTCAACTCTTGGGTTAGAGGAGAGGAAATGACGGTTTTCAGCGCATGCACTGTGCATGCTGAAAACCGGCATTTCCTCCGGCCAGACGCGTGAGTACCCCTTCCATACTCACGCGTTTGGGGAGGAATTACTGCCCCAATATGTGCTCAGGTCCTGGAGTGGGGCTTCAACCCACAACCTTCTGACTCCAAGACAAGAGTGTTACCAATGGAGCCAAGCTAGCACTGTGTGGATTCCAGTTGCAGTTTAATTTAGGGTCAATGTTTCTTGATGAAATATGACTGCCACCAACTTTCCACCTCTGACTTAGTTATGAAGTTAGAATGGCAGCCTCATAGTGTTGGCCACACAGAATTGCCACGGCAACAATCGTGTAAAAGGTGCCTGACCGTATATTCAGAGTGGCATTTATCACATAAAAGGTAGGCAGGAGAAAGTGAAAGAAAGCATCAGGAAGGAACAGAATGTCTGCTGCTTCAGTCCTGTGCTGTTGTCTCTGGTGACTTTCTGCTGGTTTTGTATAGTCACAAAATTTGCATTTCAATATGAAGAAGTTTGTTGAGATTATACATGGCCTTAAGGTTGCTGTCAACCTTCCTGGTGGGTTTTAACTTCGTGGTGGATATTTTGTTTGGCATTTTTTTTTACCTCCAGAATGTTGGAAATGTATTTGCTGCACCTGTATAGCTTTTAAGCTCCTACTTTATTTACTCTAATTTAAAATTAATTAAAACTTTCTAGAAGAGATTACCCCATCACTGAGAAAAACAGTGATCTTTCCCCAGTCACTCAACAACCAGATGAAGGAAATGTAAAAATACTGCATTTCCCAAGAACATTAATTACCACAACACAGTTTTTCTTTTTTAAGCCACAAATTAAAAATGAATAATAAAATTAAAAACATAAACAGAATGTTAAGTGTTGCTGTGATGGGTTCCAACAATATAAATGAGATAAATTGTGCAAAGCGTTACTTGTCATTAGTTAGTGGAGAGTTGTTTCCTTTTTCTGTTCAGAGTTGCTGGACTGAAGGGTACAGTCTTTGTCACTGTCCGATTTTAAGGGTTGGCACTTTGCTTCAAGTCCAGAATTTGTTTTGAACCCAGCTAGCACTGACAGTCCAGTGATTATGCTAATTCAAGAAATGACCAATTTGTGTTGTATGGACAACCAAAAATTGGTCAATGGCTTCTGGGAAAAAATATGTCAGTGTTTGATTACTTGCCTTACTTGATTACTTGTTTGAAGCTTTCATTTTCAGCAAGAAATTAATTGCAGGTGATTAGCTTGGTGAAGAAGGAATTCCTGACCCGACTGCCAACGTTGTAGCCAGCTCTCGGACAAGGGGCCTGTAACCTGTCAAGGGCTGAACAATCACAGGTTAGGTTGCTTTCAGGTGATGCTTGCATGAAGTCTTCCAGTGTCCTTAAAAAAAAAAAAAACCCCACAGATGTTGCTTCTCCATTTGTTAAGATAACATGGCAAATTTATGAATGAATGCCTTAAATTGGTCTTTAACCGTGAAACTATTGATCTCTTCCCTGAAAGACATGTAGAGTTAATTCAGATGTTCAAATTTGTCAGCCAAATATCCTTATAAGCAATCCAGCAAGCATTTTCAAAATATTGAACAAGAGGGGAGATCTTGCCTGAAAGAAAAATGCAGACTTTCTCATCTACTTCATAGAAGTGAGTTCAGACTTCCTCCCTGGCACTTCTGTGTACAGCAACAACTGGAGGTGGGTCACCCATCTCTTCACACAACACGGCAAAAGGCTGTAAGTTAGCTTTTCCGACAACAGCTGCCGACACCGAATGTTCAGTTGAGCGTCGGGCTAAACGAAATGCTCTCTTTTAGCTATATACCCCTTCCTTCATTCATAAATGAGTCATCCACTTGTAAGCAAATGATGAAATTCTCAGTTTAAACTTCACTGTTTGAGGACATCATGGAGTTCTTCTGGCATCTTCAAGGCTACATGTGTTTTTCTTTGAATTATGCAGACTGCTTTGATGGCCAAAGTCTGCACCATTGACTGGGCTTCATCTCCACAAATCCCAACACGACTTCAGATGAACCACTTTTTAGATAAAATTATCCATAGTTGAAAAAGTTCCTCATGAGTGAACAGGCCGATGGAAGAGGAATTCTTCTTTCACTTCTGTCTCTGCAGCATATTGCATGTACACGAGCAGCCAAGCAGCATTGGAATGTCAGTAACCTCCCAGATCCTCAGTAAAGTGGGTGACCTCCCATATCGCCAGTAAAGTGGGTGACCTCCCATATCGCCAGTAAAGTGGGTGACCTCCCATATCGCCAGTAAAGTGAGTGACCTCCCATATCGCCAGTAAAGTGAGTGACCTCCCAGATCCTCAGTAAAGTGAGTGACCTCCCAGATCGCCAGTAAAGTGAGTGACCTCCCATATCGTCAGTAAAGTGAGTGACCTCCCAGATCCTCAGTAAAGTGAGTGACCTCCCAGATCGCCAGTAAAGTGAGTGACCTCCCATATCGTCAGTAAAGTGAGTGACCTCCCATATCGCCAGTAAAGTGAGTGACCTCCCATATCACCAGTAAAGTGGGTGACCTCCCAGACCGCCAGTAAAGTGGGTGACCTCCCATATCGCCAGTAAAGTGGGTGACCGCCCATATCGCCAGTAAAGTGGGTGACCTCCCATATCGCCAGTAAAGTGGGTGACCTCCCATATCCTCAGTAAAGTGGGTGACCTCCCATATCGCCAGTAAAGTGGGTGACCTCCCATATCCTCAGTAAAGTGGGTGACCTCCCATATCCTCAGTAAAGTGGGTGACCTCCCATATCACCAGTAAAGTGGGTGACCTCCCAGATCGCCAGTAAAGTGGGTGACCTCCCATATCGCCAGTAAAGTGGGTGACCGCCCATATCGCCAGTAAAGTGGGTGACCTCCCATATCCTCAGTAAAGTGGGTGACCTCCCATAGCCTCAGTAAAGTGGGTGACCTCCCATATCGCCAGTAAAATGGGTGACCTCCCATATCGCCAGTAAAGTGGGTGACCTCCCAGATCGCCAGTAAAGTGGGTGACCTCCCAGATCGCCAGTAAAGTGGGTGACCTCCCATATCTCGCTCGCATTTTTAAAAAATTCTTCACGAGTTGTGGGCATCGCCGGCATTTATTGCCCTCGAGAATGTGGTGGTGAGCTGCCTTCTTGATTTAGTGGCTTGCTAGGCCATTTCAGAGGAGAGTTAAGAGGCAACCACATTTCTGTGGGCCTGGAGTCACACACAGGATGACAGATTTCCTTCCCTAAAGGACATTAGTAAACCAGTTGGGTTTTTACGACAATCCGGTAGGTTCATGGTCACTATTACTGGTACTAGCTTTTTTTAAAATTCCAGATTAATTTAATTAATTGCATTTGGGATTTGAACTCTTGTATCTGGACCATTAGTCCAGGCCTTTGGATTACTAGACCAGTAACTTAACCACTACACTACTGTACCTCCTAAAACACAGCATATATCTATTTGGTGCCTCACCAATATTTTGAGACTTAGTAGCTTCGGCACAATATATCAGAGCATGATAACTTGCCTCCAGTACTTTCCTGGCAACAACCCTCTGTGCGTGAACCATATTTTTCTTTAACTCAGCCAACTTCCTCCTGGGGGGGGAAAGAAATCTCATTTTACAAAGAAAAAGACTGAAAAGTTGCCTTCTCGAACCAGCGAAGCTTGCACGGCGGCATGCTCCTGTTTGCCAGTACTTCAACACACCGAATACTACCAAGGCGCCTGTCTATGTTGATCCGATCCAATTGATTCCAAATTCCAGGGAAAATAAAAAGCCAAAATTGCAAATGCTGCAATTCTGAAACAAAAACAGAAAATGTTAAAACACTCAGCAGGTCAATCAGCATCTGTGGAAAGAACAGAAAAGTTAATATTTCAGGTGTATCCCTTTGTCAGAACTGAAAAAATTACAGATGAACAACATTTAACAAGAGAACAACAGGAAGGGAGAGGAAACAGCATGCACACGTATAAGAGAGGAAGTAGAATGACATTTTAATTTATTCTTGGGATGTCGCCGACAGTAATTATTGTCCATCCCAAGCTGCCATGAGGGCATTAATACTAAACTATGCAGGTATATATATTCTATAGGCATATAAATAGTAAACGGGTAGTAAGAGGAGGGGTGGGGCCGATTAGGGACCAAAAAGGAGACCTATGCATGGAGGCAGAGGGTATGGCTGAGGTACTAAATGAATACTTTGCATCTGTCTTCACCAAGGAAGAGGATGCTGCCATAGACCTAGTGAAGGAGGAGGTAGTAGAGATACTTGATAGGGTAAAAATTGATAAAGAAGAGGCATTAGAAAGGCTGGCTGTACTTAAAGTAGATAAATCACCAGGAGCAGATGGGATGCATCCTAGGATGCTGAGGGAATTGAGGGCAGAAATTGCGGAGGTACTGGCAATAATATTCTAATCCCCCATAGATACTGGGATGGTGCCAGAGGACTGGAGAATTGCAAATGTTACACCATTGTTCAAAAAAGGGTGTAAAGATAAACCCAGCAACTACAAGCCAGTCAGTTTAACCTCGGTAGTGGGGAAGCTTTTAGAAACCATAATCGGGGCCAAAATCAACAGTCACTTGGATAGGGGTGGATTAATTAAGGAAAGCCAGCACGGATTTATTAAAGGCAAATCGTGTTTAACCAACCTGGTCGAAATTTTTGATGAGTTAACAGAGAGGGTTGATGAGGGTAATGCGGTTGACGTAGTATACATGGATTTTCAAAAGGCGTTTGACAAAGTGCCACATGATAGGTTTGCCAGCAAAATTGAAGCCCATGGAATAAAAGGGACAATGGCAGCCTGGATACAAAATTAGCTAAGTGACAAGAAACAGAGAGCAGTGGTGAACGGTTGTTTTTCGGACTGGAGGAAGGTATACAGTGGGTGTTCCCCAGGGGACGGTTCTAGGACCACTGCTTTTCTTGATATATATTAATGACTTGGATGTGGGTGTACAGGGCACAATTTCAGAATTTGCAGATGACACAAAACTTGGAAGTATAGTGAATAGTGAGAAGGAGAGTGATAGACTTCAGAAAGACATAGACAGGCTGGTGAAATGGGCAGGCACGTGGCAGATGAAATTTAATGCAGAAAAGCGTGAAGTGATGCATTTTGGTAGAAAGAATGAGGAGAGGACATAAAAACTAAATGGTACAATCCCATAGTGGGTGCACGATCAGAGGGGCCTGGGGGTATGTGTGCATAAATCGTTGAAGGTGGCAGGGCAGGTTGAGAAAGCAGTTAAAAAAGCTTACGGGATCCTGGGCTTCATAAATAGAGGTATAGAGTACAGAAGTGTGGAAATAATGATGAACCTGTATCTGGTTCAGCCCCAACTGGAGTACTGTGTCCAATTCTGGACACCACTTTAGGAAGGATGTGAAGGCCTTAGAGAGGGTGCAGAAAAGATTTACGAGAATGATTCCAGGAATGAGGGATTTCAGTTACGTTGATAGACTGGAGAAGCTGGGGCTGTTCTCCTTTGAGCAGAGAAGATTGAGAGGAGATTTGATAGAGGTATTCAAAATCATGAGGGGTTTGGACAGAGTAGATAGAGAGAAACTGTTCCCAGTGGTAGAAGGTTCGAGAACCAAAGGACACAGATTTAAGCTGATTGGCAAAAGAACCAAAGGCGACGTAAGAAAAAACTTTTTTACACGAGTGGTTAAGATCTGGAATGCACTACCTGAAAGGGTGGTGGAGGCGGACTCAATTTTATCTTTCAAAAGGAGTTGGATAAGTATCTGAAGGAAAAAAAATTGCAGGGCTACAGGGAAAGGGTAGGGGAGTGGGACTAGCTGAGAGTCGGCACGGGCTTGGCTGGCCGAATGACCTTTTTCTGTGCTGTAACCATTCTATGATATGTAGTGTGGGACTAGAATCACATGCAGGTCAGTCTGGCATGTTCCCTTCCCTGAACCAGTTAGCTTTATATGACAATCTGGCAGCATTCATGGTTATTTTCCTGATGCTAGGCCACAACTTACCAGACTTATTGAATCCAATTTAACAACTTGCCATGGTGGGATTTGAACTCTTAGAAAGATAGGAGTAGGAGATTCGTCCCTTTGAGCCTGCTCCGCCATTCAACGAGATCATGGCTGATCAAACCCTAGCACCTGGTCCCCACACCGACAGCCATCCCACCCAAGCCCTATCCCCGTAACCCTGTAACCCCACGTATTTAATCCCCCCTAACACTAAGGGTCAATTTTTATCATGGCCAATCAACCTAACCCGCACATCTTTGGATTGTGGGAGGAAACCGGAGCACCCGGAGAAAACCCACGCAAACACGGGGAGAATGTGCAAACTCCACACAGACAGTCACCCGAGGCCGGATTTGAACCCGGGTCCCTGGCGCTGTGAGGCAGCAGTGCTAACCACTATGCCACCATGCTGCCTGACTTCTGAGTTGCAAGTCCAGTACCATAACATTGGCTACAGTACCTGTAACGAGCTTCAAAGAAAAATGGGAGGTTATTAAACAGCTGTAGAGATATTAACATAAGACAATAGAACGAAGCATAATAAAACTGGAATAGAATCCAGCTGCTTGAGAAGCGGGACTGCACCAAGGGTGTAGTCCATCCTACCAGCAAGGACTTCTGAGGGAAAGTTTCCAACCCAAGTGCCAACCCTTCCATTCCTACTGACCACCCCCTCCCCGCCCCCCCCATGCCATCCCACATCAGCATCTCCTGCCTTAAAGGAAGTGTGAGCTAAAGTTAAGATCTGAAGTTATTAAAGTCAGTATTAACAGAGGGCACCAAGTGCCTAATAGAAAGATAAGTTATTGTTCCTCAAACTTACATTGAGCTCCATTGGAGCAAAGACAGAGAGGTCATAATGGTAGTGGCAAGCAATGGGGAGCTCAGGGTTGAACCTGCAGACACATTGGAGGTGTTTGGCAAAGCAGTCACTTAAGCGTACTTAACAAAATTCTCTAGTTTCGAGCAACAGCAAGAAGCAGCACTGACAGTCATCAATGTAACAGAGAAAGAGGTCAGGAAGGGGGCTTGAGTAGGACTGGAACAAAGAATGGTCGGCATCCTAACTAGGACCATGGAGGTTTTCATTTCCGAGTTACCTTACCAACCCTCCCTTCCCTGCCTCAGCTATTCCCACGTCCTCTGTGTCTATTAAATGCCTTTCATTATGTTTTTTCCTATTGCCTATTAATATCACTGCAGCCATTTAACCTGTTTTACTTTTAACATAGAAACATAGAAGATAGGAGCAGGAGTAGGCCATTCGGCTCCTCGAGCCTGTTCCGCCATTTAATGAGATCATGGCTGATCATCCAAATTCAGTGCCCTGTCCCTGCTTTCTCCCCATATCCCTTGATCCCTTTAGCCTTAAGAAATATATCCAACTCCTTCTTGAATATATTTAATGAATTGGCCTCAACGGCATTCTGTGGTAGAGAATTCCACAGGTTCACCACTCTCTGGGTGAAGAAATTCCTCCTCATCTCAGTCCTAAATGGCTTACCCCTTATCCTTAGACTATGACCCCTGGTTCTGGACTCCCCCGCCATCGGGAACATCCTTCCTGCATCTAGTCTGTCTAATCCTGTTAGAATTTTATAAGTTTCAATGAGATCCCCTCATTCTTCTAAACTCTAGCAAATATAAGCCCAATCGACCCAATCTCTCCTCATACGTCTTTCCTGCCATCCCAGATATCAGTCTGGTGAATCTTCGCTGCACTTCCTCGTTGCCAAAAACATCCTTCCTCAGATAAGGCGACGAAAACTGCATACAATACTCAAGATGTGGTCTCACCAAGACCCTGTACAACTGCAGCAAGACATCCTTGCTCCTGTACTCGAATCCTCTTGCTATGAAGGCCAACATACCAATTGCCTTCTTAACCGCCTGCTGCACCTGCATGCTTACCTTCAGCGACTGGTGCATAAGGACACCCAGGTCTCGTTGCACTTCTCCTTTTCCCAATCTATTGCCGTTCAGATAATAATCTGCCTTCCTGTTTTTGCCACCGAAGTGGACAACCTCGCATTTATCCACATTATACTGTATTTGCCATGCATCTGCCCAATCACCCAACCTGTCCAAATCATACTGGAGTTTCTCTGCATCCTCCTCACAACACACACACCCACCCAGCTTTGTGTCATCTGCAAACTTGGAGATATTACATCGAGTTCCCTCGTCTAGATCATTTATTTATATATATATTGTGACTAGCTGGGGTCCTAGCACCGATCCCTGCGCTACCCCACTAGTCACTCGGAAAAAGACCCGTTTATTCCAACTCTTTGCTTCCTGTCTGCCAACCAGTTCTCTATCCAAGACAGTACCTTACCCCCAATCCCATGTGCTTTAACTTTGCACGCTAATCTCTTATGCGGGACCTTATCGAAAGCCTTCTGAAAGTCCAAATACACCACATCCACTGGTTCTCCCTTATCTATTCTACCAGTTACAGCCTCAAAAAATTCCAGTAGATTAGTCAAGCATGATTTACCTTTTATAAATCCATGTTGACTTTGTCCGATCCTGTCACTGTTTTCCAAGTGCTCTTTTATTACATCTTTTATAATGGACTCTAGCATTTTCCCCACTACCGATGTCAGGCTTACCGGTCTATAATTCCCCGTTTTCTCTCTACCACCTTTTTTAAATAGTGGGGTTACATTAGCTATCCTCCAATCCATGGGAACTGTTCCAGAGTCTATAGAATTTTGGAAGATGACCAGCAATGTATCTACTATTTCTAGGGCCACTTCCTTAAGTACCCTAGGATGTAGATTATTGTAGGGGGTTTTGGTTTGGGGTTTGTGTCTGGCCAGTCAGGCATATCTGAGCTGTTCCAGCCCCGTTCGAATCGCTTCCCCTCTGGTTCTGACCACCGGACCTATTACGAGCAGCGATATAAACAAAACGAGACCAGTGGTTTGGTGCAAAGAAAACCAATGTTTATTAAAATAGAGAAATAATCACTATACAGAGAAAATTACTATGAATGCAACACGATTACACTTAGCGGGGGAGGAGAAACGGACACATCGAGGGAAAATGACTAAAATGATCATTTTAGCAATCCCCTTAACTCCCACCCTTTACACCTATCTAAGTTGTCTTGCGATGGGCCAGAAAACTTATGCTCACCAGTCTCTGATGTTAGAACGCCTGCTCCGTGCCCCGTTGCCTGCCGATGTCTTTAGGGTTTTCACCGCCCAGAGCAGAGATACCCCAGTGATTTAATCGTAACTGCCAGTATCCTGCTTCCCTGGATGGGCTCTTCATCGACGATCTTCTTGGTGGTAAGGCAGGGCACCGGAGTCCAGGCGAGAGAGAGAGAGATGTGGCTTCCCGAGGGACTACTTATACCCCTTCCTGGGAGCCCTTATCACTTGCCAGATCAGCTTGTTTCTTTGTCTGACCTGGATGTGTTGAAGATGATACAAAGGAAACCGATCTGGGCCCGTCGACCTGGATGGCCGGTTAATCGGTTTTTAAATGTCCCATAAGTGTTTCCCTTTGTCTAACTGGTCTTGTGATGGGGCCATTCCAGTTTGAGTGCCCCGTTGATCGTTTTCAAACAGTGTTGAAGTCAGCTAACGAAGGTCTGAATGCAGCTATTACCCGTTGATTATCTGTGCAAACGGCCTTGATGGGTTTTAATCAGAGGCCCGAATGCCACTGTTTGCTTCTCATACATAAATGCAGAAGGCCTGTCTGCCTTCTAATTTCTGGAACATTCCTTCTTTGTCAGTCCAAACCTGAACTTTGCAGGCCTTGGCCATGAGGTTGACCGTAGCCATCTTGTTGGGCCCTGGAGCCCTGGATTTTAAACTCAGTCCAGCCAGGGTTTCGCCAATAAGCCAGAAGTAAATCTTCAGGGGAGACATGAAATTTGCGAATCCTTTCATTATCGGGGGATTTATCGGCCTTCAATCCCGTCAATTTCTGTAACACCATTTCCTTACAAATACTGATTTCATTCAGCTCCGCCCTCTCATTAGACCCTATGTTCCCCGACATCTCTGGGAGGCTATTTGTGTCCTCCTTTGTGAAGTCATAACCAAAGTATGTTTTTAATTGGTCTGCCATTTCTTTGTTCCCCATTATAAATTCCCCTGATTCTGACTGCAAGGGACCTATGCTTGACTTCACCAATCTTTTTCTCTTCACATATCTATAGAAGTGTTTTACTCTTTCCTCTCTCGTGTGTGTGTGTGTGTATTTTTCTGCCCCTTCTTTGTTCATTTCCTTTTTAAATGTTGATCTGTAATTTTTTCCAGTTCTGACGAAGGGATATACCTGAAATCTTAACTTGTCTGTTCTCTCCACAGATGCTGACAGATCTGCTGAGAGTTTCCAGCACTTTCTGTTTTTGTTCCATATCCAAGGGTAGCTTACATCACATTTCCCATTTGCCATTGCTGATGGTCCAGTCACTTTGCTAAAACTGCACTTTGTTCCTCAGCAAGAACCAGTCAATTGCCAGATGGAAATTAATTGCACTGAAAGATTTCACGCCTTAAGCCCTTGGCAGAGTTTTCACCATCAACATCGTTGGAAGGCCTGTCTGTGGTAGGACTGGATAGTAACGGGAGTTGGCACTCACACAGAAGAGGAAATTGATGTAAAAATATCAAAATAACCGTTTTAGAGCCGTCACTCTGCATTTTTGGACAGAGCCCGGTACTCTAGTCCAGTGCTTTCATGTGATTTTGGAATGGAAATGTGAAAGCACCACATGGGAGCTAAGACACTTACTTTACATCTCTGTACATTGTATTCTAGCACAGGTTATGCCATGGTGTTGGATCATTCGCAAGACATAGTGAGATAAGCTTTAATAGTTTTTCTGTGTGGAATGCCTCCCAGAAGTAGAGTGAAGGTGGAAAATCTGATCTGTCATCAGTCTTGCATTCGATAGATGGTGTTGTCACCAGACGTTATGGTGAAGTCTGGGACCTAGTCATCGGATTTCCTGGCTGCAGAATGCCAGATATCATACATTCCATGTGTATTGTATGTGGGCCCGTGCGCATAATTACACGAGGTGTAATCTTTCATCTAAATGGTCGACATAAAAGACTCCCTTAGTGTGCCGGCAACTGTTCCATTAGTCCTGTAGAGTATTCTCACTTATTTAGACTTGTGCATCTCTGGAAATCTCACATACAGTATTTTGGAAAATTACTGTGGAATATGCCAGGGCAAGCAGCAATTATACAAAAAATGGAGAAATACAGTCAATGTATCAGGAATGAGTCAAAGTTGACTAGTAGCATAGTGAATAATGGTTATCTGAGTGAATCCAATGTACATGCGGCTACCATGGTTGGAATTAAAAGTCCATATAATCAGATGTATGGTTACTTAAACCAACGAAGGACCTGAAGAGTTTCTCTTCCTTTTCTTTTGCATCAATCAGATTTTGGCTTTTTAACCAAATCTTACTTCCTGTTCACTTGTTCTTGTACTTCCTTTTCCTGCTTGCTCGTATGAACTTGTAGAAGCTGCAAGATCGTGCTTCTTAGCTGGAAATAAATAAGTACAGTGTTTCTCTGGATGGTGTGTGATATTAGTTAGGTCCTATTGACAGCTAACACCAATACAAAAGAAAAACTTAACTGCACAGATGATGTCAGCTGGGTAAGTAAATACTAAAATTATTTAAGCTTTCAGAACGCAAATCCTTTGTTGCCCCAGATTCAGTATAAATGGATAATACAGCTGTAGCAGGTTAATCAGCTGGTGGATCCTCTGCAGTGTTACCTTTTACCCTCCATGTCTTTACCAATCTTTCCTCTATTCTGGCTACATTCTATCGATTTGTGAATACTGGCTATGTGTTGGGGTTTCCCTGATTTTAAAATAATTATTTTATCAATGTGGAGGAGCAGAAGGCTGTATAGAGTCACTGATTAGAAAAGTGGAAATAATTAATGTAAGACTCTAACATGAATTGGAACACATATATGATAGCATTCAGAATTGTTCTATGAATATTGTGGTTAATCTACTGCATGCTTTATTCTGGTTGATATTTGGTATATTATTGAGTTAAAAACTTTACTGTGGTAAATTAATTTCTGATTCTTTTTGAATGAACTTTAAATAGTCTTCTAAATACTTGTGGGAATTCCTTGTGTGTGTGTGTATCTGATTTTGCCAGTGCTTTAAAAAAAAAAAATTGTTACCTTTTCTGGCATATCACTGCCAATGAGTTGACACAAACATAGTAATGTCATTATAACAAAATTTACTAAGTTAAGTATTTTTTTAAAAAACTGAACTTTGTAAGGAATAAGGACCTTCCAGATTGCTGTCATGTGGCTGCACTAACTGTGGACAGTCAGTCCAGTGCCAAAATTAATACACACACAAGAAACATTTAGTGATCTGGATAAAATAATTGCACTTCCTAGGGGACAGAATTCATCAGGAAGACACAGAAACGAGTGAAAGTGAAAGACACTGTTCAATTACACACACATTAGTGTTGAGAGAATCCTCTATTCCTTTAGGTTTTTAGGATCAATTAAATCTGGCGCATAGTGCTGTAGGGAAGTAATGCTTTAGAGTGTTTAAATACACAGTTAAAACTGAGGCTAGAAATGATTCCTGCCTTCGACTAGTCAGGGCCCCTGGGACTCCACTACCCTGCAACTGTAGAATTGGCCACAGAATTTCACATTTGCTGCAGACATTTCTTGCCACTGCAGATCAGTTTCTAAACATGACTTCACCATTCGGAGACTGCAGCAGTTAGAAGGTTTATGGCTGATGCTGATCGTCAGAAAACCAGAGGCGTGCACAATTCTTTACTGGGTGCAGTAACATGTAAGCCGCAAACTATAAATGCCAGTATTTCCTTTCCACTGATGGCTTAGTCCTTAACTAGGTCTGAAATATTGGACCGAGTGCAGTGATGTATTAATGCCCTTGGTCCCAGGATGCTCTACATTGCAGAAAAAATGTTGTAATTCATACATTTTGCTTAGATGGAGTATTTTGTGTGATGAAAATATAAATTAATGTGCTGCATGTAATTATTTTTCAATGTTGCAGTGGGCTTCCACTGGTAATAATATTATTGGGAAGTGATTTGTTACCATACAGATTTACTGAGAAACTAGTATTTTCACTACTTCCAGGACTTTTATGTTTAATTGCAGCACTTGGGCAGCAAATCATGTTGCATGCTAATGGCGAGAAATTCAGTATCATCTTGCATGTTTTTTGGGTGTAAAATGAAGATTAAGGGGGTGAATTTTGAGTCGCGATCTCTGGCACCCGATCTCCCCTGGAATTGCGCTGGCTGCCAAATTGGAAGCCGGCAACATTTAGGTCTCCAGGGCGCCAGCCTAAAACAGGCGTTGTGTGCTTGCATGTGCAGCTCCGGGTCCTAACATATAACAGATCATGAGCGGCCTAATCAGCGGTCCTTAAAGGGACATTCTTGCCATGGAGGGAGTGCAGCGAAGATTCACCAGACTGATACCTGGGATGGTAGGAATGACGTATGAGGAGAGATTGGGTCGATTGGGCTTATACTCGCTGGCGTTTAGAAAAATGAGAGGGGATCTCATTGAAACTTATAAAATTCTAACCGGACTAGACAGACTAGATGCAGGAAGGATGTTCCCGATGGCCGGGGAGTCCAGAACCAGGGGTCACAGTCTAAGGATAAGGGGTAAACCATTTAGGACAGAGATGAGGAGGAATTACTTCACCCAGAGAGTGGTGAACCTGTGAAATTCTCTATCACAGAAGGCCGTTGAGGCCAATTCATTAAATATATTCAAGAAGAAGTTAGATATATTTCTTAAGGCTAAAGAGATCAAGGGATATGGGGAGAAGGCAGGGACAGGGTACTGAATTTGGATGATCAGCCATGATCGCATTGAATGGCGGAGCAGGCTCAAGGGGCCGAATGGCCTACTCCTGCTCCTATCTTCTATGTTTCTATGTTAAGAAATATGTGCAGCACTTTTTCAAAGTATCATTTCTGTGGAGCCAGGCAGAGCCAGAGTGCTCTCCCTGGTTCCAAAAAAGTACCGTGGGCTGCTGTCGGCCCGGGCTCGTCCCCCTCAGCTTCCCTCTCCCACCCCAGCCCAGGCCCTACCTGCGAGCCAACTCGTTGGAGGAGACGGCTACAATTCGGCAGACCCCGACCGGCGAGCTGCATCGGGATGCTGAATTGATGCCCGCAGCTCGCTTGTTTAATTCGAAGGTGGCCCAATACCGAATTTCGGTCGAATGAATCAATCGCTTCGCTGACATGCTGCCCGTTTTGGGCGCGAGTGCAATTTCTCGACCTAAGTCTAAAAATTCACAAATTGTGTTGGGATGTCATCCTCCCCAACTCACTCACCATTGTTATTGTTCAAGTCTCTGCAGCATTTGGATAACAAAGACTGCATAAGGTTATTTTTCAAAGGTCCGTTTGCATGGATTAAGACACCAGCAGATGCAGAATAAGACAATGGGCCAATATCAACTCGTTATGCACGGTGTAAACGAGGTGGTATCACCTCAAGGTTGCAGGGCCGACCTTACTGCCCATTTACGCCCGTGATTCGCCTGCCTCCACCTTGGCCCGGATTTTCCGGGACCTGTGACTGCGTACATGCAGCATACACGGCCATAAGTGCCCCGCAAGTTCCGGGTTTCCGCATGCGCTGCACATGCGCAAAAATGCAGAACGTACGATCTATCAAGTTTCAGCTTAACAGATCGTACGAATCCCCGGGAAATGGACATTCGCTGGTGCAGTGTTGAGCTATTTGCCCAACGAATGCCCACGAAACTCTTACGCCTGGTAAAGGCAGGCATAAGGCCGCCTTTTACCAGCGTAAGGGTTTAAATAAATAAAAAATACATTTAAAAAAATCTTTTAAACATTCAAATACCTTTAAAATTAGTTTAGGTTATTTTTGGCCCCCTTATAAAATATTAATTTATTTTTCAAAAAATTTAATTTTTGTTTTAAATATTTAAATTTTTAACGTGATGATTTATGTTTAAGTGGGATGAAAGTGTGTTTTTTCTTATGAGATTTCTATTCATGCTTATGGAGATTCCATACGTAAATGGAATCCCCATGAGAATAATAGGAATCCCCCTTTGTGATTGGTTGGCCTTGCCCACATGATCCCAGGGATGCTTGCGTACCACGTGCGCCTCTGGGAAATGTGGGCCTTTCCACAGGCCCAGGAGCGCAAGAATCCAAAGATACGGAGGCACCAGGTAGGTGTGTACTTTTCTTGCGGATCTGAGGCATTCGCTCGCGGGAAGCCTCTGACCGCAATTTCCAGCCCCATCTTGAGTCGGATCTTGAGATGGGTGGCCCAGGCACCTGCCTGTTTCCGGTGGGAGACTCATTACCATGTACAAATTGGGGTCCTACAATGTATGTAGGACCACAAAGAAATTTTAAGGTGTCAGTGGGCTGAGCATGCACTCTGCCCATTAATAACAGGCCTAACCATCGGCCCTCTAAAGGCTGATTGGGGAAAGGTAAGTTTTTAATTAAAATTGTGGGGACGGGATGCTCCTCCTGGCCCCATAAAAATGTTCTGACCTCCCAGCGGGGCCCCTCTGCACCCCCCAACTCACCCCCCACCCCAGGCAAAATTTCGGACTCAACTCTGTGTCAGAGACGCTAAAATTCCTGCACGGCCCCTGCCCCCGCCACAACCAGGATGCTGCCTGTGATGTTTGAACAATGCTCGCCGATCGCTGGGTGGTGAGGGGGCGGGGGTTGTAAGAGTCTAAAGTAACGAGGACCGGCCCTATAAATAGCTCGGGCTTCTCAGCAGG
Organism: Somniosus microcephalus; assembly: GCF_052327205.1. Lineage (NCBI taxonomy): Eukaryota > Metazoa > Chordata > Chondrichthyes > Squaliformes > Somniosidae > Somniosus > Somniosus microcephalus. The sequence goes on along the minus strand of NC_140998.1, from coordinate 65,818,750 downwards.
GATCTCAGGTGGGCAGTTGATCGCCACCTGTCTGCAGCCCGGCCAGACTTGGAATTGACTCCAGAGACAGAACTACAGGCAAAACCCCACACATTCTGCATTCACATAGGGCTCTACTCCATTTCCCACCACTCATAGCTATCCACACAACTTTACTGCTACTCTGTCGGTGCCTCGTCTGCCCTGCTCGCTGTTGCTGTGCAATTGCCTAATCACAGGCTTGTATCCCTAGTGCCTGCTGCTCACCCCGCCAGCCCCTCGCTGCTCCCCTCCAGCCCCTCGCTGCTCCCCTCCAGCCCCTCGCTGTTCCCCTCCAGCCCCTCGCTTCTCCCCTCCGACACCGTGCTGCCTCCCCCTCCAGCTCCTCGTTGTTCTCCCCCCTCTGACTCCTCACTGCTCTCCCCCCTCCGACTCCTCACTGTTCTCCTCCCTCCGACTCCTGATTGCTCTCCCCCCCCCCCGATTCCTCACTGATCTCTCCAGTGAAAAAAAATAAAGACTTGTTATTCCAAATTTCTAAAGGACACCAGCCTATTTTTGATATGTTTAAGACTAATAATTTTTAGTAATGCTGATTTGACTGTTGAAAGTGTCACTTTTTAGGAAGACTTGCTGTCTATTCACAGTGTGAATAACCACTTGCTAAATTAACCTAGAACAACTGTAAAATTTCCCAGTTATTTATATCTGGAAACAATTTTGTAACCAACCTGTTGCTCTGAGGTTCACACATGCTCAGCGGCAGTTTAGAAAGAGTGGCCATTATTTTTTTGATGAGCTGCCTGTGAACTCTTGCATTTCTCCAATGAAGTAGATGAGTCTACACCATGGGCAGTAGAGAGTTTAATAATTCCTGATGGGAAATCTAGCATTTTATTGCCATGAGCATTTGGAAAAGCACAACTCTGAATTTTACATTTGAAAACATCCTGCAACAGATGGGATGCTGTGTCTTTCCGGGTGTATATCATTTACCTTGCCTGCAAAGACCAGCCGGTGAATCGAGCCTGTTCCACATCGTCATGGTGTAACTGAGCATCATGAACCCGTCAGTGACCATACAATCACCTGAGGGGCAAAAAAAATCAAAATTCAACTTTTTTTCTTTTAAGAAACCAAATCAGAAAGAGGGGCAAAAAAACCTACCTCTCTGCCTTTTTCTCTTTTTCTCTCTCTTTCACTCTGTCCCTCTCTCCCACTCTCTATCTGTATGAGTATGTCTGTCTTTCACTCCCACATACTTTCTAAAGTGTAGAGTACAAAAAGTGGAGGATACAAGGTATGCAATCAGAGTGCTGCCATTTTGCTTTCTCCTTTTATCTCTCTCTTTATTTTTCCTCTCTCTCCCTCTCGTGTACATGCGCACACGCACGCACTCAGTGATACACAGCTGCTCAGATTTAGAAGAACACCCAATATGAATTTCACCCCAGCAAAGCTTTTGAAATTTGACTTCTAGCTTTACTTCAAATAATTTTTGAAAAACTTTTCAGCCAAAACTGGGAGAAAGTAATAAGAAAAGTCAACATAGCTGCTTGGATACTGAGGCATCCTGATGCAGTAATGGGAATTTTTATTTTGGTATGGATGTATTATTAAAGTTTGAGCAGAAACGAGGCCAAATCTTTCAGTGTTATCAAGGATTTACGAGACTGTTCCACATTTTTACTATATGGCATAAAAATCACAGCATTTCTTGGATTATCACTGGCGAAGCCATAGATTACTAAACATAGAAGTGAAACAGGCTTCATGAAGCTTCTGCCTCCCTCCTATACTTAGCATAGTTCCCTAACATAGTGATTTTATGGTGAAAAAAAATTCAATGAAGGAAAGGATATGACTGTCCAGTGGAATGTTTTCTGAGCATCTCATTTTTAATCAAACTGTCAGATATGGATGTGAGGAGATTAATGAAAAATCGAGGAATAACTCTACAAGTACAGAATTCTCTTGATTCGCACAATTGTCCAAACTTAATTTGTTTCTTCACCAATAGTGGCAGATGCAAATATGTTGTACTGATGTTCTGTGCCATAGATAAATAGCACATGGGATGTGCATGTTATCGAACTTTTTATCAGTATTCAACTTAACTGTTACCTTAATGATACTTCAATAATATCTTCCTGTGCCTTTCTTCCTGAATCAGTAATACCGGGCTCTTCAGCCTTTCCTCATTGCTCGGTTGTCTTAAGCTAGCTATCAGTTTGGTTGCCCATTTTGTACTGCCTCTAATGCCTTGATATCATTCATTGTTGTAGTTTGATGACCAGAATTTTGCAAAGTAGTCCAGATGCAACTGTACTAGTCCCTTGTATAGACTCATTGGCCCGGATTTTGTGGCCAGTGGCGATGGGACAATGCTTGCCGCTGACCTTGAAGAAAGCTGTCCATGAAGATTTAGCGGGCACTAGAGTGTCGATTTCCCCTATTCGTTCAATCTGACACAATCTATAGGGGCTCTGTGGTCTCCATCAACAGTGATGTTGTCAAGCAGGCTGAGCAGCCAATCAGTTTGAAGAATTTTTACACACAGCAAACCAGGAAGTAAAAAGCACAGATTATAATTCACTTTTTAATAATTTTACAGAAAGCAAAATAAAGATTGGGACATACACATGGGATTAAGGTAGAAGATGAATTATCATAGACTTAAAAATTTTTTTAAATTTATTTAAAAAATCATGGAATTTTTATCATGGAATGGAGGGAATAATACTCCATACTTCTAATCATTTTTCAGGGCCAGAGAGGTAGTTCAGCAGTAATTATGACTTAGCATGCCGTTAAAAACTCAGTGATATCTCATTCAACAAGGCTTAACTTTTTCAATGGTTCTTACAGCAAGAATAGTGCGTAAAAAGTGGAAGTTCACGTTAAATCACCGATTCTGTGTTGATTGCATCTGTGAAGATTGCAACAGCGCACCCTGTGGTAGAGCAGGGTATCACTGACAGCAACTTCCAGATATCCACTAACTGTGCATGTGCAGGCATCAGAATTTGCTGTCAGTTTTACACAGTAATGATGGTGAGCACTGACAGTTTCACTGTCATTACAACCACAAATTCCGGGCCACTGTCACCTCCTAGGATTTGTGCTGTATCCCTCTGGCAAAGGTTGGATATTTTTAAGAAGGGCAGGGAAATTCATCTGGTTGATCAGCATTTTTTCAGTCTGCTGTGGTGGTAGAATCTGGGTTTGTGCCTCTGATTCATCAAATTATAAAGTCCTAATCTTGGTTTAGGTTCTCAGGGGAGGGAGTAGGTAAGAGAAGTAGAAATGAACAGAGGAGGGTAGGTGGATCCTCAATGAAGTAAAGGGACCGAAGCACAGCAGCCGAGTGATCTTTGGGCTATGTCATGTACTTGCCAACCAGCGAGTTAGAGTCACGTGAGCAGAGAGCAGTTCTCCGGCCAGCATTTGGTACTGGGAAACCTAAAGAGAATGGGGATTACAAAAATTCCACAGGGTTTTTTTTTAACTAAAATTGTTCAATTTTGAGAACTTGAACAGACTGTTGAGGGCAGACACCCTTTTTGTTACAGATGTAAGAAGTCACACAACACCAGGTTATAGTCCAACAGCTTTATTTGAAGTCACAAGCTTTTGGAGTGCTGCTCCTTCGTCAGGTGAAGTGGAGAGATGCATAAAGACACAGCTTATATAGTCAGAGAATAATTTCAGATGTTTACAGGTAATCTTTCTAACTGCCATTTATCACATCTCGGCAGAGAGATAATCACAGCAATCAAAGGTGTGAATGGTGTCATTTTTGTTAGAGTATGGGGAGAGAGCGGGAATATGGTATTGAGATAGAGGATCAGCCATGATCATATTGAATGGCGGAGCAGGCTCAAAGGGCCGAATGGCCTACTCCTGCTCCTATTTTTCTATGTTTCTAGTATGGCCATGCAGTGAAACTGTCCCATCTTGTGAGCAGTTGCAAGACATGGTCTATAATTGAAATATGCGCATGTCGGGATTGGGGAATCTTTCCCGCAGCATATTTCTTTTTGGTCATCCAGGTGCCTGACATGGACAAAAGTCCTCTTCATGCATAAGAATCTCTAACTCAAGCTATTGAGAAATTCACATAGGTAGAGTTTATGTTTGTCTGATATGGAAGGCACACTTTCTCCCCTCAGGGACATGCCCCACTTGGAATCATAGATGTGTGCACCTGTCATCTCTCTACTGGCTCTTTGTTAGAGCAACCTAAAACTAATACTGTATTACTGTCCTCCTTCTCATATTTATCCATATTCTTCAAATATTTATCCACTTTCCCCTCAAAAGAATGCTTCCATGCTCTACAAACTTTGTGTAACAATGTTTTCCCTAATTTCTGTCTTCACTCTTGGTGACCATATTAAATTGATGGCTCCTTGTTACTGTCTCCTGAACCAGATGGAATAGACTTTCCACGGGCAATGTGTGGGTACAAGTTGGCCCTAAACCTTGCCTCTTGTCAACCTGTGCTTGGGCTTCCCTGGAGAATCTGAATTATGGTGTGATTTTTTTGTTCGAGAAAGCTTTTTGTAACTAATTTCACTGCAGCAAAATGTTTCAAACTGAAAATAAATTAAAGTAAGAAATTAATTTGTCAAATAGTAGCAGGAAGTATATCAATTCATACTCCAATATTTCAATCTGCTCCAATAGAAAGTAAGCTTATATCCCCTTTCAAATGAAATGCATTGCACACTTGCATGTACTGTCATGCAGGTAATGTTTTCATGTTGCTTTTCTGCAGATCTCGAGAATGTTGCATTAATTGTAGTTCAAACAGTTGCTGCTATGCAAAGAACCCAACCACAATGGTGTGGTTTCCTTTAGCCTTTTTTAATATGATGACGCTATGTTTTCAGAGGCCATGAACAATCATATGTTTGATCAACACACGGATGGCCACCTACATACACTAGCATTGTGTTTCATGGTGTACAATGCTGGTTACATTGCTGGCTTGCTGGACGCCATTGGAAAATGACGAGAAGTAGATACAATCATGTCAATTAATGTTAAATGTTACGTTGTTGTTAATTAATTTGCCAATGGCCTACATGGCACGGTGGCTTAGCACAGCATCCCATTTAAGCCTGGCCTGAAAAGATGAAAATGTCATATCTCCGTTTCTCTTGAACAAGTCCTACATGGAGTGAATTCGAGAAGTCTTTATTTCATTCCCAGTGAACATGGACTCATAACACACATTGGTATTCTCGATTGAGGAGACCTCTGCCCGCAGCTCTCGCAAATGGAAGTGTAATTTCTGGCGGAAATGCAGGCAGATTGGTATTTCCTGGTGCTGTTCTGATTTGTATCCTTCTCTTCCATGGTTTACTATTGAGTGGTATCTTATATATATAAAAGGATACATCTGTCTGTCTGTCTGCGGTGTGTGTCTGTCCGGCTATACACTCTAAAGTTATAGAGCGTACCTACACATGCGTTACATCAAAAGAAAGCTTACAATGCCAAAATGGTCGTAAGCATATTTACGTTTCGGCTGGACAAAAATTCCGCCCGTGTATCCAAAAAACGTTCAAAATTCCGCTCATTAGCATCTCATTATCCACTCATTAGCAATAGAGTGACGTCGAGGTCGACCAATCGTACGCCGGGTTCCTGGCGCGTGTGGGCGGGCCCTCCTACAGTCGAGTGACGGGACAATTGACCAATCCTACGCTTCGGTGACCTGACGGTCGACCAATCGGTGCGTGTGGGGGCGGGCCTTATCGTTCTGAACCGAGGTGAGTCGCCGCCATCTTGATTCCAAACTTTTCATTTCTTTTTCCCGCTTTCTGCGTGTTTCTTTTCAAATCTACATTTCCAGCAAAAAAAAAGTTGCTTTTAAAAGACAAATTGTTTTTAAAAAAAGTTAATTAATTTGTAAATCTTTTGTCTAACCTCTAATTTTCCTACCTTTCACCGTTTTTCCAGGCCTCAAAGCCTGGGCGTCTGTTGACCAGCCACACCCGAGCTAGGTGCCTCCCGTCGCGATCGACAAAAGGCCAGCGATCGCTGCCATCTTTGTGAAGGCTGGTGGGGGCGGGCCTGAGCCGAGCGTTGCCACCGCTGCCATCTTAGTAAGGGCGGGAGTCAGCGTCCGCGTCATCTTCCGCCCGGAGCGCGACTTGAGTCCGGCCGGGCCTCGCGGTAGGTTGCGCGGCGGCGTCTCTCTGGTCTTTAAGCCGGCTTGGGCGGGGAACGGGGCTCGGGAAGGCGGAGAGTGGGAGGGTGGGGCTCGGGAGAGCGGGAGGGCGGGGCTCCAGAGAGCGGGAGGCCGGTGCTCGGGAGGGCGGGGCTCGGGCTGAGCCATGTCAGTGCGTGGGGCGGCACGGAGCTCCGCGGAGCCATTGGGTCTGCTAGCTCCCCCCCTCCCTTTCTCCCCCCACACCCCCTCCCCTCTTCCTCCCCCCCTTCTCCCCCCCTTCCCCTCCCCCCTCTCCCCCCCCTCCCCTCCCCCCTCTCCCCCCCTCCCTCCCCACACCCCCCTCCACTCCCCTCCCCTCCCCATTCCCCCCTCCCCTCCCCCTCCCCCCTCCCCCATCGCTCTCTCCCCCCCAGTCGCTCGCTCTCTCTCTACCCCCCCCGTCACGCTCTCTCCCCCCCCCCAGTCGCTCGCTCTCTCTCCCCCCCAGTCGCTCGCTCTCTCTCTCTCTCTCTCTCCCCCCCACCCCCCCCAGTCGCTCGCGCTCTCTCTCTCTCCCCCCCAGTCGCTCGCTCTCTCTTCTCTCCCCCCCCAGTCGCGCTCTCTCTCTCATCCAACAACAACATTCCCTCAAAAGTCCCCTCGGCACCACCGGGCACTTCAGCTTAACCTATAGTTTAGTTGTGGTGAAGTCAATGTATAGTTTTACTAGCTGAAGTGCCCGGCGGTGCCGAGGCTTTTTCGAGGGCATGTTGTTGTTGGAAGAGAGAGAGAGAGCGACTGGGGGGAAGAGAGAGAGCGACTGGGGGGAAGAGAGAGAGCGACTGGGGGGGAAGAGAGGGAGGGGAGGGGGCGGGGAAGGGAGGGCGGGCAGGGGAGGGGGAGGGGAAGGGCGGGGAAGGGAGGGCGGGGGGAGGGGAGGGGGGAAGGAAGGGAGGGAGGGGGGAAGGGAGGGGGGGGAGGGAGGGCGAGGGGGAGGGAGGGCGGGAGGGGAGGAAGGGAGGGAGGGGAGGAAGGGAGGGAGGGCAGGGGGGAAGGGTGGAGGGTGGGGGGGGGAGGGAGGGAGGGGAGGGAGGGGAGGGAGGGCGGCGGGCGCCCCCCCCCCCGAGGGTCGCGGCCCCCGAGAGTCGCGACCCCCCCCGAGGGTCGCGCCCCTCCCCCCCCCGAGGTGAAGACTGCCGATTGCGCGCGCAGCAGGAGCTGAGACGCGGCGTCTCTCTCGGCCGGCGGGCCCGGTTGCCAGGGCAACCGTGACGCTGACCAAGCCAGAGAGAGAGACGCCGCATCTCAGCTGCTCCTGCTGCGCGCGCGGCCCCCCCCCGAGGGTCGCGGCCCCCCCCCCCGAGGGTCGCGGCCGCCCCCCCTCCCCCCGAGGTGAAGACCGCCGATTGCGGCTGTGCGAGACGTCCGGCGGGCCCGGTTGCCAGGGTAACGCTGGACGCTCAGCAAGCCCTGGCAGAGAGAGACGTCTCAGCTCCTGCTGCGCGCGCACCCTAGCGGCGCTGGGCTGAGGCTCGGCCCTCCAGCCTTCGAGTGGGGCCGGGAGGTGCCTAGCTCGGGCGTGGGTGCGGAGGAGACGCCGAGGCTTCTAGGCCTACCTGGAAAAACGGGGAAAGGTAGGAAAATTAATGAGATTAGATAAGTTAATTACTTTCTAAATCATTTTTTTTTAAAACAATATGTGTTTTAAAAGTAACTTTTTTTTTTAAGACGCAGAAAGCGGGAAAAAGAAAGGAAAAGTTTGGAATCAAGATGGCGGCGACTCACCTCGGTTCAGAACGATAAAGCCCGGCCACACGCGCACCGATTGGCCCGGCGGCACACGCCAGCAACCCGGCATACGATTGGTCGAGCTCGAGGTCACTCTGTCGCTAATGAGCGGATAATGAGATGCTAATGAGCGGAATGTTGAAGGTTTTTGGGATACCGCGGGCGCAATTTTAGCCTGGCCGAAACGTAAATACGCTTAAAACCGTCTCGGAAGCGTAAGCTTTCTTTGGAGGTAACGCGCGCGTAGGTACGCCCTGTAACTTTCGAGTGCATACCCGTAAGCACACGCGATGACAGACAGATAGACAGATAGAAAGACAGAATGACAGAAGTACCGATTTATATATATATATAGATACTTTCACTAATGGTATAATGATACCAGCATTTCACTGGTGGTTTCTGTGCTTTTTTTAAATTTGTTCTCTAGATGTGGGTAACACTGGCGCGACTGTATTTATTGCCTGTCTCTAATTGCCCTGAAACAACTTAATTTTGTTAGCTATTTCTTTTGATATCTGTGTGGCTTGTAGGCCACTTCAATATTTCAATCTGCACAAGTAGACAGTAAGCTTATATCCCCTTTCAAATGAAATGCATTGCACAGTTGAATGAATGTGTTGAGAGATAACCATGACATGTGGGACTGAAGACAGGATAGGGATGGCAGGTTCCCTTCCTTGAACATTAGGGAAGCTGTCAGGTTTTTGCAACAATTTGGCAATGTCCCATCTTTGTGTATTCATAAAATGTTGTAAAACTGGGTTTAAAATCATTACTGTGCTGTGGATGTTTATAGAGTCGTATAATCATTGAAAACATAAAAGTGACAGCATAGAAAGGGGACCATTCAGCCCATCATACCTCTGCTGGTGCTAACTCTTCAACTGGGGCTATTTAGTTCCATTCCATTTCCCTATAGATATCGAGTCACTTTGAAAATAAAATGCTACTGGGAATGTGCATCACAACATGTACCAGGGATGAGGGGCTTCAGTTATGTGGAGAGACTAGAGAAGCTGGGGTTGTTCTCCTTAGAGCAAAGAAGGTTAAGGGGAGATTTAATAGAGGTGTTCAAAATCATGAAGGGTTTTGATAAGTAAATAAGGAGAAACTGTTTCCAGTGGCAGAAGGGCCAGTAACCAGAGGACACAGATTTAAGGTAATTGGCAAAAGAACCGGAGGCAACATGAGGAAAACATATTTTACGCAGCAAGTTGTTATGATTTGGAATGCACTGCCTGAAAGAGTGGTGGAAGCAGATTCAATAATAATTTTCAAAAGGGAATTGGATAAATACTTGAAGGGAAAAAATTGGATAGTTCTTTCAAAGGCATGATGGGCCAGTTGGTGCTTTATCATTCTATGATTCTATGTACTGCTTATAGGGGTCTGAACTTAGTTTATGCCACAGTATATTAAAATGAAAAAAATATAGTATTGTGACCTCAAAGAAGGCAACCGAGATATAGGGTCAATTTTCAAAAGACTTGCAACGCTTACAAAACGTTTTTCTTTAAATGGACCTTGTAGAGTTTTACAACTGAGTGATATTTTCAGACAAGGCTGTGCTAGTTTAATGATAGAAATTCTGTAAGTGGATGTTAAGAAGGCTGCGTTTCAGAGCCAGAGGATTAGGAAGTGGAGAAAATAATCTTTTAAAAGTAGTTGAACTCCTCAACCTCAAGTCTGTGGCACTTTGCTTTCTGAGATATCCGATAAATACTAAAATACTCTTTTTAAAAAATAAAAAAAAATCAGTCACTGCAATTTTTCAAAGCCTGAGTCCTAGCTCCACACTCTCCTGAGACGCCACAAATAGAATTTTCCATGTTGCTGAGTTTGATTGTCTGTGCTACTTGTTAGTCATTTGTGCCTTCCCTTGTGGTCATGAGAATGAACCCCCAGAACTTGCTGAAAACCGGTGCTATAGTAATGCCGCATCTACGCCATTATTATGGTGCCCAAATTCCATAAAATTATGGCGTGAGTTACTTTGCCATTACTTACACACACCGTAATTTCCTGGGACTTTTGCGCTGCTCCACAAAGATCCTTACTGAACAAGTTGAACAGGAAAATTGTCATAGCTCCGCTCCCCATTAAAATCAGTGGCAAGATCGAGTTAATGCAACTGTGATCACCACATCACTTCGCGCATTACAGAATGGCTGTGGAGAGCTCGGACTCAGTAAAGTATTCAATCGCTCAGCAGGTTGCCTATATGAAAGATAACTATTTAACATATCGGTATTGACGTAATAAAGACTCACTACGCACTTAGTTGTACATAAAGCAAGGCTTTAATCGACTTGTAACAAAACATGGAGGTCTAGTTAGTAGTCACTAGCTTCCTGTTTCCAGATTGTCTCTGGCCAAGTTGGGCCCACGCTCGAGTATTTATACTCCTCGGACGGCGCCCTCAGCTGCCGTTCAGTAGTACTTCCTGAGTTACTTCTTGTAGAAGTTGCAATTTATGACCGGTATCTTGATCATAATCTTAACCAGACATAGATGCACACTAGTTATATCACTATCACTGCACACTGAGGAAGGTCTTCATCTTCCAATAAAGTTGTGGCACAAGTTTGCTGCAAATTCAGGCCCAATATTTATTAAACTTGTGTGAATTGCAATTGGTAATGAAATATGGCTAGGGATCACACAGAGTTTGAGGGACAATTACTAAATAAGCAACTCAAAAGGCAATAATCTTCAGAGTTAAAAACAGTTGAAGATAACGGACCATGACTTTTATGGGAATGTTAAATAACCTGTTGTTCCTTTCTGTCTCCGACCTTGGCACGTTGGATGTGCATTGGACATTGGCTGCACCACTTCAGACTCGCTGCTAAGCTCGCTATGCTGTATTCTAATCAGTTCTCCGGCAAATTTTGGCGTAAATTCACCACTGGAAGACCAGAGACTATAATGGTCTAGCACATAAGTGTGAGGTATTACATTTTGGTAAGAATAATAAGGAGGTCACACATTACTTGGAAAATAAGAATCTAAATGGTGTAGAGGAGCAAAGCGATCTGGGAGTAAAAATACGCAAATCACTAAAAGTAACGACGCAGGTTGATAAGGTCACAAAAAAGCAAACCATTTCTAGAGGGATAGAATTGAAAAGTAGAGAAGTTATGCTGAACTTTTATCGAACCTTGGTTAGACCACACTTGGAGTTCTGCATACAATTCTGGTTGCCATATTATAAAAAGAATATAGAGGCACTGGAGAGGGTGCAAAAAAGTTTTACAAGGATGATACCAGAACTGTGAGATTATACCTATCAGGAAAGGATGAACAGGCTGGGTCTCTTTTCTCTTGAACAGAGAATGCTGAGGGGTGACCTAAAGAGGTCTTTAAAATTATGAAAAGTTTTGATAGAGTAGCTACAGAGAGAGAGAGTGTTTCCACTTGTGGGGAAGAGCAAAACTAGAGGCCAGCAATAGAAGATAGTTACTAAGAAATCAAATAGGGAATGCAAAAGAAACTTCTTTACCCAGAGAGTGGTGAGAATGTGGAACTCGCTACCACAGGGAATAGTTAAGACAAATGGTGTAGATGCACTTAAGGGGAGGCTAGACAAGCATATGAGGGAGAAGGGAATCGAGGGTTATGCTGATAGATTTAGATAAGGAAGGATGGGAGGAGGCTCGAGTGGAGGATAAATGCTGACATGGACTGGCTGGGCTAAATGACCTGCTTCTGTGCTGTGTATTCCATGTAATTCTATGTAACTTGGGGCGTTCGTCAGCCTTATCGCCTTTGCAGCAAACTCCAGGCTGATGCAAGTGAAGGATATTTCAGATCAATACGTGGCTAGAGGAATGGTGCCAGGGGGAGGGATTCAAATTCCTGGGACATTGGAACCGGTTTTGGGAGAGGTGGGACCAGTACAAACCGGACGGTTTGCACCTGGGCAGGACCGGGACCGATGTCCTAGGGGGAGTGTTTGCTAGTGCTGTTGGGGAGGGTTTAAACTAAAATGGCAGGGGGTTGGGAACCTGTGCAGGGAGACAGAGGAAAGGGAAGCAAGGATAGAAGCAAAAGACAGGAAGGAGAAAGGCAAAAGTGGCAGTCAGAGAAATCAAGGGTGTAATCAAACAAAGCCATAATCATTCTAAAAGGTCTTAAGAGTGTTAAAAAAAAACAAGCTTGAAGGCTTTGTGTCTTAATGCGAGGAGCATTCGTAATAAGGTGGATGAATTATGTAATGAGAAAGGATTAATTAGCAATCTTGTTGTGCGAGGCCCCTTGGGGCGGAGCGATCATAATATGATAGAATTCTTCATTAAGATGGAGAGTGAAGTATTTGACTCAGAGACACAAATAAACTCCCAGAGATGTCGGGGAACATAGAGTCTAATGAGAGGGAGGAACTGAATGAAATCAGTATTTGTAGGGAAATGGTGTTAAGGAAATTGACGGGATTGAAGGCTGATAAATCCCCAGGGCCTGATAATCTACATCCTAGGGTACTTAAGGAAGTGGCCCTAGAAATAGTAGATGCATTGCTGGTCATCTTCCAAAATTCTATAGATTCTGGAACAGTTCCCATGGATTGGAGGGTAGCTAATGTAATCCCACTATTCAAAAAAGGTGGTAGAGAGAAAACGGGGAATTATAGACTGGTAAGCCTGACATTGGTAGTGGGGAAAATGCTAGAGTCCATTATAAAAGATGTAATAGCAGAGCACTTGGAAAACAGTGACAGGATCGGACAAAGTCAACATGGATTTACAAAAGGTAAATCGTGCTTGACTAATCTACTGGAATTTTTTGAGGATGTAACTGGTAGAACGGATAAGGGAGAACCAGTGGATGTGGTGTATTTGGACTTTCAGAAGGCTTTCGATAAGGTCCCGCATAAGAGATTAGGATGTAAAGTTAAAGCACATGGGATTGGGGGCAAGGTACTGACTTGGATAGAGAACTGGCTGGCAGACAGAAGCAAAGAGTTGGAATAAACGGCTCTTTTTCCGAGTGGCAGGCAGTGACCAGTGGGGTAGCGCAGGGATCGGTGCTAGGACCCCAGCTATTCACAATATATATAAATGATCTAGACGAGGGAACTAGATGTAATATCTCCAAGTTTGCAGATGACACAAAGCTGGGTGGGCGTGTGTGCTGTGAGGAGGATGCCGAGAAACTCCAGTATGATTTGGACAGGTTGTGTGATTGGGCAGATGCATGGCAGATGCAGTATAATGTGGATAAATGCAAGGTTATCCACTTTGGTGGCAAAAACAGGAAGGCAGATTATTATCTAAATGGCAATAGATTGGGAAAAGGGGAAGTGCAACGAGACCTGGGTGTCCTTGTGCACCAGTCACTGAAGGTGAGCATGCAGGTGCAGCAGGCGGTTAAGAAGGCAAATGGTATGTTGGCCTTCATAGCGAGAGGATTCAAGTACAGGAGCAAGGATGTCTTGCTGCAGTTGTACCTTGAGACCACACCTTGAGTATTGTGTGCAGTTTTGGTCGCCTTATCTGAGGAAGGATGTTCTTGCCATGGAGGGAGTGCAGCGAAGATTCACCAGACTGATACCTGGGATGGCAGGAATGATGTACAAAGAGAGATTGGGTCGATTAGGCTTGTATTCGCTAGAGTTTAGAAGAATGAGAGGGAATCTCATTGAAACTTATAAAATTCTAACAGGACTAAACAGACTAGATGCAGGAAGAATGTTCCCGATGGCGGGGGAGTCCAGAACCAAGGGTCACAGTCTAAGGTTAAGGGGTAAGCCATTTAGGACTGAGATGAGGAATTTCTTCACCCAGAGAGTGGTGAACCTGTGGAATTCTCTACCACAGAAGGCAGTTGAGGCCAATTCATTAAATATATTCAAGAAGGAGTTAGATATATTTCTTGAGGCTAAAGGGATATGGGGAGAAAGCAGGGACAGGGTACTGAATTTGGATGATCAGCCATGATCTCATTAAATGGCAGAACAGGCTTGAGGGGCCGAATGGCCTACTTCTGCTCCTATCTTCTATGTTTCTAACTCCGGGCCGATGCAAGTGGTTAATCTTTGTATTAACACTATGCAACCTTGTCAATCAATTCAAGTACTGTGTGAAGATTAAGCAAACCAACAAGAAATTGTCACTGTGCAACTTTTGGTTACTGTATTGCTGTAGATCATACAGTTGGTAATTCACAGCTTAGCATATTTAAAAATATATATTTTTGCAAATCCTCTACAATTATCACTATTTTTCTGATACGAGAGAACGAGATGTAAACAATTATCTTGCATGAAATCATCACCTTTCAGAGTTCACTGTCCAGACTAGCTGTGAGAGAGAGTTGAAAACGCAGTCTCAACATGAAGATAAGAACCCTACCCCCACAGGCCATGCTAAAATGTTTTTGAAAATTGTGTGCAATTTATTATAAGAAACTGAACAAATATATGAAATAAAACAGTAAATGCCAGAAACACTTAGCAGGTCAGGTCACATCTGTGGAGAGAGAAACACAATTAACATTTCAGGTCATCAGAACTGGAAGAAGTTAGAGATTTAATGGAAAGTGTGGAGTGGCGGGGCTGAAGAACAAAAGGGAAGGTCTGTGATAGGATGGAGAGCAGGAGTGATTAAATGACAAAAGGGATGATCATGCAAGGCAAAAGGGGTGGTAATGGGACAAGTAAAGAAACAAAAGATGGGTCTAGAAGAGGTGTAAATGGTAACAGCAGGACCATTACCATCACCAGCTGTCTGAGAAAATGGGAGCGCTGGTTATGATCTAAAGTTATTGAACTCAATGTTGAGGCAAGACGACTGTAAAGTGCCTAATCGAAAGAGGAAGTGCTGTTCCTCGAGCTTGTGTTGAGCTTCATTGGAACAGTGTAAGGCCGAGGATCAAGAGATCAGAGTGGAAGTGGGATGGAGAATTAAAGTGGCAAGTGGAACATAGGTGTTCATAAAGTGATCATCCCATCTGCGTTTGGTCTCCTCAATGTAGGGGACCACATTGTGAGCAGCGAATACAGTATACTAAATTCGAGGAAGTACAAGTAAATCACTGTTTCACCTGGAAAGAGTGTTTGGGGCCCTAGACGGTGGGAAGTGAAGAGATGAAGGGACAGGTATTACATCTCCTGCGCTTGCATGGGAAGTTGCTGGGGGAAGGGCAATGGGTGTTGGGGATGATGGAAGAGTGGATCAGGGTCCCTTTGAAATGCTGAAAGGGGAGAGAAGGGGAAGCTGTGGTGGTGGCATCGTGCTGGAGGTGCTGGAAATGGCGGAGGATGATCCGTTGAATGTGAAGTCTAGTTGGTGGAAGGTGAAGACAAGTGGAACCGTGTCGTGGTTCTGGGAGGGACGGGAAGGAGAGACAGCAGAAGTGCTGGAAATGAGATGACCCTGTCGAGGCCCCTGTCAACCACAGTGGAGGGGAATCCTTGGTTGAGGAAAAAGGAAGACGTATCGGAACCACTGGTGTGGAAGGTGGCATCATCGGAATAGATGCGACAGAGAAACTAGGAGAATGGAATTGCTTTGAACAAGAACCAAGTTATGTGCAAATGCTAGAAATGCACAGCAGGTCATTTGGGTTACTGCTGGGAGTGTACCATTTACTTGAACTGGCCATATTCCAGCTTCCACAGCTTTTTTTATCTTGGAATTATTTGTAGTGGATTTGCTTTAGAGTGCCTTCATTCACAGGGTTACGCAGGGGCAGCAATTTGCCCTTTGAAGAGTATGCACATTCCAAGCAACAATCTATAGTTTGGGAGAACATTTTCATGGTGATTGAACATTATTGTGCTTTTGAACATTGCCTTGTGGGCAGTAGGTTAAACATTGGCCTTTTACCTTTGGGATCTGAATTCAAATCCTTCCCAGACTGATGGAATGAAAGTGTTCTCTTTCTGCTGGCTGTAAGGATCTAACATTTACCTGAATATCACTCCAAGTATCATCACCAAGTGGACAGTCCACCATGGATGAGTCATTTTAGTACACCATTACAACCAACTGTACACGGATGTGGTGATCTTGATCCACTTCCTGGTGGGCACGGATCTATAGCACAAAGTGTTCCTGATTCAGCACTAATTGGCAGTCTCACTTAGTAAGGCCATAAGATGACTGGTGTGGGAAATGGAAAAATGTCACACTTGTGCAGTAGGAGGTGCTTTTCTGAAGTTGGGACACATTTTGTTGGCACAGAGTTGGGGGAGTATTGCTTTGCATTTGGCTGTGCTGTACCTGGCCTGGGAGTGCTTGATGCTGACACTGGGTGACTAAAATGGGAAAAATGTTATTTTAGAGCAGTAACCACCTTCACCTTGATGACCAGAATCTTTATTCCTCAGCACCAACATCGCTCAACTTGACATTACAAAATAAAAATAGAAAATGATGGAAATACTCAACAGGTCAGGCAGCATCTGTGGAGAGAGAAACAGAGTTAATGTTTCAGGTCGATGACCTTTCATCAGAACTGGGAAAAGTTAGAGATATAACAGGTTTTAAGCGCAGGGCAGGGAAAGGGGCGAGGGGAGGAAAGAACAAAAGGGAAGGTCTGTGATGGGGTGGAAGGCAGGAGTGATTAAATGACAAAAGGGATGATGGTGCAAGGCAAAAGGAGATGGTAATGGGACAAGTAAAGAAACAAGATGGGTCTAGAGGAGGTGTAAATGGGAATATCAGAATCATCAACAGCTGCCTTCTGGAAAAAATGGGGGCAGAGGTTATGATCTGAAATTGTTGAACTCCGTGTTGAATCTGGAAGGTTGTAAAGTGCCTAATTGAAAGATGAGGTGCTGTTCCTCGAGCTTACGTTGAGCTTCATTGGAACAGTGTAGAGAAGATTGAGAGTAGATTTGATAGAGGTGTTCAAAATCATGAAGGGTCTGGACAGAGTAGATAGAGAGAAACTGTTCCCCTTGACAGAAGGGTCGAGAACCAGAGGACACGGATTTAAAGTGATTGGCAGAAGAACCAAAAGCGACATGAGGAAAAACATTTTTACTTGGCGAGTGGTTATGATCTGGAGTGCAATGCCTGAAAGGGTGGTGGAGGCAGACTCGATCACGGCTTTCAAAAGGGAGTTGGATAAGTACCTGAAGGAAAAAAATTTGCAAGGCTACGGGGAAAGGGCAGGGGAGTGGGACTAGCTGAAGTGCTCTTGCAGAGAGCCGGCACGGGCTCGACAGGCCGAATGGCCTTCTTCTGTGCTGTAACCATTCTATGATAATGTAGGAGGCTGAGGACAGAGAGTTCAGAGTGGGAGTGGAGCAGAGAAATAAAGTGACAGGCAACCGGAAACTCAGATTTTCAGCATTGCAGTATTTTGTTTTTGTTATTGATG
Organism: Somniosus microcephalus; assembly: GCF_052327205.1. Classification (NCBI taxonomy): domain Eukaryota; kingdom Metazoa; phylum Chordata; class Chondrichthyes; order Squaliformes; family Somniosidae; genus Somniosus; species Somniosus microcephalus. The sequence continues at coordinate 65,801,490 of NC_140998.1, read as the reverse complement.
GTACAAATTCTTATTCCCCACCAACATTAAAGTGCGAAGAGAGCACTGTGAAATGTGTAATATTTGGTTTAGAATTTCTTGGCACCTTTTGGTGCTATAATTGAGTAGCCATATCTTTTGCCAATGCTAAACATCCATTGCACTGCTGACTTGCCGTGGTTTGCATTTGGGCCTACTATAATAAACATTTTCCTTTCATCCCATCGGAAACTCGTGAAATACTTGTAAAATACTAGAGATGTATATAGCTCAGAAAGAATACAGTTCTTTGCCTTAAACAAAACTTCTGTCACAGAAGATTTATGAGCCAGCTGGTAGAATAGATTAGCATTTATTTAAATTAAGTATGTCCCATTTCCCATCACAGTAAACCTTAATCACATTGTGACAGAATTATATGATAACTGTTGTTAAACACACCTAAAATTGGGGCACACAGCTGTCAGAGTTAACCACAATAGCATGATGGAGTAGATCAGTGTTGTCCAATAGATATTGCTGATTAGCCCCAGGTGTGGCTATGGCAACACTGTTTTAGTCTAAAATCTACTAATTTTAGTAGAAAACATCTTAGACACAATACAGGTCCTTCACTTGTATATTTACTTAACAATCATCTACCACAATTCAGAGTGATACTTTGCAGTCTTTCACTTTCACCAAAGTTTGGAATTCTGGCTTGAGTTTATTGGACACAGTGCATCATAGTGCAGCAGCCAGGTTTTTAATCCAACAGTTATGAGCAGTACTTAAACTTCGCCAGAGTGATTGCTGTGAATGTTGACTCACACAACGAGGTGCATGAGACCTGTTCCTGCTCTCCGTCCAGAGCACGTTTGGATGCTGCTGGCCCTTTGCTAGGACGTGCCCTGTTGGAGTTGCTCATTGGTTGGGTTTGCTGTCTTCTGTTGCCCTGGAGTCGTTATTCCGATCGCTCAAGCTGATCACGAGGATGGCTCCCCTCTCCATATAATGGGCGTGGGGCACAAAACTGGTGAGATCGGCTGCCTATTATACATTGTGTCCATTTCTTCTTTCAAGGATAATTGGGTGGCCGTCAATCCAATCTCACGTGTTTTATGTCCTCCACCCCAAAGCTGAAAGTTGTGCCGAATGATGCTGGTGTTTCCATGGTGCTGAAGTCTCGCATTTTCACCCCTGTTACACACCATTTTAGCAGATAATATATAAACAGTAACAAAGAAAGTAAAGCACACACAGTGATCAACAAAACAGTTGCACTCTTGCAAGTACCGTACGAATATAGTATTGAGATCACATGCTCAACGATGGTGTCTATTAATCATTGTTTATTTACAAATCAAAAAATGCAATTAGCCACTCTGGATTCCCACTTAACAACATGTGGCTAGTTGCTAATGTGCTGGACATGGGAACATAGGTAAAGGAGGAAGCTATTCAGCCTCTTGAGCCTGTTCTGCAATTCAGTGAGATCATGGCTAATTTGTATCCTAACTCCATCCACCTGCCTTGGCTCCATATCCATTAATACTCTTGACTAGGAAAAATCTATCGATCTCAGATTTACAATTATTAATTGAGCTAGCATCTCCTGCTTTTTGTGGGTAGCGTTCCACACGTCCACCACCCTTTGCATGAAGAAGTGTTTCCTAACTTCTCTTCTGATTGACCTGGCTCGGATTTTAAGGTCATGTCCCCTTGTCCTAGGTTCCCCCACTAGGGGTAAAAGTTTCTCTCTATCTACTCTATTAGTTCCTTTCAAAATCCTAAAAACCGCAATCAAATCACCCCTTAACTTTCTATATTCTAGGGATTGCAAGCCTAGTTTATGTAATCCCTCCTCATAATTTAACCCTTAGAGTCCTGATAACATTCTGGTGAATGTGCATTGCACTCCTTCCAAGACCAATATATCATTTCTAAAGTGCAGTGCCCAGAACTGTACACAGTACTCCAGATGTGGTCTGACCAGAGCTTTGTATAGCTGTAGCAAAGCCTCTTCCCCTTTATATTCTAGCTCTCTAGATATAAAGGCTAACATTCCATTAGCCTTTCTGATTATTTTTTTGTACCTTGTAATGATATCAGCAAATAGTGATGGTATTTGCCTGTTTGATTATTTATGCCTTACCAGCATATTTGCCTGATTGATTATTTATGCCTGACCAGCAGAGGGCATGTGAGAGACGAGCAGTTTAGTTTTAGTTTAGTTTTAGATGGATCTCTAAGATGGTGTCTCCTGTAATGCTGTTAACTGAGTTGAACATACTTTAGATAAAAAGACATCTCTTTCATGAATGTGTCGTCATTGAACCCACATACAAATCAATACATACCTGACCACTGCATTTTAGTGATCTGTGTACATGGACCCCTAAATCTCTTTGGACTTCCACTGTTCCTAGCTTTTCACCATTTAAAAAATACTCGGGTCTATCCTTTTTTGATCCGAAATGGATGACCTCACACTTACTTGCTTTGAAATCCATCTGCCACTCGCTTAATCTATCAATATCTTACTACTTACTATTGCCACCAATCTTTGTGTCATCAGCAAACTTGGATATGTGGCTCTCTATTGTGTTATCTAAGTCATTAATAAATATAGTGACTAGTTGAGGCCCCAGCACGGATCATTGTGGGACACCACTAGTCCCTTCCTTCCAATTTGAGTACATATCCATTATCCTTACTCCCTGTCTTCTACCGCCTAAACGACCTAATCAGGTCAATAATTTGCCTTCAATTCCATGAGCTTTAATCTTAGGGCTCCACACAAGAGACTGTTAACTATCGGATGCCTTCTGAAAGTCCATATAAATTACATCCATAGACATTACCCTGTCTACTACTTTAGTTACTTCCTTAAAAAAATCAGTTAGATTTGTTAGACATGACCTACCCTTTACAAATCCATGTTGGCTCTCTCTCTAATCAGCTCAAATTTCTCTAAGTGCTCAGTCACTCTGTCCTTAATTATGGATTCCAATAACTTGCCCACAACAGATGTTAGACTAACAGGTGTATAATTTCCTGGTTTCTCTCTCTCTCACCTTTCTTAAATAATTGAGTAACATTTGCAATTTTCCAATCTAAAGAGACAATTCCTGAATCGAGAGCACTTTGGAAACTTATGGCTAAAGCATCTGCAATTTCCTTGCCTACTTCCTTTAAAACCCTGAGGTGGAAACCATCAGGTCCTGGAGATTTGTCAGTCTTTAGTGCCATTGTTTTTTCCAATACTATTTTCTTGTTTGCGTTACCTTTAGTGAGTTCCAGTCCTTGATTCATTTAGTTTCCCTGGAATATCAGGTATATTGTCATCTTTCTCTACTGTGAAGACTGACACAAAGTAATTTTTCAATAAGTCTGCCATTTCCTTATTTTCATTTGCAATATTACCAGCATCTGTTCTTAAAGGGCCCACATTATCCTTGACTACCCTTTTTCTTCTAATATAATTGTAAAAACTTTTTGTGTTAATCTTGATATCCCTCACGAGTTTCTTTTCATATTCCCTTTTTGCAGCCCTTACTAATTTTTTTGTCTTCCTCTGCTGTTCTTTTATATCTATCCCAGTACCCTGGATCTATACTGTTCTTTGCACTTTTATATGCTCTTTCCTTTAGTTTTATGTTATCTCTCACATCTTTTGTCGACCATGTCTGTTTTATTTGATAAGTAGAGCTCTTTCCTCTTAGGGGTATATATTGGCCCTGTATTGAACACCTCCCACTGTTCATCCATAGTTTTACCCAATAACAGTTTTGACCAGTTTGCTGTCGTCAGTCTCTGTCTCATCCCGTTAAAGTTAACCTTACCAATCTTAGTAACTGTATTGCGTTTCTTTTCAAACCTAACATTAAAATTTGATCCTATTCTGATCACTGTTAAATAAATGTTCCCTTATTGTTAGATTATGAATTAAGTCTGGCTCATTACTCATTATTAAACTGAAGACAACACTAAAGTAGAGCTCCTCGTGCTACTGGAAAATGTCGTTTTCAGTCCCGTTTATATTTTGCAATGTGAAAAGTGCTCATTCCAGAAAACATTTGCCATTCAGCAAGAATCTAGGTTATGTGCAAGGGTTAAGAAGCTGGCCTTGTTTTCCTTGTAAAGAGGAGACTTCAAGATGGTCTAATTGGTGCCTTGAAGGTTATGAAGGGAATTAACAAAGTTGATCCAGACAGATCGTTCACTATGGCAAAGGGTTCAAGTGGCCGAGGATACGAGTTTAAAAATTAGGAAGTTAGGAGTAAGAAGGGGAGTCAGGACATTTATGGAATAAGTTATAAGTGGATTCAAAAGGTAATTCAGCTCTCACCGTTGTTATGGAGTAAATCGGACAGCAACTTCCAGAGTATGCACATGCGCAGTTAAATGAGGAAATCCGGAAGTTGCCGTCCAAGTTACCCTGCTCTTCCACAGGGTGCACTATAACAGAATCTCGCCAATGGACTCAGCACTGAAATGCATGTAACGGCGTTAAGTTGTGGTACTTGCCCACTAGATACCCACTAAATTTTTAACAGCATGATAAGTGATAATTACTGCCAAACAACCTCTCTGGCCCTGAAAATATAATTTTGCAAATGTGGAGTCTCATTCCATCAGAAGTTAATCTGTGTTGGAGATTTTTCAAAAAGTATGAAGTATAATTTTTTTTTAACTTTTCCTGTCTGTCTCTTTTATCTCTCTCTTACCCCCCCCCCCCTCCCTGTCTTTCCCAATCTTTATTTCACTTTCTGTACATGATTTAAGTTTAATATATACTTCCTGGTACATATTTCCTGGTTTAGACTCTGCGTGTCTCAGTGAGGATTCCCAGTTTGATTGGTTGAAGAGCCTCGCTGTTGCTTTGCCTGCTCACAGAGATGCCCTGCAGAGGGTGCCGCGCTGGGTCAGACGCCAGATTTCAGCAATTCTCTGCCACTGTTCCCTCCAAAGTGCGCGGGTGCGCACTGATTCCCGAGCTCGGGCGCAGTTGATTTGAAATGCCGCACAGAGAACTGGACAGTAGCTGGGACAGGGGAGGGACCCAGGAATCCAGATAGACTCGTTTGCGAGTCTTGCGACCTCCAAGCCGATCGCAATTGCAGTTCTTGAAGTGTGTGTTCCGATGGTTGATGGGTTGCTGTGTACCGCCGGGAGGAGTTTGGTTTTCTCCCTTGAACTTTGACCTTTCAGCGGGGCAGCCAGAGAATCCCCCGTACTCTGATTCTTTGCCTTTGCAGCCTTCTGCACTGGCTCGTGGTATACCGGAGCCGCACGTGCGCAGGACCCAGTTGGGCCGCGCTTTCGCCGGCTCCATGCAGAGGTCAGGGGATCTGTTGGTGGCTGGTGGATCAAAAGGGGAGAGAGAGAAAATCGGAAGGGGGAGAGAGCGACAGAGACTGGGGAGAGAGAGACTGGGGGATGGAGAGAGAGAGAGACTGGGGAATGGGGAGAGAGAGATGGAGAGAGAGAGACTGACTGGGGGAAGGAGAAAGAGAGACTGACTGGGGGAGGGAGAGACTGACTGGGGGAGGGAGAGACTGACTGGGGGAGGGAGAGACTGACTGGGGGAGGGGGAGACTGACTGGGGGAGGGGGAGACTGACTGGGGGAGGGAGAGACTGACTGGGGGAGGGAGAGACTGACTGGGGGAGGGAGAGGGAGAGACTGACTGGGGGAGGGAGAGAGAGAGACTGACTGGGGGAGGGAGAGAGAGAGACTGACTGGGGGAGGGAGAGAGAGAGACTGACTGGGGGAGGGAGAGAGAGAGACTGACTGGGGGAGGGAGAGAGAGAGACTGACTGGGGGAGGGAGAGAGAGAGACTGACTGGGGGAGGGAGAGAGAGAGACTGACTGGGGGAGGGAGAGAGAGAGACTGACTGGGGGAGGGAGAGAGAGAGAGAGACTGACTGGGGGAGAGAGAGAGAGAGACTGACTGGGGGAGGGAGAGAGAGAGACTGACTGGGGGAGGGAGAGAGAGAGACTGACTGGGGGAGGGAGAGAGAGAGACTGACTGGGGGAGGGAGAGAGACTGACTGGGGGAGGGAGAGAGAGAGACTGACTGGGGGAGGGAGAGAGAGACTGACTGGGGGATGGAGAGAGAGAGAGAGAGAGACTGACTGGGGGACGGAGAGAGAGAGAGAGACTGACTGGGGGACGGAGAGAGAGAGAGAGACTGACTGGGGGACGGAGAGAGAGAGAGAGACTGGAGGGGGACGGAGAGCGAGAGAGCGACTGGAGGGGGACGGAGAGCGAGAGAGAGACTGGAGGGGGACGGAGAGCGAGAGAGAGACTGGAGGGGGACGGAGAGCGAGAGAGAGACTGGAGGGGGACGGAGAGCGAGAGAGAGACTGGAGGGGGACGGAGAGCGAGAGGGAGAGGGGGACAGAGAGAGAGAGGAACAGAGTGTGGGGGGTCAGTGTCCAGACGCGTGTAGTCCATTCCTAGGGACTGAGCGGTGGACACACTTTGGAACAACACAGGTGGAGACGCAGCACATCTACAATGGCTGCTGGAAGGAGGCTAAAGCAAACCAGTTTTAGGCCCGCGATGAAACAAAAATGAGAATTTTTTTTAAATTCAGAATATTGTTTAAAGCCGTAAAAAAAAAATACAGGAAAGTTATGTTGAATGTGCCTCTTTCCTCCTTTAAGACGCTCCTTAAAACCTACCTCTTTGACCAAGCTTTTGGTCACCTGTCCTAATTTATCCTTATGTGGATCGGTGTCAAATTTTTTGTCTTAAAGTACTCCTGTGAAGCACCTTGGGATGTTTTACTATATTATAGGCGCTATATAAAAACAAGTTGTTGTTGTCCCATGGAAAGTTCCAGTTAAATTTTGCCAGGTGTTGTCCACTTTTTGAAAGAGTCTATCGGGGTTAATTAAATCCTGTTATGAGAGGGGAAAAAGTTTGTTCCCTCATTTGTACCTCAGAGTCTTTGAGAGACAGAGGGAATGGCAGCAGAAAAAGAAACAACATCTCCAAAACTGATCCCAACTGATCGCCAAGGCTGGGGATAGATAACCTCACTGCCACCTTAGGAAGTTTAACCACTTTATTCACTTTCTTATTTGAGCTCCGTTTGGAATTAGATTTTATTTTATTATTTTTTTGTTGTGTGTTTAACGATCGCATTGAAGAGGGAAAGAGAAATTTGAAGTAACTTCTGTCAAAGCTGCAATGAGACTTGAAAGAATTTAAAGATTTTCAATTAACTTTTCACAAAAACTCATTGTTGAAAACACTTTTTTTCCCCCCTGAATTTCGAATATGATTTTGGAAGAAACAGAAACAAAAATCAATTTTCCCTTCATCCAAACAATTTTTAACCAGGTCTTGAAGTCCAAACAGTTTTAAAGAGGCTCTGAAATGCTTAAAACGTTTTAAAATTGAAATTTCTCAATATTTGATTTTGAATGATCAACTGAAGTAAGTAGCTTTACACAAACATGCAACCATGCTGTTGAGGAGGGGGAGGGCAGGGGAGGATTTGCAGGAGTTACATATTACTTTTTTTTAATATTAAGACGTTTAGGAAGAGAACCAAAAAAGGGGAAAAACAAAACCATTTTATTTTGTCTGTCATTCTGTAGTCCTAACAAGTCCCAAGAATAATGTAAATATAGATTTCCTCTTAAACGTTTAGTGGAGTGTTAATAGGAACATGAGTTATGTAATGATGTATAAAAATTGCAGGAAGCTACTTTAGAAGAAACTACTGTTTGTTTATTGAGAGACACAGAAAATACTGCGATTAAATTGATAATGTACAATTTTGATTTGGTATAAATGTTTGAAATAGGAGATTAAAAATTGAGAGCACAATGAATTTAGTTTCCTACTATTTAATTGGGAAATACCTACAATAATTCAACACTTTTCGTGATAAGAGCAGGGATTCATATTCTGGTGAATGAGAGAAAAACATTAGAAGCGAAATTCGTAAATTAATGGCCCAGAAATTCGGGTCGGGGGCTTCCCGTGGGTGTAAGGCCCCGACCTGCACTTACCTAGCGCGCCGGCCGTTGAGCTGTGGGCCCCCGTGGAATTCCGATCCTGGGCCTGGTCCAGCTGCCGGCGCGCAGTGCTTGCGTATCCCAGGGGCGCAGTTAGTTCGATGCGTCCCCTGGGATCACGTGGGCCATGGAGAGCCAATCGGAGCAGGTAATGATCCATTCATAAGTTTGACAGGAAGAGCTGTCAAAACTTATAAATACTACAGGCTCCAAAACATCACTAAATCTTCAAATAAATTTTTTAAAAACATCACATTTTTTAAATAAACTATAAATTACATGAAATAACTATTTTAAACAATAACTTAAATTTTTGAAAAAATAATGTTATTTTCTAACGGGGTTAAAAATAAACTTACCTTGCTTTAAAGTATTTAAAAATAATAAACCTGTGGAAAAAAATGTTTTAATTTTAATTAATTCACCACTTATATCTTTATGTCAACATATTAGTAAACATTTCCAAGTCAGTCTGATTGGTTCTCCTGTCCAGGAAGAAAGGTGAATGTTTATTTCTGTTAAATTATAGCTTTTCCTGCTTTTTGTTTTTAATTCGGTGACGCAAATTGTGTGTGTGTTTTTCTGCACTTGTGAATAAGTGCTGCATTTCTGGCATGTTACATGGGGGGTGTGCTGGTTCAAGAAGACAATGTTTATTAATGGAAGTGATTGAAGTTGGAAATACGGATACCCGTTTTTGTTCAATTCTTTTTAATACTGTGAACTAAAGAACTACAGCACTTTATATTTGTTGGTTATCTGGTTGCATTGTGATTCATATTCTAATTACTTATGTGGCTGTCCAGCACGTCAGCGCCATAGGAAAGCCGCTGCTTGTGCAACCATTGCTATAGTGACATGAGGGATGGGCTAATACGTTGAAAACTTTAAAATTAATACCAATTGCATGAATAGATATGCCTCTTTCAGCTCACCTTGGACTTTTGGATTGTTTGTCGATGCATAACCATGTAACTGAGTGACGTTTCTGAAGTGTTAATGCATTATTATGCAGTTCTTTTATATCCCAGTCATTTCTGACAAGTAATTTTTTATTAAATAGTGTTTGTACATGACTTTTAATTAATAGCTTTTAATTAATTCTACTATAAACAAACTTGCAGAATGGGCAAGTTAATTTCAATATAGATAAATGTGAGGTGGTGCATTTTGGCAGGAGGAATAAAGAGGCAACCTACTCCTTGGAAAATAAGAATCTAAATGGGGTCGAGGTGCAAAGGGATCTAGGGGTATAGATTCACAAATCATTAAAACGAGCAACACGGTAAAAAAGCCGTAAAATTGCAAATAAAGCACTGGGGTTCATTTCTAGAGGAATAGAATTCAAAAGCAGAGAAGTTATGTTAAACCTGTATAGAACTTTGTCTGATTGTCTCATGATTTGAGACGGTGGGGTAGCAATATGGCATTACAGTGTGTATATATGTGTATATATATATATATATATGATTTTAAGTGGTTGCTGTTTTCGTTGTTTTAAAATTTGCTCACGGATGTAAAGGCCGCATTCAAAGGAGTTCCTGGCCCACTCAGTACAAAAAAAAATTAGAGTGAACGTGATCTCTGCTCAAAAGTCCGCGAAAACTCTGTGGGCAGCTGACAGGATAGTGAACAACGAGCGCCATTTCTTCGCCGCTGACCGCAAAATCTGAGCCTCTGTAAATTTGGGTTACTGAATTTTCTACTTTGCATCTTTGAGATTGTAGTGTATGTGCCTTTAAGAGCCCCCTGTGTACTGTAAGGCCGGTAATGGCCACTCGGGCTATATAAGCCTGTATATTGTGTTGTATCAGTTAGTTCACCTCCAGACTTTGTTCAGTAAACACCTGTGAAACCAACTCCTGTCTTCAGTGTCTCTATTAACACACGGATACAACAGTGGCGACGAATTGGAAACGGACTTACCTGCAATTCGGCAGCACCTCAAGGACATCGATTCCTCTGGCGTCCAAAGCCGAAGAAAATCAAGAAAAAGAAAAAGCTGTGGTTTCACCAGCTAGCCGAGCTGGTGGCAGGTACTGCAATAATCCTTCCTGGGCGTCGGGCTGGGGCTCCAGCGACTGGCTCTGCAGCTAGGCCAAGCAGCGAAGGCGGAGGCAAGCAGTAACAGACGGGGAGGGAGCACTCGGGAGACGGCCGGCGCTGCAAGCAGGTCGGCGTTCAGACCTAGCAGAGAGAGTCCGGCGGGAACGAGTCTCCACCTGTAAATAAATAAATAAAAAGAAGGGAAACCCGCGGGAAACAGCGTTGTCATCGGCAGCAGCGGGGAAGCGCAGGAAGCGCCATATCTTTTCTGCAGAAAAGAAAGAAAAGCGCGGGAAACGCCATTTTTTTTTTTAGGATGCCTAAGTCTGGCAATATTGATGCTTTTCATAACGAAATAGAGGATTGGACCACATATGTGGAAAGAGTGGAGGTATATTGCACCGCAAATGGAATAGAAAATGAAAAAAAAGCGTCAGTACTTCTAAATCTAATGGGCGCAAAGACATATGGGCTGTTACGAAACTTAATCACTCCAGCCAAACCAAAGGACAAGAATTTTAAAGAAATTGTTGATACCCTACAGGAGCACTTAAACCCAACACCGCTGCTGATAGCGGAACGATTCAAATTCTTCAGGAGGAATCAGCACAAGAATGAAAGTAACGCTGATTACCTCACCGAATTAAGGAAGCTATCAAAGCACTGCCAATTCGGGGCAGGACTAGCAGATTATCTTTGAGACAAATTCGTCTGCGGTCTCCTAAGTGAAGGAAGAAAAAGATTTAACACTGGACAAGGCTTTCAGTATGGCTGTATCATACGAAGCAGCCGCAAGAGGAGCTGCAGAGATACAACAAAAGACACAGGACTTCGGCACCCATGAAATGACACAGGGTTTCGAGAGATGTTATCGCTGCGGCAGATCCACCCATGACCAGAAGGACTGCTGGTTCAAGGACATAGCATGCAGGCAATGCGGAAAGATTGGACACATTGCAGGGGTATGCCGATCTGGACAAAAAAAATCCACGGACAGGAAAAAAAAATCAATAAAGAAAAGTACAGAAAGGTACAAATGATGACGGACAGTAGCTCCGAAGACCAGAAGAGCGATAGCGACTCCGAAAACAAGAGACTAAGCTGTCTCAAATTACATAATGTAATTGCCAAAGAAGATTACCAGACCATTTGGGTTACCCTCACGACAGCAGGGTCCCCAGTTAAAATGGAGCTAGATACAGGATCAGCTCTGACCGTCATAAATCGACGGGATTACGAGCGGCTATTTCTGCATATACCTTTAAAAGACACATCCATTATCTTGAAAACATATACGGGGCAGAAAGTACACCCCAAAGGAAAAATAAGGGTACCTGTTGTATACAACGGCAAGGAAATACAAAAGTTGTATTTATACGTTCTACAAGATGGTGGTCCACCGCTGTTGGGACGTGAATGGATCAGGAAAATACGTTTAGACTGGCACTCCATTCAGGCACTGAAGGTGACCAGTAAGGAAAAAAACGATGATGATGTCATACCTGAACAATTAAAAGACATCTTGGCCAACGCCAAAGAAGTGTTTCAAGAGAAACTAGGAACCTTGAAAGGCATCACCGCCTCAATAAAAGTGGAAGATGCGGCAATTCCCAAGTTTTTTAAGGCAAGACCGGTGCCATACGCAATTCGTCCAGCAGTCGAGGCAGAGCTGGAGAATTTGGAAAAGGCAGGCGTATTATCCAAAATAGATTGGAGCGAGTGGGCAACACCCATCGTCCCAGTCATGAAGAAAGCGTTGAATAATGATAAATCTGAAGAACAGAGAAAAATTCGCATCTGTGGGGACTTCAAGGTGACTGTAAACCCGGTCCTTCACACGGTACAGTATCCTCTTCTGAGGATAGAAGATATTTTTGCCTCACTATCCGGAGGGAAACGTTTCACCAAAATTGACTTGGCACAGGCATATCAACAGATGGAGGTTGAAGAGGCCTCTAAAAAGTATCTAACGATAAATACACACAAAGGTCTGTACCAGTACAGTCGACTGGCTTTCGGAGTAGCATCCGCTCCAACTATCTGGCAAAGAGCTATGGAGCAAGTCCTCCAAGGGATTCCGGGGACTCAATGCTACCTAGACGACACCCTTGTAACAGGAGAAAACGACAACGAGCACCTTGCCAATTTGGAGCAGGTGCTCACTAGGCTGAGAGAACGGGGCCTACGAGCAAATCGCCCCAAGTGCGAATTTTTCCAGAATCAAATATCATATTGTGGCCACATAATTAATAAGGAAGGGTTGCATAAGTCACCTGAAAAAATTGAAGCGGTCATAAAAGCCCCAGCACCTGAAAATGTTTCACAATTAAGGTCGTTCCTGGGATTAATAAATTACTATCATAAATTTTTACCGAACTTATCAACTCTTCTGCACCCTCTTAATGAACTGCTACAAACAGGAGTAATTTGGAAATGGAGCGAAGACTGTAAACGTGCCTTCCATAAATGCAAAGACTTAATCACGTCCAAAGAAGTTTTGGCTCATTACAACCCATCACTGCCAATCAGACTGGCGTGCGATGCATCCCCTTACGGCGTAGGAGCAGTATTATCGCATAAATTCCCTGATGGCTCGGAACGGCCGATAGCTTTTGCGTCACGCTCATTGAATTCAGCTGAGCGTAACTATGCCCAAATCGACAGGGAAGCACTCAGCCTGGTATGGGGAGTGAAGAAATTCAACCATTACCTACACGGACAAAAATTTACCTTGTTGACTGACCATCAACCCCTCATCTCCATATTCAACCCTAAAAAGGGTGTTCCCATTATGACAGCGCAAAGGCTACAGAGGTGGTCCCTTTTTCTAGGGGCACACCAATATAACATAGAATACAAAGGATCAAAACAGCATGGGAATGCTGACGGTTTATCGCGCCTACCGTTGCCAACGATAGAAGAAGCACCTACCGTAGACCCAGTGGAGATTTTCCACTCTACCATAGTCGAATGTCTACCAGTAACAAATTCTGCCATTGAAAGGGAAACTAGAAATGACCCGACTCTCTCTTGAGTCTACGATTTAACAGTGAAGGGATGGCCAGCACATGGCGAACACTGTTGCCAGCATTCTCGCAAAGAAGAGAACAGCTGTCAGTATGCCGAGGAACCTTGATGTGTGGATCCAGAGTGGTGATTCCACCCAAACTCCAGGATAAAGTGCTAAAGGAGCTTCACGAGGGGCATCTGGGTGGAGTGAAAATGAAGAACCTAGCCAGGGCATTTGTATGGTGGCCAGGTATCGATGGAGACATCGAAGAAATGACCAAGAGCTGCCTCGGATGCCAGAAGGTCCAAAACGCCCCACCACAAGCCCCTCTACATCCATGGGAGTGGTCCTCATCTCCCTGGCAAAGGGTGCACATCGACTTTGCTGGTCCATTTATGGACTCAATGTTCTTTAATCGCAGTTGATGCACACTCCAAGTGGCCGGAGGTAATAAAGATGTCCTCCACCACCACGGAAAAAACCATCACTGTATTAAGGACCATATTTGCCAGGAATGGGCTGCCTGAACAGATCTGTTCTGATAATGGACCGCAATTTGCGTCCGAAGAATTCAGGAAGTTCTTAAAAAAACAATGGGGTTAAGCACTGCACGTCTGCCCCATACCATCCCGCCACCAATGGATTGGCTGAAAGGTTTGTCCAGACCTTCAAGAAGGCCATAAAGGCCATGGGTAATGAAGACATAAAACTACAGCATAAGGTAGATAACTTCTTTGCATACAGGAACGCAACACATATGGTTACAAACCAAACTCCCGCCATGATGCCGGCTGGATTTGATCAAGCCAAACATCAGAAGGGACGTGGAGAACCGGCAATTTCAAGGCATGAATGAAAGGCCAACTAGAACCTTCCAGATAGGTCAACAAGTTTTGGCCCGGGACTACCGTACCGAGAAATGGCAGCCTGGAACTATCTGCACACGACTAGGACCGCTGATGTATACCGTGGACATCGGAGAAAGCATAATAAGGCGCCATGCTGACCAAATCATAGTCTCATCCGAAACGGGACAACCTACACCACAACTCTATACGCCTAATGATGAAGTAGAGATACCCATATCTACCTCCGATCCGGTGATACTGGAACCCGATGAACCCGACACTGGCATTCAAGCCGAATCAGCCTTGCCAAAAGAACCTACTACACCACCAGAAACTACTACACCACCGAGGCGTTATCCGGACCAAGTCAGGAAGCCTCCAGAGAGACTGACTTATAATTAATTAACTGCAGCAATGTGTAGATTATTTTTCTTGTAACATGTAATTAATGATTACTTAAAATATGATGTACTGGTTGGCTAAAAGGGGAGGAATTGTAGTGTATGTGCCTTTAAGAGCCCCCTGTGTACTGTAATGCCGGTAATGGTCACTCGGGCTATATAAGCCTGTATATTGTGTTGTATCAGTTAGTTCCCCTCCAGACTTTGTTCAGTAAACACCTGTGAAACCAACTCCTGTCTTCAGTGTCTCTATTAACACACGGATACAACAGAGATGCTGGTACAGTGGTTAAGTAGTTTATAAATGGATTATTTCAGTCAAAACTGTTCAGCGGATATCTGAACAATTTGTCTAATGATCACAGAATCCCCACAGTGCAGATAGAGGCCATTTCGGCCCATCGAGCCTGCACCGACACATATCCCACCCTATCCCCGTAACCCCACGTATTTAATCCCCTAACACTAAGGGTCAATTTATCATAGCAAGCAATAATTGCAATGGTTGTAGATGCAGGAGTTAATAAATTTCAGCCCCTGTTGAACTGCAGAAATGATGTGCAGCATTTGTTGAAGCCTAGTTAGGCCTGGTTTAGGGCATATTTGAATGGGGATCAGTGCTTAGGGGAAGGAATTTAATTGGTCAGTTCTTTAAAAAAAAAGTCGATCATCAGTTTGTTTTTGCTAATTCATTGTGACATTGCACAAGTATTGCGATGACATGTGAATTATGCCATCACATCATTGGTTTAAGAAGCTTAAGCTCAAAGGTTTTTCCAATAGGGCTACAGGGGCAGTGATGGTCCTTCAACATCTGGGCTCAACATCTCCCTGCAGCAACACAGCTGAGATGGGGAACCCAGCAGAGTGAGAGTTCCAACCTGTATCCCAGTGTTATGTGGCACTGGTTATTGGTGCTCTGATGTGCTGTGCCACTGTGCTGCTGGGTGGATTTATCAGCTTGAAAAAAAAGGATTTGCCAAATTTTTCCATCACTCTGAATTCATATTTTTCTAAAAGCTGCTGCTGTTTCCTTCCTATATGTTAATGTCTTTAGGACTGCCCTGATAGTGTCAGCAGAGATTTGTGCTGCTTGAGTTCGTGTTTTTTTACTCCAATTTGAATGTTAATACAGGAAACTTTCTGGTAATCCGGCACTGACGGGACTGAGCTGGTGCCGTACCATCAAAACTGCCGTAGAAACCAGTGCTAATGTTAAAACATACGGAGCTTTTGAGCTCCGTGTGAATCAACAAACCCTGTTGCTTAGCAACAGCTTCAAAACAGTTGGCCGCAGCTTAAAAGCGTCTCTGTAGCTAAACAACAACTTCAGCTAGACCTTGCAGAGCCTGACTGGAAAAAAAAAGCAACGAGAAGTAAAAAACTTATAGGAAACGGCTCCTGAATTTTGCCGGTAGATAGAGCTTTCCGGACATTTAACCTCCGGTTAAACAAAAGTTTCCTGTACTGCAAAAGCACTCCAGACAGTCAACAAGCATTATGTTTGTTTATGCTGTTACTGCAAAAGCATACAGGAAATATTTACGTGGAGCATAGGAATGTACAGGACCGGAAAAGATGGATTCAGTCCATCTGATTAAGGACTGATTATTTGATTGGGTGCACCAATGTTAGTTGAGCAAGCTCCAGTTGTAAAGCCAGCAAGCATTTCTTAGCCCTGTGATTTGTTCGATTCACATGTCATTGAGCAGCCGGGTTGCTTTTCATCGCACTTTTTGTGTGTTATCATTATTAAGGCCTTAAAAAAAAAAAAAAAAATTGTTAACAACCTTGTGGCAGTATTCCCCATTATTTTTGCCAGAAATATGCTGCATTCATTGGGCACTCATTTAAAATGGATGCTGCAGTAAAAGTACCTTCATCCATTTTAGACATTGAAGTCTTAAAGGGGAGTTTCACTTTTAGCTTTACAATTATTTTCTGCTACGGCACTCGCTGTTGCTTTACTTTTTTCACAACATTTGCTGTTTGTTTCACTTTTGATCTGCATTTTTGTGGTCCCCTATTTTTCATCTGTGCCTTGTTGCGAGCTGTAATTTCAATTGCCACAGCCTCAATTCTGAAACTGGGCGTCCGGCTGGGCATACCCCTCTGCTATCTGGTTATAGGGGAGGAACAATCTTGAGCACAAGAAAGGGGTGCATTTACACCTGAGGCAGTCTTGCCGCATCCATCCTTGCCCACCCAGCTACACATAAAGACCAAGGCGCACAGACCTAGACATGCTGATTTAACTACCTATGATGCAGTAGGGAGGCAGTCATAGAAATCTGTCGGGACCTGGAACCAGACTTTCAGAAAAGTTCCAGGACAGAAGCCGCTCTGCCAGTGGCTGTCAAGGTAACTCCTGCCTTGTACTTGTATCCTTCAGCAACAGCGAGAGATAATCGCCAAATTCAAAATTTCACAAGCAGCAGTGTAAATCTAGCGACAGCTGTCTCGTTTGTAATGGCTAAATCTTTCATTAGTTTCCAAAATTAATACAGCCAATAGCACTCTTGCCACATGTCGCTTTTCCCCAAAGTGCGAAGATATTGATGGCACACATGTGGTCCTCTGGGCTCTGTTACTCCTGCGACTACCACTTGTTCCTCCTCACCTGTGCACTGTGACTCACCCTGTGCTACCTCGTCGAGCTCATTTAACTTTGGGCTGTGAGTAGCAAATGTTGATGAGAGGATCAAAGAATGTTGCATAGTGCTGTCTTGCTCTGGAGAATTGGTGAGCTACTCTGCAAGGACTGCAGTGACAGCAAAAGAACAAATATTAGATGCTGTGTC
Source organism: Somniosus microcephalus (assembly GCF_052327205.1). Classification (NCBI taxonomy): domain Eukaryota; kingdom Metazoa; phylum Chordata; class Chondrichthyes; order Squaliformes; family Somniosidae; genus Somniosus; species Somniosus microcephalus. The sequence goes on along the minus strand of NC_140998.1, from coordinate 65,784,388 downwards.
CCTGGTACACCTACAAACGGAGCTTGCCTTGCAATATACTGCACATGATGGTTGGGTGTTTATGATTGTGACATGGTACTCGCCCTGAGCTTGGAGGAGGTCTGTGGCTTCACCTTCCTCTAATGCCTCCATGCTCCTTTATGCAAGGATATGTAGGGTGGCCTCCTCTTGGGAGTAGAGAGCTTGTGATTCCTGAACCCGACTGCAGTTTTGGTCTGTTCCCTTGTGTTATGCAAGCAGAGAAGAATTCTTGAGATGTTGTAAATTGCATGGTTACAATAGCAAACGTGGCCAAACTGATGTCATCCTGGGTATCAGTAAGTGACCCTGTATCATGCAGCTAGGTTGTGTTGCAATAATTTCTGTAGCTTTTTGAAGACATTGGCGTGCCAAGGCTTTCAATTGTAAGTTGAGCGTCTGTCCTGCTGAATTGTGGATATGCATGAGATACTATGAAAGAGCTGTAAGGTTGTGCTAGGGCTTGGCATGGGTGAAAAGTAAATGTGAAATAGTTTGGCCAGGTAACACAGGCAGTCTTGGGACATCTACCTTGTACAGGAGCTGCTAGATACTCTTGGCTTGGCAGGTTCCTTAAGGTATTGCCATCTTCTTCCACCTCTGTTCCTGGGTCCTGCTGCATTCAGCTTGACTGCCACTTCCTGCCAGGCATGGGGCACCATTGGCTTTTGGGCAAGGTCCCATGAAATGCCAAGGATGGCGACCTTCCTCACATCCATTTCATGTAACGGCGTATTGACTTCACCAGCCAACGAACAGGGAGTTGGCTGCTGTGACGCTTTGCTCCTTGCCCATAGACCCTTTCACATCTCCACATTGGCTTTGCTTTCCCTTGCTTTTGCCTACTACTTTCTCCCCAGACAGCCTATAGAAAGGCTGAAAATATTTAAACAAATAGTCTTAGAAATTTTTGCTCCACTATACTGTCACTTAACTTTAAATGCCTACATCCCTTTAAATTTTCCCAGCAGCCCTTAAAAGGGCTATCTCGTCTATCAAGTATGTTCCCTGCACCTGGACCATTGTCCGCAAGAATAGGGTCAATTTATTTAAGTGAGCTGATTTCACAGACTCGGGTGAGGTCCGCTTTCCTTGCTCAATGTGATCATGCACCCAATGCAGCTTTGCAACGGAACCACATAATGAACCCCATAGTGTAAAGACTCAGTAGCCAATAGAATCATCGAGAAAGATTAGTTGTTTATTTTCCGTAATCAAAGTTTAAGAAAATCAGTTGGTTATGCAACTGTTTAGAACAGGCAGAGTATGTTGGAGTATCAATATTTTACTGCATTCCTCAAAATAAGTTTTCTAGTGTGAAGTGTTTTTATATACATACAAACATACAGGTAAATATTATTCTAATCTTGAAATAACATACAGAAACAAGCTCATCCTGCATTGTCTTGGACAGGCTGCCTTTTGGGTGACCTGGTTAACTTAGTTCAAATCATCCAATTGCAGTTTGATGTTGTTTATGACACTTGTCTCTGAGCAGATGAGCCACACGAGCGTACAAGAAAGAGCTTGTGCAATTTCCTCACAGACCCACTAATGAAGTGACTGTCACAAGTAACCTACTTGAAAAATATAAAGGCAAGACATAAATTAAAACTGTCACAACCGGGTAGCAGCATCCCATAGCTCACAGTGTTGTGTTTCAGAAGAGTAATGCTGTGAGCGGGTGGAATTTGGATTTTGGGACAATCATAGAATTGGAGAAATATCAGCTCAGATAGGGGCACCTTCAGCCCATCGTACCTACATAAGAACATAAGAAATAGGAGCAGGAGTAGGTCATTCGGCCACTCAAGCCTGCTCTGCCATTCAATAAGATCATGGCTGATCTTCTACCTCATTTACAAAAGGTAAATCGTGCTTAACGTGCTACTGGAATTTTTTGAGGATGTAACTGGTAGAATAGATAAGGGAGAACCAGTGGATGTGATGTATTTGGACTTTCAGAAGGCTTTCGATAAGGTCCCGCATAAGAGATTAGCGTGTAAAGTTAAGGCACATGGGATTGGGAGCAAGGTACTGACTTTAATAGAGAACTGGTTGGCAGACAGGAAGCAAAGAGTTGGAATAAACGGCTCTTTTTCCGAGTGGCAGGCAGTGACTAGTGGGGTACCGCAGGGATCGGTCCTAGGACCCCAGCTATTCACAATGGGCCAGTAATTCCGGTCCCAACGCGTGAGTACGGACGGTGCACTCACGTGTGGGCCCGTTGGAAGTGCCGGATTTCAACATGCACAGCGCATGCGCGGGAAACCGGCATTTCCTCCAAGGGGTTCAGAGGTCCAATGCGTGCGCGCAGGACTCTGCGCGCACGCGTTTAACTTCCTTCTTTTTGACTGATTTGCCCGTGTGCAAGGGCCTGAACTTTTTAGACATATAAAAAGGAGGCGTAAGGACTTGATTCTTGAAGGTATGTGGTCTATTATTTAAAATTATAACATTTTTTCCACAGCTTTATTGTTTCTAAGGACTTTACAGTAAGGTAAGTTTATTTTTAGACCCGATTTCTTAAAAAAAAAAAAAAAAATTTTTCAAAAATTTGATTAATTGTTTAAAATAGTTTTTTTAAAGTTATTTATAGTTTATTTAATTATTGGGATGTTTTTTTAAATTTTATTTAAAGTTAAACTAGTCTTTTGGGCGCCCGTACTTTTCATGAGTTTGACAGTTCTTACTATCAAATTCATGAATGAAGTTTCCCCTCCCCTGATTGGCTGCACAGTGCTTACCTGATCCCAGCCAGCACATCGCACTAACTATGCCGCTGGATCAGGCAAGCACATCGCGCCGACATCTGAACCGGGCTAGTGACCGGAATTCCAAGCAGGCCCAGGCTTCAGATGTCGGCGCGCTGGGTGAGTGCACATCGGGGGCTTGCACGCGCGGCAAGCCCCCGATCCTAATTTCTGGCCCATTATATATTAATGATCTTGACGAGGGAACTAGATGTAATATCTCCAAGTTTGCAGACGACACAAAGCTGGGTGGGCGTGTGTGCTGTGAGGAGGATGCCAAGAAACTCCAGTATGATTTGGACAGGTTGGGTGATTGGGCAGAAGCATGGCAGATGCAGTATAATATGGATAAATGTGAGGTTATCCACTTTGGTGGCAAAAACAGGAAGGCAGATTATTATCTGAATGGCAATAGATTGGGAGAAGGGGAAGTGCAACGAGACCTGGGCGTCCTTGTGCACCAGTCGCTGAAGGTAAGCATGCAGGTACAGCAGGCGGTTAAGAAGGCAAATGGTATGTTGGCCTTCATAGTGAGAGGGTTTGAGTACAGGAACACGGATGTCTTGCTGCAGTTGTACAGGGCCTTGGTGAGACCACATCTTGAGTATTGTGTGCAGTTTTGGTCGCCTTATCTGAGGAAGGATGTTCTTGCCATGGAGGGAGTGCAGCGAAGATTCACCAGACTGATACCTGGGATGGCAGGAATGACGTATGAGGAGAGATTGGGTCGATTGGGCTTGTACTCGCTGGCGTTTAGAAGAATGAGAGGGGATCTCATTGAAACGTATAAAATTCTAACAGGACTGGATAGACTAGATGCAGGAAGGATGTTCCCGATGGCGGGGGAGTCCAGAACCAGGGGTCACAGTCTAAGGATAAGGGGTAAGCCATTTAGGACAGAGATGAGGAGGAATTTCTTCACCCAGAGAGTGGTGAACCTGTGGAATTCTCTACCACAGAAGGCAGTGGAGGCCAATTCATTAAATATATTCAAGAAGGAGTTAGATATATTTCTTAAGGCTAAAGGGATCAAGGGATATGGGGAGAAAGCAGGGACCGGGTACTGAGTTTGGATGATCAGCCATGATCTCATTGAATGGTGGAGCAGGCTCGAGGGGCCGAATGGCCTACTCCTGCTCCTATCTTCTATGTTTCTATCTCCACCTTCCTGCACTATCCCCATATCCCTTGATTCACTTAAGATCCAAAAATCTATCGATCTCTGTCCTGAATATACTCAACAACTGAGCCTTCACAGCCCTCTGGGGTAGAGAATTTCAAAGATTCACCACCCTCTGAGTGAAGAAATGTCTCCTCATCTCAGTCCTGAATGGCCAACCCCTTATTCTGAGACTGTTATCCCTGGTTCTAGACTCCCCAGCCAGGGGTAACATCCTCCCTGCATCTACCATGTAAAGTAACTGGAAAGCTTTTTTCAGAAATAATCATTCCTTTTTATCATATTTAAAACCAGTTAAAACCTCTTAGAGCTTGTTTACTCAATGGTAAAGCAGGCCTTAGGGATCAGTTGGTAGCTCGTTGATATCCAGAGCATGGGGTAATTTTGTCATTAAAACGGGCGATATCTGATCAACCACCCATTATATTATCTCTCCCAACTTTCATTTCCATTGAAGTGAGTGACTTTTTTTTTTACATAAGCTTAAAGTTTGAAGGGACTTCATCCCTCTTCATGGAGAAGCAGGGGTGAGGCAGACCCATTCAGTTCTTGGAACAGCCAGGAACAATCTGCCAATATGCAGTTACTATACTGGATACTTGGAAAATTCACACCACAACAGATGTGACATTGAAACCATTACAAAATGTGTTTTTTATAGGACCATTTTTAGCAAACTTTTAAATTACAGACATGAACAGTGATCGGATGGTGCATCATTAGAAACTCTGTTTACCAATTCCTGATGGAATGATATCCCTATAATTTTACCAGGCTGACAAAGCTCATTTTTGGTACTAGTTTATTACGGACACTTAAAATGAAACGTTAGTGCCTCTTCCATGCTACATAGCAACAGTTCTTTAACATCCCTTTCCTGTCAGAAGGCTCCTTTCTCTTCAATTAACTCTGAATCTGCATTTACTTTGATTTGTAATGCTATCACTGAGAGTATAATTTTGCTTGGATGGTTAAACATATTAGTAGCATGATAATTGTATGTCTGTGTCATCATTTTTGGTGTTTAAGTGAGTATTGACTTCAGACATTCAGTCCAAATGATGTTACACAGCTGGGGACAAATAGCAGAAAGCATTTACCTCTTGTGATCAACTTGGCTTGGATCGCCTCCAGCTCCACACCTGGCACCTTTCTGTGGTTCAAGACAATGTGGAAAATTGTCCAGGTATGTCCTGTCCACAAAAAGCAGGACAAATCCAATCCGGCTAATTACCGCCCCATCAGTCTACTTTCAATCATCAGCAAAGTGATGGAAGGTGTCGTCGACAGTGCTATCAAGCAGCACTTACTCACCAATAACTTGCTCGATGATGCTCAGTTTAGGTTCCGTTAGGACCACTCGGCTCCGAACTTAGCTACAGCCTTGGTCCAAACATGGACAAAAAAGCTGAATTCCAGAGGTGAGGTGAGAGTGACTAACCTTGACATCAAGGCAGCATTTGACCAAGTGTGGCATCAAGGAGCCCGAGTAAAATTAAAGTCAATGGGAATCAGGGGGAAAGACTTTCCACTGGCTGGAGTCACACCTAATACAAAGGAAGATGGTTGTGGTAGTTAGAGGCCAATCATCTCAGCCCCAGGACATCACTGCAGGAGTTCCTCAGAGCAGTGTCCTAGGCCCAACCATCTTCAGCTGCTTCCTCAATGACCTTCCCTCCATCATAAGGTCAGAAATAGGGATGTTCGTTGATGATTGCACAGTGTTCAGTTCCATTCATAATTCCTCAGATAATGAAGCAATCAGGATGCAGGAAGACCTGGACAACATCCAGGCTTGGGCTGATAAGTGGCAAGTAACATTCGTGCCACACAAGTGCCAGGCAATGACCAGCTCCAACAATGGGAACAGTAACATAGTGGTTATGTTACTAGACTAGTAATCCAGAGGCCTGGACTAATGATCCAGAGATGTGAGTTCAAATGAGGAATTCAGCTGGGGAATTTAAATTCGGTTAATTAAATAAATCTGGAATAAAAAGCTAGTATCAGTAATGGTGACCATGAAACTATCGGAAGCCAAGGCATCTTTGACAGCAGTTCCCAAACCCGCAACCTCTACCACCTAGAAAGACAAGGGTAGCAGGCACATGAGAACACCACCACCTCCAAGTCCCCCTCCAAGTCACACACCATCCTGACTTGGAAATATATCGCCATTCATTCATCGTCGCTGGGTCAAAATCCTGGAACTCCCTACCTAACAGCACTGTGGGAGTACCTTCACCACACGAACTTCACCACCACCTTCTCGAGGGCAATTACGGATGGGCAATAAATGCTGGTCTTGCCAGCGATGCCCACGTCCCATGAATGAATAAATAAAAAAAATTTAAATGGTACATATCTGTGAATCAGATTGAAGAATATACTTTCCTGACGACTTTTATTTGTTTAGACTTTCACAGGATGCTTCAATAATTACCTTCTCCTATAATTCACTGTATTGCTTTCATTGGGCCACAATATTACATGAATTTGTTCTTGGAATCTTGTAATTTGTTCTTGCATAGAATTACATAGAATATACAACATAGAAACCGGTCATTTGACCCAACTAGTCTGTGCTGGTGTTTATACTCCACACGAGTCTCCTCCCATTCCATTGACCTCATCTCAGCCTTTCAGCATATCTTTCTATTCCCTTTTGTCTTGTACTCAGCTAGTTTCCTTTTGAAAACATCTAAGCTATTTGCCTCAACCACCTCCTGTGGTAGCGAGTTCCACATTATAAACACTCTCTTGAGTAAAGAAATTTCTCCTCATTTCCCTATTGAATATATTAGTAACTATCTTGTATTTATGGCCCCTAGTTTTGGATTCTCCCACAAGTGAAAACATTTTCTCCACATCTATCCTATCAAGCACTTACATATCTTAAAGACCTCTATCAGGTCACCTCTAAGTTTTCTCTTTTCTAAAGGAAAAAAGCCCCAACCTGTTCAATCTTTCCCGATAGCTGTAATCTCTCAGTTCTGGTACCATCCTTATGAATATTTTTTGCACTTTCTCCAGTGCTTCTCTGTCCTTTTTATAATATGGAGACTAGAACTGCACACAGTACTCTTCAGTACGGCCTAACCAGGGTCCGATACAAGTTTCACATAACTTCGCTACTTTTGAATTCTAAACCACTAGAAATAAATCCCAGTGCTTTGTTAGCATTTTTAATTGCTTTGTTGACCTGCGATCCTGCTTTTAATGATTTGTTCATCTGTATCCCTAGATCCCTTTGCTCTTCTGCCCATTCAGTTTATTATTTTCTAAGGCGTAGGTGATGTTTCTGTTTTCCCTACCAAAGTGCATTACCTCACATTTATCTATGTTAAAGTTCATTTCCCACTTAACTGCCCAGCCTGCAAGTTTTCTAATGTCTTCTTCTATTATGCTGCATTCTTCCTTAATATTAGGTATAACCCCAGTTTGTTATCATATGCAAATTTTGATATTAAGTTACTTATCATAGAATGGATACAGTATGGAAGAAAGCCATTCGGCCCGTCGCGCTCGTGCTGGCTCTCTGCAAGAGCACGTCAGCTAGTCCCACTCCCCCGCCCTTTCCCCGTAGCCCTGCAATTTTATTTCCTTCAGGTACTTATCCAACTCCCTTTTGAAAGCCGTGATTGAGGCTGCCTCCACCACCCTTTCAGGCAGTTCATTCCAGATCATTACCACTCGGTGAGTAAAAATGTTTTCCTCATGTCACCCTTGATTCTTCTGCCAATCACCTTAAAACCTGTCTCCTCTGGTTCTCGACCCTTCTGCCAATGGGAACAGTTTCTCTCTATCCAGACCCCTCATGATTTTGAACACTTCTATCAAATCTCCTCTCAATCTTCTCTGCTCTAAAGAGAACAACCCCAGCTTCTCCAGTCTATCCACGTAACTGAAGTCCCTCATCCCTGGAATCATTCTCGTAAATCTTTTCCGCACCTTCGCTAAGTCCTTCACATCCTTCCTAAAGTGTGGTGCTTAGAATTGGACACAGTACTCCAGTTGAGGCTGAACCAATGTTTTATACAGGTTCATCATTAATTTCCACACTTTTGTACTCTATACCTCTATTCATGAAACCCAGTATCCCGTAAGCATTTTTAACTGCTTTCTCAACCTGCCCTGCTACTTTCAACGATTAGTGCACTCATACCCCTAGGTCTCTCTGTTTGTTCACCCCCTTTAGGATTGTACCCTTCAGTTCATATTTCCTCTCCTCATTCTTTCTACCAAAATGTATCACACTGCACTTTTCTGTGTTAAATTTCATCTGCCACATGTCCACCCATTCCACCAACCTGTCTATGCCCTCTTGAAGTCTATCACTATTCTCCTCACTGTTTACTATACTTCCAAGTTTTGTGTCATCTGCAAATTTGAAATTGTGCCCTGTACACCCACATCCAAGCTATTAATATATATCAAGAAAAGCAGTGGTCCTAGAACCAACCCCTGGGGAACAGCACTGTATACCTTCCTCCAGTCCGAAAAACACCCATTCACCACTACCCTGTTTCCTGTCACTTAGCCATTTCGTATCTATGCTGCCACTGTCCCATTTATTCCATGGGCTTCAACTTTGCTGGCAAACCTATTATGTGGCACTTTGTCGAACGCCTTTTGGAAATCCATGTGCACCATGTCAACCACCTTGCCCTCATCAATCCTCACTGTTACCTCATCAAAAAACTCGATCAAGTTGGTTAAACATGATTTGCCTTTAACAAATCCATGCTGGCTTTCCTTAATTAATCCACACTTGTCCAAGCGACTGTTAATTTTGTCCCTGATTATTGTTTTGAAAAGCTTCCCCGCTACTGACCGGCCTATAGTTGCTGGGTTTATCTTTACACCCTTTTTTGAACAAGGGTGTAACATTTACAATTCTCCAGTCCCCTGGTACCATCCCAATTTCTAAGGGGGATTGGAAGATTATGGCCAGTACCTCTGCAATTTCTTCCTTCACTTCCCTCTGCACCCGGGAATGCATCCCATCTGGTCCTGGTGACTTATCTACTTTAATTACAGCCAGCATTTCTAGTACCTTCTCTATCAATTTTTATCCCATCCAGTATCTCCTCTACCTCCTCTTTCACTATGTCTATGGCAGCATCCTCTTGGTGAAGACAGGTGCAAAATACTCATTTAGTACCTCAGCCATATCCTCTGCCTCTATGCGTAGGTCTCTTTTTTGGCCCCTAATCGGTCCCACCCCTCCTCTTACTACCCGTTTACTATTTATATGCCTATAGAAGACTTTCGGATTACCTTTTATGTTAGCTGCCATTATATTCTCATACCCTCTCTTTGCCCCTCATTTTCTTTTTCACTTCTCCTCTGAACTTTCTGTATTTGGCCTGATTCTCGGATGTATTCTCGACCTGACACCTGTCATACGCGTTCTTTTTCTGCTTCATCTTACTCTCTCTCGTCATACAGGGAGCTCTGACTTTAGCTGCCCTACCTTTCCCCCTAGTGGGAATGTACCTCGACTGTACCCAAACTATTTTCTCTTTAAAGGCAGCCCATTGTTCCACTACAGTTTTGCCTGCCAGTCTTTGATTCCAATTTACCCGGGCCAGATCCATTTTCATCCCACTGAAATTGGCCTTACTCCAATTAAGTATTTTTACTCTAGATTGCTCCCTGTTCTTTTCCATAATTAATCTAAACCTTATGATCACTGTTCCCTAAATGTTCACCTACTGACACTTGCTCCACTTGATTATCCTCATTCCCCAGAACTAGATTCAGCAATGCCTCCTTCCTCGTTGGGCCGGAAACATACTGATCAAGAAAGTTCTCCTGAGCTCACTTCAGAAATTCTTCCCCGTCTCTGCCCTTTACACTATTACTATCCCAGTCTATATTAGGATAGTTGAAGTCCCCCATTATCACTACTCTATAATTCTTGCATCTCTCTGTAATTTCTCTGCAAATTTGCACCTCCATATTTTTCCCCACTAGTTGGTGGCCTATAGAATACACCTAGTAGTGTAATGGCACCTCAATTATTTCTTAACTCTAGCCATACAGATTCTGTCCTTGACCCCTCCAGGACATCCTCTCTCCAGCACTGTAACATTCTCCTTAGCCAATACTGCCACACCACCTCCTATCTTTCCTGAACACCCTATATCCAGGAATATTTAATACCCAATCCTGCCCTTTTTTGAGCCAGGTCTCTGTTCTTGCCATGACATCATATTCCCATGTGGCTATTTGCGCCTGCAGCTCACCAACCTGGTTTACTAAGCTTTGTGCGTTCACGTACATACACTGTAAACCTATCTTAGACCATCCTGTGTTCTCTCTTAGTCTGACTCCACCTAATACCTTACCATTTCTTACTTTGGTGCTATCCATCTCTCCCAATCCTTTGTGCACTTTGTTTCTCCTTTCTAATGCTACATCCTGGTGCCCATCCCCCTGCCAACTTAGTTTAAACCCTCCCCAACAGCACTAGCAAACCTCCCTGTGAGGATATTGGTACTGGTTCTGTTGAGGTGCAACCCATCCGGCCTGTACAGGCCCCACCTCCCCCAGAACCGGCCTCAATGCCCCAGGAATCTGAAGCCCTCCTTCCTGCACCATCTCTCCAGCCATGCATTAATCTGCTCTATCCTCCTATTTCTATACTCACTGCTTTTTAATCTCTTTCCTAGCTCACTGAAATCTGCCTGCAGGACCTCATCCCTCTTTCTACCTATGTCGTTGGTACTGATAGGGACCCGACCTCTGGCTGTTCACCCTCCCCCCTCAGAATGTTCTGCAGCTGCTCTGCGACATCCTTGACCCTGGCACCAGGGAGGCAACACACCATCCTGGAGCCACATCTGCGGCCACAGAAACACCCGTCGGCTCCCCTAACTATCAAATCCCCTACCCTCGTCTACTCTTTCCATTACCTCTTCAAAGAATTCTGTCAGGTTATTTAAGCATGACTTAGCCTTTCAGAATCCATGCTGACTTTATTATATTTTCTGTCTCTAGATGCTCTTCTGTCACTTCTTTTAGTATAGATTCCAGTATCTTTCCTGACAAGTTGACTGGTCTATAGTTCTCGGGTTTTGTTTTATCTCCATTTTTGTACATAGGAACAACATTAGCTGTCCACCAGTCCTCTGGCACTATCCTCTCTTTTATGGAACTATATATTCCTTGAGTACGTGTGGGTGCATACCATCCAGACCTGGGGTTTTTTGCTAGTTCTTCAGTTATTTTCTCCCTTTCTATCCCAACTGCATTAATGTGCTTTTTAAGCTCATCCTCTAGTGAAGTGTCTATTTTGTTAGCTTCTGTAGTAAAAAACCGAAGTGAAGTAGTTATTCAATACTTCTGTCATTAGCTGTGAGTTTATCTTGCTCATCCTTTAGTGGCCTGTGTCTATAGAACACTTTTTTAATATACCTTGATAATTTTATTTTGTAATTTCTCTTTGTCTTCCTGATGGTTTTTTAACTTCTCTCCTAAGTTCTTCGTATTTTCTTTTGTCCTCCTTTCCTTTAGTTTTTAAGTACTTCTTTTATATCTTTTTCTTTAGATTCAATTTTCCCTTGTTATTTATTCATCTATGATGCTCCATAATTAGCATGCTTGTTTTTGGCTTTTAGTAGAATACATTTCTCTTGAACTCTTGATTACCCTTTTAAAGATTTCCCACTGTTTTTCTGTCTTTGTTTCTCAAGATTTTCTCCCAATTTACCACCTTTAGTTCCACCCTCATTTCCTCATAATTGCTCTTTTCTAATCTATTACCTTAATATTTGTCCTACTTATGTCACTCTCAATCCTAATCTTGAACCTTACTATGTTGTGATTACAACGACTAAGATGCTCTACTACTCTTGTTGGACTTCTTGCATCTGATGGAGAAAGGAGTCCTGTTTACTTTGTAAAAACTCAATTCCCTTTTTTTCCTTTCGCTACTACTTCCTGCTAGTTTATTTGGGGGTAGTTGAAATCTCCCATGATTATTAGTCTATGCCTACTACTCCCCTCATAGATTTGCCTACATATTTCTTCCTCCAATTCCCTTCCACTATTTGGTGGCCTGTAGTATGCCCCTATTATTGTCCTGCCCCTTTTTCTTCTGTTATAGTGTTGTCCGAGGGGGGATTTTCCTCAGTATGCCCCCAGGAGCACTGGGTGGTCTGGGCACAGCAAATATTGGAAAATCAGCAGATGGGAATGCAAGTCCGTAAAGGATTTACTGACATTCGCTGAATCCAGGTGATGCAGTGCACAAACCCATGAAAATCTCACCTTCTATCTGTTCTGTACCTCAGTCTGTTCCATACCTCAATCTATTCTGTACCTCTGTCTGTCTATTCTGTACCTCTTATCTATCTATTCCATACCTCAGTCAATTCTGTACCTCTCTCTATTCTGTATCTCTTCTATCCTGTACCTCTGTATTTGGTATCTCTGTCTATTATGTACCTCAGTCTATTCTCTACTATACTATTTAAGCAAGGTCGTCCTAATAGCTTTTCCTGCTTTAAATAGCTGCTTGCAGTTACGCAGTCGAACCTTGTTTCTGCGACAGTATACACGTGGTGTATTCAGTTTTTCTTATTCGTTGCAGAACATTTGCATTTCTGACATTGTTCACTGAAGCTGGTGTGTAGAATCCATTTTTGTTTTTTGTGAGGAAAGGTCATTTTAAGCAAAGTAGCTTATCAAAGAGCCATGGCTCTGTTGGTCCTTATTCTCAAGTTATTTTTAGAGCTGTTCTTTCACACCATTCTTTTGGCTTTCATTCTTTAGTTTTCAGGAAGTTTATCAATCACCAGAGCTCATTTTTCTCCTTTGGCTTTTGTTTTGCCAACTGGCCTGGTTATTTTTAAGGCACCGGTATTGCGACAGGTTGTGGGCAGGGGAAGGTGGTGGAAATCAGCTTTGTGGGTTGTGGTTTTTTTTCAGTCATAATTTACTACATGCAAACGGTCATGTTCTGACCCCCACTTTAGTCTGCCTCTGGGTATACACAGCAATTTCTGGCACTGCCTTCCAACTATTTCCTCACTGGAATGTAATGGATCGGGTACATTTCAGTCTGGTGCTTTCAGTGTTTGCTTTTGGTGGTTGTGATGTTCAAACATTGTGCAAGTTGTCACTCAATCATTTTCATTGCAGAACTAGGTAAATCATTCAACTCTTCAAACTTGACTGCACAGTGAATGGAGGCCACTGTTATTTCATATCTCTTCCAAATTTAGTGTGAAAATCTCCAGAGACCAAAAATGATCAGTTAGTCCTTGCTTTGGAATCGTTTGGAAAATGTCTTTCACGTCTTTTGGTGAGTTGCTTATTTCATTGTCTGGTGCTGCTATAGTTGGTGTATCAATTTGAACAATAGAGACATTAAGAAAGCAATGGTGACCTACTTACAACCATCCCCCTTTTAATGCCTAGGACAATGGTCCTTCATGATTCCTGAACATATAAAAAAAGGACTTGCATTTATATAGTGACTTATCACATCTCTCGGAATGTCTCGAAACACTGCACGTACAATGAATTACTTTGAAGTGCAGTGAGTGTTATTAGACAAGTGTGTGGTAAACCACTGTTATTGTTGTTCACCGTTGTTGTTGTTGTTACACACTGTTGTACCTATGCATGCCTCAGCATGTCTCTGCTGGCTCTGCCTCTGGCTCCACCCACAGGCCCAGGTATAAAGGTGACCGCTCTGCAGCCCCCTGCCTTCTTGGAACCCAGTCAACCACGAGAGGCATGCTCTGTTCTTTGCTAATAAAAGCCTTTTAGTTACTCTCCTAACTCTCCGTCTCTTATGAGTAATTGATAGCGCATCAATTTTATTAGCAAAAACAAAATGTTGGCAACAAACGCTGAGCAGCAGGCTGCTGCACCAAACGCTGAGCAGCAGGAGCTGCTGCGAGCCCTCAGACCAACATGCCTGGACCTAGACCCCCAAGAAGCGGGTTCGGCTACCAAATTCGCGCATTGGCTGCGTTGCTTCGAGGCTTACCTGCAAGCCTCAACTGTGACCCTGGACGAAAACAAGCTGGAAATCCTGGCCTCAAAGGTGAGCCACCAAGTTTATACAATAATCCAGGACGCGACGACCTACGCGGCGGCTATCGATCTGCTAAAAGGGCAATACGCACGCCCGGTAAATACGGTCTATGCCAGGCACCTCTTAAGATCCCACAGACAGCAGCCTGGGGAATCGGTGGAGGCCTTCCTACGGGCACTACGGATACTCAGCCGAGGCTGCGATTGCAAAGAAGTATCAGCCGCAGCACACACGGAGGGACTGATCGAGATGCTTTCGTCGCGGGTCTAAGGTCCGACTACTCCTGGCAGAGACTGTTGGAAAAGGGAGAAATGGACCTGAGAAAGGCAGTGTCCCTCGCGCTCTCGCTCGACGCGGCCCACAGGAATATGGACGCCTTCTCCCCTAACCGCTCCGCAACGTGGACGCCACAACCTTGGGTCATGGGACCGCCACCTTCAACTGCTGCTGCGATGTCCAAGGCACAGAAATGTTATTTTTGTGGCCAGGCAAAACACCCCAGAGCACGCTGCCCGGCGAGAAACGCTACCTGCTCCGGCTGCGGGAAGAAAGGACACTATGTCAGCGCCTGCAAAGGTAAAAGCACTAACGCCAGCAGCGCCGCGTGCGAACCGTGGGGGCAGCCATCTTGTCCGCCATCTTGGGCTCCCCCAGCCGCGTGGGGATCGGGATCATGGGCGCCGTCATTTTGTCCGCCATCTTGGACGTCTCCAACTTCAACCACGGGGGACCCGGACTCAACCACCGCCTCATCTGACGACCACATCGACTCGCTCGACCATACGCTGGCCTCCGTGACGCTGGACCAATCTCTCCCTCATCAACTGTCCAGGTCCATGATGGACATTACGGTAAATGGCCGCGCCACTACCTGCCTTTTTGACAGCGGGAGCACGGAGAGCTTTATCCACCCCGACACGGTGCGCAGTTACTCTCTCCCGGTCCTGCCGACGCGCCATCGGATCTCTTTGGCTTCCAAAGCCCAGTCAGCGGACGTCGGTGGCTACTGTGTGGTGACCCTTTCAGTAAGGGGCACAGAATACAAAAATGTTAAACCTCTGGTCCTGCCCCATCTCTGTGCTGCCGTTCTACTGGGGTTGGATTTTCAGTGCCACCTTAAGAGTGTCACATTAGCGTACGACGGACCCCTCCCCCCACTCACAGTCTGCAGCCAGCAGCTTTTAAATCGCCCGCCGCGCACCATTTGCAGCCTCTCCACCCTTAAAGTCCCCCCCCTTAAAGTCCCCCCCCCTCCTTGTTCGCTAACCTCACCCGCGACTGTAAGCCCATCGCTACCAAAAGCAGGCGTTACAGTGCCGGGGATAGGAGCTTCATTAAATCCGAGGTAGCGAGACTCCTGAAGGAAGGGATTATTGAAAGTAGCACCAGCCCATGGCGAGCACAAGTGGTGGTAGTGAAGACTGGCGAAAAACAGCGCCTAGTTATTGACTACAGCCAGACGATCAATCGCTACACCCAGCTAGATGCATACCCACTCCCCCGCATATCTGACATGGTCAATCAGATAGCACAATACCGGGTGTTCTCGACGATTGATCTGAAGTCGGCATACCACCAGCTCCCCATCAGGGCTGAGGACCGCCAGTACACAGCTTTTGAAGCTGACGGTCGTCTCTACCACTTCCTCAGAGTTCCCTTCGGCGTCACCAACGGGGTTTCAGTCTTCCAACGGGAGATGGACCGGATGGTTGACCAGAACGCGCTCCAGGCCACTTTCCCCTATCTAGACAACGTCACCATCTGCGGCCACGACTAGCAGGACCATGATGTTAATCTAGAGAAATTCTTCCGTACGGCCCAGCGGCTGAACCTAACATACAACAAGGACAAATGTATGTTTCATACCACGCGCCTTGCCATTCTTAGCTGTGTAGTGGAGAACGGAGTCATCGGCCCTGACCCCGACAGGATGCGCCTCCTTATGGAGCTCCCCCTCCCCCACTGCCAAAAAACACTGAAGAAATGCCTAGGGTTTTTCTCGTACTATGCTCAGTGGGTGCCCAACTATGCGGACAAAGCCAGACCCCACATCAAGTCCACCTCCTTCCCCCTGACAGCAGAGGCCTGTGCAGCCTTCACTCTCATAAAAAGAGATATTGCGAAGGCCACGATGCACGCAGTGGATGAGTCCATCACTTTCCAAGTGGAGAGCGACGCATCCGACTTTGCCCTAGCTGCAACCCTTAACCAGGCGGGGAGACCCGTGGCCTTTTTCTCAAGGACCCTCCAAATCAAATCAAATCAAATCAACTTTTATTGTCATTGTTAGTGCACAAGTGCAGTACAACGAAATGTAGGCTTGCGGCTCCCGAGAGTGTACAATTTGGATTAGGACACTTAAATATTTCAACATACATTTATTTGTACATCTATATTAGCATAAATATGACCATAATAAAGTGCATCGGCAGATGTGCAGGCTTTAGTGTTTATTTGTGGAGTTCAGTAGGATGACAGCCCTGGGAAAGAAGCTGTTCCTAAATCTGGTCGTACGGGTGCGAATGCATCTGTAGCGTCTTCCAGATGGTAGGAGGGCGAACAGACTGTGGCTGGGGTGGGTAGGGTCTTTGATGATGGACCGTGCCCTCCGTAGGCAGCGTTTCTGATATATATGTTCTATGGTCGGTAGTCGGGTGCCGGTAATGCGTTGGGCAGTTTTGACTACCCGCTGCAGGGCTTTCCGGTCATGGGAACTACAGCTGCCGTACCATACCGTGATACAGTTTGTCAGGATGCTCTCTATAGTGCAGCGGTAGAAGTTAGAGAGGATCGGGGGTGACAGATTACATCCCTTCAGCCTCCTCAAGAAATATAGGCGCTGCTGGGCCTTCTTCACCAGAGAGGAGGTGTTGAGGGACCAGGAGAGGTCTTCCGTGATGTGGACTCCGAGGAACTTAAAGCTGGCCACCCTTTCCACCTCCGCCCCATTGATGTGGATGGGGGTGTGATTTCCGCCTTTGGACTTCCTGAAGTCCACGATTATTTCCTTTGTTTTCTTGGTGTTAAGGGCCAGGTTGTTGTCGGCGCACCACTTCACGAGATGCTGGACCTCCTCCCTGTAGGCTGACTCATCGTTGTTGGTGATCTGGCCTACTACCGTGGTGTTATCTGCAAACTTGATGATGGTGTTGGAACCATTAACAGCCACACAGTCGTGGGTGAAGAGGGAGTAGAGGAGGGGGCTCAGCACACATCCTTGTGGGGCCCCCGTGTTCAGGGTCAGGGGCGGGGAGGTGTGGTTACCTAATTTGACAGACTGGGGTCTGTTTGTTAGGAAGTCCAGGGTCCAGTTGCAGAGGGAAGTGCAGCTCCAGGGCCCCGAGATTCGACACTCCTCTGTCGAAAAGGAGGCCCAGGCCATTGTGGAAGCTGTGCGACATTGGAGGCATTACCTGGCCGGAACACGATTTACCCTGCTCACTGACCAGCGTTCAGTAGCTTTTATGTTTAATAATAAGCAGAGGGGCAAAATCAAGAATGACAAGATCTTGAGGTGGAGAATCGAACTCTCCACCTACAATTACGATATCTTGTACCGGCCCGGGAAACTCAATGAGCCCCCAGATGCCCTATCACGTGGTACATGTGCCAACGCGCAGGTTGATAGACTGAAGACCCTCCACAATGACCTCTGCCACCCGGGGGTCACCAGGTTTTTTCACTTCATCAAATCCCGTAACCTGCCCTACTCCATCGAGGAGGTCAGGACCATGACCAGGAACTGCCAAATCTGTGCCGAGTGCAAACCGCATTTTTATAGGCCAGACAGAGCAAGCCTGATCAAAGCCACGCGCCCCTTTGAACGGCTGAGCGTCGATTTTAAAGGGCCCCTCCCCTCCTCTGACCGCAATGTGTACTTCCTCAACATAATTGACGAGTACTCCCGTTTCCCGTTTGCCATCCCTTGCTCAGACATGACCAGTACCACGGTCATTAAATGTCTGAATGACCTCTTCGCCTTGTTCGGTTTCCCTAGCTATATTCATAGCGACAGGGGCTCATCCTTTATGAGCGACGAACTTCGTCAGTACCTGCTCGCGAGAGGTATTGCTACAAGCAGGACCACCAGCTACAACCCCCGGGGGAATGGCCAGGTGGAAAGGGAGAATGCGACGGTCTGGAAGGCAGTCCTTTTAAACTTGAAATCTAAGGGCCTTCCGACCTCTCGCTGGCAGGAGATCCTCCCTGCGGCGCTCCATTCCATTCGGTCACTGCTCTGTACAGCCACCAATGCCACCCCTCATGAGAGAATGTTCTCCTTCCCCAGGAAGTCCACATCGGGGATCTCGTTACCGACATGGCTGACTTCTCCAGGACCCGTCCTACTGCGGAAGCACGTGAGGTCCCATAAGATGGACCCCCTGGTCGAGAGGGTGAGCCTCCTCCATGCCAACCCTCAGTATGCTTACGTGGTGTACCCGGACGGGCGGGAGGACACAGTCTCCATACGAGACCTCGCACCTTCGGGTGCTCCCGAAACACCTCCTTCGCCACCCACGCCTACCCCCAGTACGCTTACGTAGCGTATCCGGACGGGCGGGAGGACACAGCCTCCACACGAGATCTCGCACCTTCGGGTGCCCCTGAAACACTACCATTGCCATCCACCATTACCCACAACCCAACCCCGCTAGATGGCATGCCGCAGCCCCAGGACCCATCATTGACCACCCAACCACTCAATGAGACGCCTGATTCAAAGTTGGATGCTGCACCATCACCGCCGCCACCACGACGATCAGGACGGCATACAAGGCCACCTGATAGACTTACTTACACGAACCTTTAGTACACTTCACCCCGCCGGACTCAATTTTAAACAAGGGGTGAATGTGGTAAACCACTGTTATTGTTGTTCACCGTTGTTGTTGTTGTTACACACTGTTGTACCTATGCATGCCTCAGCATGTCTCTGCTGGCTCCGCCCCTGGCTCCACCCACAGCCCCAGGTATAAAGGTGACCGCTCTGCAGCCCCCTGCCTATCTTTGCTAATAAAAGCCTTTTAGTTACTCTCCTAACTCTCCGTCTTTTATGAGTAATTGATAGCGCATCAAAGTGCAGCTGCTATTTTACACACAGCAAGTTCTACGAACTGTTTTTTTGTGGCATTAGTTGAGAGGAATATTTCCAAAAGACAGCATCCCTGCTAATAAAGGAGTACTTTTACTGGAGTGTTGGCCTGGAATTATATGCTCAAAGCCTGGAGTAGGGCTTGAACCCATAACACACACACAGAATCCCCACAGTGCAGATAGAGGCCATTTCGGCCCATCGAGCCTGCACCGACACATATCCCACCCTATCCCCGTAACCCCACGTATTTAATCCCCTAACACTAAGGGTCAATTTATCATAGCCAAATCAACCTAACCCGCACATCTTTGGACTGTGGGAGGAAACCGGAGCACCCCCACGCAGACACAGGGAGAATGTGCAAACTCCACTCAGACAGTCGCCTGAGGCCAGATTTGAACCCGGGTCCCTGGCACTGTGAGGCGACAGTGCTAACCACTATGCCACCGTGCCTCCCTTCATTGTCTGGTGCTGCTATAGTTGGTGTATCAATTTGAACAATAGAGACTCAGAAAATATAGCGCCTTTCACGACCTCAGGATGTCCCAAAGCATTTTATAGCCAATGAAGTACTTTTTAAAAGCGTAGTCACTGTTGCAATATAGGAAATGCGGCTGCCAATTTGTGCACATCAAGCACCCACAAAAAGCAATGTGATAATGACCAGATAATCTGTTTTTGTGATGTTGATTGAGGGATAAATATTGGCCCGAACACCGGGGATAACTCCCCTGCTCTTCTTCGATATAGTACTATGGGATCTTTTACGTCCACCTGAGGAAGCAGATGGTTTAATGTCTGATCCGAAGGACAGTGCAGCACTCCCGCAGTACTGAACTGGAGTGTCGGCCTAGATTATTGTGCTCATGTCTCGGGAGTGGGACTTGAGCCCACAAGCCTCTGACTCAGAGTGAAAGTGCCACCAATTGAACCACGGCTGACACCAAGAAACAAAGCTGATGTGCAGTGCAGTGGTTTCTCTATTTTCACTCCATCATAAGTTCCATGTCTCAAGAATGTTGAAATTGTATGCAAAATTTGGATAGGAGAATTTCTACAGTATCGGAACCATCAAAAGAAGTGCAGAGTGTAAACTACAGTTGGTATGAGTCTAATTTTCTGATGGGCCATGCAGCTCTCGTCATCATTGTGTAGAGAGACTAACCACCCAGTGAAATTGTAGCGATGGTGGAGGCTGGACTGTGGGACGACGGAGTTGTGGCTCCTCCACCCCCGGGAAGGGGAGAAGAAGTTCGATATATGAGGCAGTCAGACCTAGCACCCTCTCAAGCACATCATTTGCTCAGGAAGCAAAGGATAGAATAAATTTGTTACAATCCGAGTGTCCTTCCAGGGATATCAGATAAGGAAATGGGAGAATACGATGACATTGAACCAAACTGATGGAAAGAACGAAGCAGAAAATGTAACAAAGAAAGGAAATTATACTTTTAAAACTGTCAAAGGGGAAAAAATCCAGCCAGATTATGAAGACTGATGAGCCTACTGAATTCTATTCAGCAGGAGATGCAGTAAAGTCGACTTTGAGCACTGAATTGAAATTTATTTTTAAATCTAATATTGAAATTTAAAGTGTTGATTTTTTTCCTTCCTCTCTCATCTTTATTTTCTTCAGGTCATGCATCGCCTGCAGTCATGATGTCTGGCAAACAGCCTGTGCACTGTGCTCTGTATATGGCACTCAACAGCTGTTGATCGGCCTGCAAGAGTTTCCTGGGATCACTCTCCCACTAACTTTACCTTCTGCCCTGCGGAGATAGAAAAGCAGAATATTTTTTAAATGGTGAAAATGGTGGGAAATGTTGGTACTCAGAGATAGGCTAGCCTTTATTACAAAGGGATTGGAGTATAAAATTAAAGAAGTCTTACTACAATTACACAGGGCCTTGATGAGACCACACCTGGAGTACTGTGTACAGTTTTGGTCTCCTTACCTGTGGAAGGATAGACTTGCCTTAGAGGGAGTGCAACGAAGGTTCACTAAACTGATCCCTGGGATGAGGGGATTGTGCTATGAGTAGACTAGGCCTATATTCTCTTGAGTTTAGAAGAATGAGAGGTGATCTCATTGAAACATAAAACTCTTAAGGGGCTTGACAGTGTAGATGCTGGGAGGATGTTTCCCCTGGCTGGGGCGTCTAGAACTAGGGGTCACAGTCCCAGAATAAGGGGTCGATCATTTGGACTGAGATGAGGAGAAATTACTTCACTCAAAGCATTGTGAATCTTTGGAATTGTCTACCCCAGGGAGCTGTGGATGTTCAGTCATTGAGTATATTCAAGACCGAAATCGATAGATTTTTGGATACTAAGTGAATCAAGGGATGTGGGGATAGTGTGGGAAGCTGGAACTGAGGTAGAAGATCAGCCATCATCGAGGCCCTGTCTGCTCTCTCAGGTGGACGTAAAAGATCCCATGGCACTATTTCGAAGAAGAGCAGGGGAGTTATCCCCGGTGTCCTGGCCAACATTTATCCCTCAACCAACATAACAAAAAAACAGATTATCTGGTCATTATCACATTGCTTTTTGTGGGACCTTGCTGTGCACAAATTGGCTGCCGCGTTTCCCACTTTACTACAGTGACTCCACTTCAAAAGTACTTCATTGGTTGTAAAGCACTTTGAGACGTCCGGTGGTCGTGAAAGGCGCTATATAAATGCAAGTCCTTTTTTTATTGAATGTTGGAGCAGGCTCAAAGGGCCGAAAGATCTACTCCTGCTCCTATTTCTTATGCTGGCTACCACTCTGCACTTCCGCACAACAGCGCAGCTAAGAGCTCGAGCTGACTGTGTGGTATATCGGAGCAGTGAACCAAGCCATGCAATTCAGCACTGCAGAGTCATAGAGTCATAGGCCTAGAAATTCACTAGCCTTAGCGCCGCTTTTGAGGCGCTAGAGGGACTAGCGCCAGAGTTATGGCCATTTGAAAAATTGAGTGGGGCCCTAAAGCGGCGTTGCACCGGTAGCGCTGCGCCGGCACCGATGATGTCATCGGTGTGCGCAGCGTCCCGGTTGCCGTGGTAACCCGCCCGAACTCCGAAATTGAGTTGCGGCCGCCTCGCCCGTGGCAGCCGCAAGCAACGTTCTGTAAAAGGTGCCTTGCTGAAGTTAGCGCCGGCGCATTAAGGTCGCGCGGCGGCCGGCCGCTTCCCCGGCGGCCGCCTGCCCGCACCTCCCTCCCCGGACTCCTCCAAGACCCCCCCGCAGCACAGATGCGTGTGGGCTGCGAGCCCGCCACTTCTCCGAGGTGCCGGGCTCATTTTTATTCAGCCGTCAACGGCCAGCGGTCGGGTGCAGGCAGCTCCTCCTTAACGGAAGGAGGAGGCCTGCACTTCCCCAGCCTGCCGCACCGCATCGGGCGCCGCAGCGCCGGAACAGCGCCGCAATGGGGCAGGTAGCGCCCATTGGGAGGCGCTGAAACCCTCCAGTAGCGCCGGCAGCCATTTGGGCGCGGCGCTACTGAATTTTTGGCGCGCACAGCGCGACTTAGCACCGGCGCTAAATTTCCGGCGTTAAGCCCCGGCGCAGCGCAAACTCAATTTCTAGGCCATAGAGTTTTACAGCACAGAAAGAGGCCCTTCGGCCCATCGTGTCTGCGCCGTCCATCAATCCCTGTCCAGTCTAATCCCATTTTCCAGCATTTGGTCCATAGCCTTGTATGCAATGGCATTTCAAGTGCTCATCCAAATGCTTCTTGAATGTTGTGAGGGTTCCTGCCTCTACCACCCTTTCAGGCAGTGAGTTCCAGATTCCAACCACCCTCTGGGTGAAAAAGTTCCTCCTCAAATCCCCTCTAAATCTCCTGCCCCTTACCCTGAATCTATGCCCCCTTGTTATTGACCCCCCTACTAAGGGGAAAAGTTCCTCTTTATCCACCCTATCGATGCCCCTCATCATTTTGTACACCTCAATCAGGTCCCCCCTCAGCCTTCTTTGCTCCAAGGAAAACAACCCCAGCCTGTTTAGCCTTTCTTCATAGCTGAGGCGCTCCATCCCAGGTAACATCCTGGTGAATCTTCTCTGCACCCTCTCCAAAGCAATCACATCCTTTCTATAGTGAGGCGACCAGAACTGCACACAGTACTCCAGCTGTGGCCTCACCAGCGTTTTGTACAGCTCCATCATAACCTCCCTGCTCTTATATTCTATGCCTCGGCTAATGAAGGCAAGTATCCCATATGCCTTTTTAACCACCTTATCTACCTGTTCCGCTGCCTTCAGGGATCTATGTACATGTACACCAAGGTCCCTCTGACCCTCTGTACTTCCTAGGGTCCTACCACTCATTGTGTATTCCCTTGCCTTATTTGTCCGTCCAAAATGCATCACCTCGCACTTTTCAGGGTTAAATTCCATTTGCCACTTTTCCGCCCATCTGACCAACCCGTTTATATCGTCCTGTAGCCTGAGGCTTTCCTCCTCGCAATTTACCACCCCACCAATTTTCGTGTCATCTGCGAACTTACTGATCATACCTTTTACATTCTCATCCAAATCATTTATGTAGATCACAAACAGCAAGGGACCCAGCACCGATCCCTGAGGTACCCCACTGGACACAGGCTTCCAGTCACAAAAGCAACCTTCGACCATCACCCTCTGCCTCCTGCCACTCAGCCAGTTTAGGATCCAACGCGCCAAGGCACCCTGGATCCCATGGGCTC
The DNA here is from genome assembly GCF_052327205.1 of Somniosus microcephalus. NCBI lineage: Eukaryota > Metazoa > Chordata > Chondrichthyes > Squaliformes > Somniosidae > Somniosus > Somniosus microcephalus. Next base: position 65,760,600 of record NC_140998.1, on the reverse strand, counting down.
TTACCTTCTTGACCAGTCTCCTATGCGGGACTTTGTCAAAAGCTTTACTGAAGTCCATGTAAACCACATCCACAGCATTTCCCTCATCCACACACCTAGTCACCCCCTCAAAAAATTCAATCAGATTGGTCAGACATGATTTACCCTTGACAAAGCCATGCTGACTATCCCCGATTAATCCTTGCCTCTCCAAGTGGTGACTAATTTTGTCCCTCAGAATTTTTTCCAATAATTTCCCTACCACAGATGTTAGGCTCACTGGCCTGTAATTCCCTGGTTTATCCCTGCTACCCTTCTTGAATAATGGTACTACGTTAGCTGTTCTCCAGTCCTCTGGTACATACCCTGTGGCCAAAGAGGTTCTGAAAATTTGTGTCAGAGCCCCTGCAATCTCCTCCTTTGCCTCACACAACAGCCTGGGATACATCTCGTCCGGGCCTGGGGATTTATCCACTTTTTGGCCTGCTAAAACCACTAGTACCTCCTCCCTCTTGATGCTAATATGTTCAAGTATGTCACAGTCCCCTTGCCCGATTTCTATGTCTGCATCGTCTTTCTCCATAGTGAACACAGATGCAAAAAATTCATTTAAAACCCCGCCTACATCATCTGGCTCTACACACAGATTGCCACTTTGGTCCCTAATGGGCCCAACCCTTTCCCTGGTTATCCTCTTGCCCTTAATATACTTATAAAACATCTTAGGATTTTCCTTTATTTTGCTCGCCAGTGTTATTTCATGGCCCCTCCTTGCCCTCCTAATTTCTCTTAAGTATGCCCCTGCACTTTTTATACTCCTCTAGGGCTTCCTCCGTCTTTAGTCTTTTGACCTTTACAGGAACATGTTGGCGTTGTACTCTCTCTAGTTCCCTTCTGAAAGTCTCCCACTGTTTTGATGTGGATTTTCCTATAAGTAGCTGCTCCCAGTCCACTTTGGCCAGATCCTGCCTTATCATATTAAAATCGGCCTTCCCCCAATTTAGAACCCTTATTTCCGGGCCGTCTTTGTCTTTTTCCATGACCACCTTAAATCTCACCAAATTATGGTCACTGTCGCCAAAATGCTCTCCTACTGACACTTCCACCACTTGCCCGGCTACATTCCCTAGAATTAGGTCCAGTACCGCCCCCTCTCTTGTAGGACTTTCTACATGTTGGCTCAAAAAGCTCTCCTGGATGCACTTTAAGAATTCTGCACCCTCTAAACCTTTCACACTCTGACTATCCCAATTTATATTGGGGAAGTTGAAATCCCCCACTATTATTACCCTATTATTTTTGCACTTCTCTGAGATTTGCCTACATATCTGTTCCTCTATCTCCCCCTGACTGTTTGGGGGCCTATAGTACACTCCCAGCAAAGTGCTTGCCCCCTTTTTGTTTTTAAGTTCTACCCATATGGCCTCATTAGAGGAACCCGCTAATATATCGTCCCTCCTTACAGCAGTAATTGACTCAATTAATATTGCAACACCCCCTCCCCTTTTACACCCCCCTCTGTCTCGCCTGAAGATTCTATACCCCGGAATATTGAGCTGCCAGTCCTGACCCTCCCTCAACCATGTCTCCGTGATAGCAACAATATCGTATTCCCATGTGTTCAACAACAACTTCAGTTCATCCACCTTATTTGCAAGACTCCTTGCATTAAAATAAATGCCTTCCAGCCCTGCCATATTCCCTTTTGCCTTCACATATTTGCTCTGCCTTCCCAGCTGACTTGTTTTTTCCTCCGTATTTGGCTGTAAATCACCCCCTACTATATAGCTCCACTCTGTATCCCATCCCCCTGCCAAGTTAGTTTAAACCCCCCCCCAATAGTGCTAGCAAACCTCCCCGCAAGGATATTGGTCCCCCTCTGGTTCAGGTGTAAACCGTCCGACTTGTACAAGTCCCACCTTTCCCAGAAGCAGACCCAGTGATCCAGGAAACTAAAGCCCTCCCCCCTGCACCATCCCTTTAGCCACGCATTCATCTGTTCTATCTTCCTATTCCTATACTCACTAGCACTAGTGTGACAGTTCCAGTGCTGCATTGCAATGGCAACCTTGAACCTGAGGTGTAAAAGAATTTTCACACACATCCCCATCTCTTCTATCTTCAGTACTCATGACATTTACCACATACACTGTAGCAATTTACAGCTTTTAGTATCATTACCGCCTTTTGACGCAAGCTATGAGACACAGCCTATAGTGAAGCCAGCCTAGGAAACATCAATTCTCTTCCCCTTCCTCTGCAAAAAATAAAAATGCTATACAAGTGAGCTTGATTGGATCAGTCTTGTGGTGCTCATTCATACTCCTTTCCCATGACGAAACCTTTTAGCAAGGTTGTAGAGTAGATTTTCATGTTTTTTGAAGAGAATGGGTGAGCACTGCAGCTATTTTGACGAATGTAACTCTGCTGTCCTAGCTTTAAAACAGCCCAACAAGATGCACTCCCCAAATGGCAGTCCTTAGCTCTGGAAAGATCTTCAATAATTCAGTTAGGATTTCATCTCCGCTATGGATTTTCAAGAATATAGAAAATCATGTCTGGAGAGAAGCCAGGATTAACTGGGGTATATTAACACGTCCTGAATTACTTATAACACCACCAAAATAAAGTCAATAACATTTCAATAGTTTTACTATTTTTTGTAGAAAAATATACAATGGGGAGCTTGTGAAAAAAGATGTTTATGACTGACTTGTGATTTTGAGAATGAGATGTAACTGGAAAAACATAAATGTTTATGGAGTGGAATTAATATAATTTCATGCGTGGATCAAATAGTATTGAATTTGAGATTTGGGTTTACAAAGAACCTTTCTTTATTGAATTAAGAGTGCTTTAAGAGTGTGCTTGCTGGCTCTTCTATCCAAACATGTAGAGTGAATTAGGTGCCTTGTTTTCTGAAACTACCATTGCACTTTACACAGTGCTGACCAGTAATATATGTCTGCATTGTCTGGCACACATTTAAAGTCCTGTTTTATGTGATTGATTGTGAGGGATGAAACTAGTTACATAAAAAAAGTTTGGTTATTGGACAACTACAGTATATTAGTCAGTCCTGGTTGTAAACTTAGAAGGAATGCGAAATGTTATGAGCAAAAATGAAACTTGGAGCTAAGTCGAATGTTGAAAGGTATATGAATATATCAGGATACTATCTGAATCTGCTTATCTCAGGATTATCTATGCATGGATTCAACTGGATTTATAAATGGCACCAACTCATTGTCGCGCTGGGTCAGAAGTGTGCTTCCGATGGTCCAAACAGTTCAATTTAGAATGTGGTTCCTATAAGTTGAGGTTCTCATATGATGACTTTGTTATGTCTGACATTGGTGATAGGTACTCAATTGCCTTGGCCTGAGCACATGGAGTTTGATAGTGCTATTATCGTTGTATTATGTCTGACATTGGATATAGGTATTCGATTGCTTTTGCCTGTAGAGTGTGTTTGGATCAGCCATTAAAAGCAACATGAACTGAGCTCTGCTTACGGCCTCTGGATTATCTTTGCAAACGCAACAGACTTATCAACTAGAATAGTGCTGTAAATATATTTTTGCTGTATTTCACATCATTTGAGTTCCACAAAGTATTTTTAAGCTATTAGCACGTGTAAGTTAGGCAGACATACAAAATTTAGCACCTTCCTTTCCTTTTTGATAAACGGGAGAACCCTTTCGGTTATATGTACTCTAATAAGTAAGTCCAATGTGAGTTTGATTTCTTTGGTGATGTCCTTTTGTAGTTTGATGTCCTTGATGTATAGGATCTAAATGATAAGGCATTGTGTTGGTTAATGGTGCTGAAGTTAATTTGCCACTATGTTCAAGGGGTTCAGTTTGCATAAATTATACCAAATGTGAAATACACCAATTTACAGTGTTCCCCTTACTGAAAAAGAAAACATCAAGAAAACAGCTACCCATTTTAAGACATACAAAAAGCTAGCTTATAATTATGAATAATACAAAAATATTCAATATGCACTTTTTCATGAAGGTAAATTCCTTTTAAAAGTATTTAGGAAACCAGTTCTATTACTTTTCAAGTACATAACATAATCATATAATTCATGTTGAGACATATCACTACAATTAAAATGGTATATCGCTCAACTGCTTCCCCAAACAAGAATTTGCCAGTTTTTCCATGAAGAATTTTGAAATATATGACTGATGATTAAATATGAAAGTGCTCACAAAGGCAGATGAAATGTGAAGCAGACAATTGTAAGGTACTGCAGTAGAAAGGAAAAATGGGTCAAACATTTACTACATGAATGGTACTGAAATAGCTAAGGATGATGTTGAAAGAGACTTGGGAGTCTTTGTAGACTCGATGATCAACATATCCAGCCACTCAGAGCAACATTCAGTTAAGCCAATAGAATATTGAACTACGCGAGCGAAACAGTAGAGTACAAGTCAGGGAAGTCATGATCAAACTGAGCAGTGATCTGGTCAGAACCACACCTTGAGTACTGTGTCCAGTTCTGGTCAGACCCACTCCTTGCGTACTGTGTCCAGTTCTGGTCAGACCCTCTCCTTGAGTACTGTGTCCAGTTCTGATCAGACCCACTCCTTGATTACTGTGTCCAGTTCTGGTCAGACCCACACCTTGCGTACTGTGTCCAGTTCTGGTCAGACCCACTCCTTGAGTACTGTGTCCAGTTCTGGTCAGACCCACACCTTGCGTACTGTGTCCAGTTCTGGTCAGACCCACTCCTTGAATACTGTCTGGGCAGATGGAGTATAATGTGGGGAAATGTGAGATTATTCACTTTGGTAGGAAGAATAGAGAAACAGAATATCTTTTAAATGGTGAGAAACTTTCAAATGTTGTTGTTCAGAGAGATTTGGGTGTCCTTGTGCAAGAAACACAGAAAGCTAGCATGCAGGTACAGGAAGCAATAAGGAAGGCAAATGGCATGTTGGCCTTTATTGCAAGGGGGTTGGAGTATAAGAGTAAGGAAGTCTTGCTACAATTGTACGGGGCCTTGGTGAGACCACACCTGGAGTACTGTGCACAGTTTTGGTCTCCTTATCTAAGGAAGGGTTGTGAATCTTTGGAATTCGCTACCCGAAAGGTCTGTGGATGCTGAGTTGTTGAGTATATTCAAGACTGAGATTGATAGATTTTTGGACTCTTAATGGAATCAGTGGATATGGGGATCGGGTCGGAGGCTGGCGTTGAGGTCGAAGATCAGCCATGATCTTATTGAATAGTGGAGCAGGCTCGAGGGGCTGTATGGCCTACTCCTGCTCCTAATTCTTACGTTTCAATGAAACTACATCTTTTCTTAATATGCACAGTGGTGCCATATGATATTTGCAAGTAAGATTTCTCTCAGCACTGTACATTTTATGATACTCAAATTTTGATACTTATGTAATAATTATGTGAAAGTGTCCATACCAATTGCTTTATTACCTGGCTTTACTTTCTGACAGACTGCAAAAATGCTAGTTTCCCTTGTAATATGATGCGAACAATTTCAAACATGATTGTATTTAAAAAGTATTCCTGGGGAAGTTATAAAGAACAGATGAAAAGAAAAAATGCAAATGATGTGAAATAAAATGAAAAAATTCTGGAAACGCTCCAACACCTCTGAGGAGGATGCCGACCTTCCTGAGAAAAGTAGTTTTGTCTCTAGAATCATAGAAATTTACAGCACAGAAGGAGGCCATTCGGCCCATCGTGTCCATGCTGGCCAAAGAAGAGCTATCCAGCCTAATCCCACTTTCCAGCTCCTGGTCCATAGCCGTGTAGGTTATGGCACTTCAGGTGCATGCCAAGTACTTTTTAAAATGCAATGAGGGTTTCTGCCTCTACCACTCTTTCAGGCAGTGAGTTCCAGACCCCCACCACCCTCTGGCTGAAAAAAGTTCTCAACTCCCATCTAATCTTTCTACCAATTACTTTAAATCTATGACCCCTGGTTACTGACCTCTCTGCTAAGGGAGATGGGGCCTTCCTATCCACTCTATCTAGGCCCCTCATAATTTCATACACCTCAATTAAGTCTCCCCCCAGCCTCCTCTGTTCCAAAGAAAACAACCCCAGCTGTTATGTCTTCTAGCGCTCGTAGTGCTTTGTAAAGACGCCTCTGGACTCGGTAGTTTGTAATTATAAACTACTGTTTTATTTGAGTTGTAATGGCTGCCTGCCGCATGGTGCGGGGTGATATTTCCAAGTGCCCTGTGCGGCGCCTGTGCACTACTTTCCCAGCATCGTAGTGCTGCTACACTTGATTTGAGTGTTAGTACACTTGTACAATGTAGTCCCAACATAACTATGTAACACCAGCCTATCCAATCTTTCCTCATAGCTAAAATTCTCCAGTCCTGGCAACATCCTTGTAAATCTCCTCTGCACCCTCTCTAGTGCAATCACATCCTTCCTGTAATGTGACCAGAACTGTACGCAGTATTCTAGCTGTGACCTCCCAGCTCTTATATTCTATGCCTTGGCAATTTCCATTTCAGCTCCCCTTGACTCATCTCCTCCAAACTGACCAACTTCCTGTCTTCTCTAAACCTCTCCCCCCCATATTCACAGCCATCCCCTCAAGCTTGCCATTTCCTGTGGCTCAAGCACCAAGCAAGGTAATTTTTGCCTATTTGGTCACATCCCTCGCCATACAATTCCCCCAAAATTCTTTCCTTTTGCATCCTGGAAACAAATTCCCTACTCAAATCTCTTACAACCACACATTTGCCACGATACCTCGGCAGCTATTTATTTATTGTAACACTACTCACCTCCGCCTTTGATGCCCTTGTTCCCAATAAAACCTTCACCGTGCCCATCTTGGTCATACTTCCGGTACAGCCTCCATCTTTGGTCCCTCAAGTCCAAGGGGAACAAACTTGAGAAACCTGGCCGATAACTGGTTTAGCCATTTATCCCCAGTCCTGACTTGCCCGCACCGGGCCATGTCTCCTCTGTCAAACCAGCCCACTATTCTAGGATTATCCTGGAGGGCAAAGATAACCTGCGTCCCCTTTTCTCTACCAACTGCCTCCTTAAACTCTTCTCCCCTAACCCCTCTCAACCTCTAATGACGTGCGAGGAAGGATTTGTTTATCTCCAAGTGTGGCTATCTGTTACTACCTCTGGTTCTTACTACCCCTAACCACCAAGCAAAACTCCCCTGTCCCATCGCCATCTGAGCCCTAACCCCCCCGATCTCTCTTGCTTTTCCAAACTCAACTCCCTCTCAGTAAAACGAATGCCCATTGCACAATCCTGCCTGGAACACAAGTTTAAAAGCTGATCCAAAAAATGTAAGCGATATTTTCCCAAAAGCAAACCCTTCATTGGATTAAGATGCTGGATTTTTTGATTGGTGTTATTTTAGTGCCGGGGGTGTGGGTTCCCACTGACAGTAAAATAACACCAACTGGAAAATCCTGGCTGCAAAAGCTTACAATTGGCCAAACTGCGTGAAGGTTTTGCGTGGGATTATTGTGCTATATCCAGTATTTAGTCTAAACACCTAAACAGCCACATGCTGTGACACAAACAACGCAGACAGGTTTATTTTATTATTAGTCACTAAAACTGTGACTTTAGCGGTAAGAGCAGGAGCAATGAACAAAAAGACTGGTCTTGTTCGTGTTAACTGGTTTGTACAAATTCAACAGGTGGTTTTTGAAGACACTGAGTGGTAATAAAATCATGTTGGACAGTTTTCCACTGAGTTGCTCACTACAAACTCTGCTTTATATATGCATTTGCTGTCTGAACATTTCAGAACAAGATGGTAAATCAAGATTAAATTACTTGTCATTTAGTCTGGAACTGGTCAGTACATGTACATGGGTGGACAAGTCATCATTCCCTTAGACTGTTATAGATTCGGTCGTAATGAGTATCAGTCGTTGATTTCATAAACAACAACTTGCATTTATATAGCACCTTTAACGTAGTAAAACATCCTCACAGTGCTTCACAGGAGCGTTAGCAAACAAAATTTGGCACTGAGCCACTTAAGGAGATATTGGGGCAGGTGACCAAAAACTTGGTCAAAGAGGTAGGTTTTAAGGAGCGTCTTACAGGAGGAGAGAGAGCTGGGAATGCTTTAGTCTGTACTGCATAAATGGAACGAATGAGTCAGTTGAGCAACACTCGTGGCAGTAAGGCTAAAAAAGGCAAGGTACAGGGAAAGTGGCATTAATCCAAAGTATTGCCATCAGAAATGCTGTTTAAAAATCTCAAGTTGTTTATCATTTCTAATTCTGAGAAGTAATATAGATTTGTGACTCAACTGGAATCCGCCACATCAAAATACTGCTACCCGGGAAAGAGCTGACTAAATTGATAGGGTTGTTTTGAACAGCAATAATCCTCGTTTCTGCTCCTGGATGCCAAACCTGGCACCGCAGTGCAATTGAAAGTTAAGTGCTGGCCTGGACTTGATGCTAAAATAATGACGTTGTGAAATTTCTACTCACAAGTTTCAGTAAGTTACTTTCTTGTGTCAGAGAACAGTTATGTTGTTGAGTGAAGGACTTGACTGGATTTTGCTGCATTGTTGAGTTTGTTCAGATCCTTGATCTGCCTCAGCCTCTCAGAGAACAGTTGGCCACACAATTGGTGCCATACTATCCAACAAGAGCTAAGCGGTTGATTTATTGAGACTCCTCTCTCTGAAAGGTTTCTGCCGAACAAACGCGCTATAGAAATTGTCACTTGTTATGTCATAGGCAATCTCCTAGAGAATGGAGTTCAAGTCAGATTATTAAAGCAGTATGTGTTGTGTCTACTGTGTTGGGGACTGATACTGTCACCAGATGAACAATAAAAATGTATTTATATTTTAAGCTCCACGATCCCTTCCCTAATAATCGCAGAAAGTAAATAGAAACAGGATGCAGATGCTTGCCGAAAGTGCAGGTGATGACAGTTGTACATTGGTACATTACAACTATGGCTAACCACTGACCAGCTGCTTCCCACTGTCTCTCTTTGTGATGATGTTTAAATCCATTGTTTGAAGGTGTTAATATACAATAGTGATTCAAACACTGCTGCCAATCATTGGTAACACAAGAAGCTGACAACTTGGTGCATTTTAATCCGCTCCAGCTCAACTAGTTTAAAGCAGGCCTTAAAAGAACATTTTCTGTTATTATTTAAAAGCTGTACATGCGGCACTACTTTCCATTATAGTCCAGTTCGACCTATTGTAGATTCCCTTGCCATTTATTTCTTAATTGTATTTGTGGTCTAAATCTACTGCACATGTTATAACGAGAGAATATTTGTCCAAGGCTGCTTTGACATTTTAAAACCAAAAGTATTTCCACGTGAAAGACAGAACAGGCAAGCCCACAAGCAATGACAGCAGAGAGAGTGGCCCAGATGTCCTCAGGAGGGAGTCACTGGTGGGAGTTATCACAGATGGAGATGAGCAGAGAGATGGAATCAAGTGTAGAAGTTATACCGGGAATGGTAGAATCAGGGAGGATGTGCTAACTGTAAAAGCTTGATTTCCCTGCCCTTCTACCCCTTCCATCCCAGAGTATAGGCATACAATCAAATCTGCAGTGCAAGTACTGTACTCGGTAAATGGTTAGCTTGTTAGAATCATCTTAGTTAGAGTTATTCTTAGTTTATTTAATAAAACTGGTGCCATTGTCTGCCGCTAAAGAAAAGCTTGATCCTGCGGTGACTTCGTCATTGTAGATTTACAAATCTAAAGGTCACGTGACAATAAAAAGCAGCTCCCTGAGGTAATTTGGCATTATTTTCCTTGCATGCTTTTTACTTGTTGCTGAGGCAGATGACATTAGGCTGGGCCATTTCTTGTTACTGAACAAAAGACGGTGTTCACTGGCTGCAGATCTGAAACAATTATAATCCCATGAACTGATGAAATAGCAACAGAGTAAGTGGTCTGTTTTCAATGAGTTTGCCTTTTGTGACACCCTCACTCTGGAAGTGATTCCTGTCCCCCTATAGAAGCAGGCTTATAAAGTACCCGAATGCATTTTTGCTCCATAATCATTGAAAGTATGCCCATAAACCCACTAAGATACACAGACCCAGGAATGCAGGGGGGTTGGGTGCATGGGGTGCATTCCCTTCACAAGAATAGTGTGGTCAGATATTGGGCCTCATTATAATGGAGCCAGCATGGTGATGAGAGCCCGCTACTAGTGTCACAGTGACCCTCAGGTGAGTGGGTCCAGGGGTTGGGCCGGTGGAAGGAGATTGCGGGTTGGGGCTGGGAGCGGCGATGATGTGGGGTCCTCCCCCACCCCCGGCTCCACGTTCAGGTAAGTTACTTACCTTCTTGGTTGGGCCTGGCAGGTGATCCCCAGGCCTGGTTTCCCCAAGTGCAGCTGGTGCCAGCTGCCTCACGGCAAGCCAATCTTGGAGAGGGGGCCTTAAACAGGCATTGGGCCCCTCATTTGCATTTGCAAAGTGCTTAACTCCTGTTTCGGGTGTGGATAAAGGACGCATATTTTTGTGCTTACCCAATATGATGGGCGGCGCACTTCCAGCCGGAAATGTGGACACACTTTCTACCCACCATATTGGGGCCTTAGTTTGAGCAGCTCCCAAAAAACAGGCACTGCATGGACCAACTTCTAGGCCACAAATGTTTAAATGAATACTGCACCTGCATAAATAATATTTTTTTTTAAATAGACTCTGCAATCTTAATAATAGCAACAAAAAGTAGATACTCTAGAAGGTAAAATGACTGATGGTCTGTCTTCTGGGTGCCTGTAAATTCACAAGACCCCAGCCACAGTTTAGATCCAAGCAGGTGCAAATAACAAGTTATTTGCAAAATTATTGCATAGCCTTAAGCTTCCATCTTGCACCATTTTTGTTAACAGATGAATGTAAAAGAGTCCATAGCAATATTTGAAGAAGAAGAAGGGACCTCAATTTTGACTCCTGAGCGGGAACACCTCAAAGCCTCAATAACATGCCACTTGTCGCCTTCCTGACCAAAATGGCCAGGCGGGTAGCGGGAGGCAGCTGCCCAGAAAGGGGGATGGTGGGGTGGAGGATCCTGGTTGGGGAGGAAATCTTGAAGCAGTTGAGGCCCTGCTTTTTTAAGGTTCCTTGTGGGCCAAGAGGAGCAGGACTCCAGGCCCCATAAGGAAACTTAACTAAATAACCTACCTTACTGGGCTTCTTATGGCCCTTGATCTGGCTCCCGTTGGTTTGGCCTGGCAAAGAAGCCATCACTGCTCCCCTGCTCAGGCCTCAGGTTAAAATGGCAGATCAGGCCCCAATGACATCATTGGAGCCCGATCTTATTTAAAGAGGGCCCCTCTAGCTTGGGGCAAGTGTCCTTGCCACCTGCAATTTAAAGTTGCAGTCGACCAGATTAGGGGGGTGGGGGAAGGAGTGGGTAAGTGCCTCACTAAATTTTAACTGCCCCATGCCAGGCAAGGGGAGTTAAAATCAAGGCCATGGAGTTCTCCTGGTGTCCTGGCCAACATTTCTCCTTCAACCAACACCACCAAAAACAAACTTTCTGGCCATCCATTCACTTGATGTTTGTGGGACCTTACTGTGTGCATATTGACTGCCATGTTTGCCTACATAACAGCGACTGCACTTCAAAAGTAAAGCTTAGGTTGCAAAGTGCTTTGGGATGTCCCGAGGACGTGATAAGTACAAATTCTTTCTGATACTGGTTTATACCTGGAAGTATCTACAGTAAACTCTTGTTTAAACGACACTTTATCATCCGGAATACTTCAATAACCGGCAAAATAGGTATATCTCAATACAAAACAACACCTCAGTAACCGGTAATCTTGCCGAATCCATCCATTTAACGGAACATTCTGTAGGTGAGTACCCAATTATACAGTACATTTCTTGATTTTTTATTTTTGTTTGTGTTAAAAATTGCCTTGGTAGGTATACCTCTCCGTTATCCAGAATTTTTCATCAACCGGCACCATCCTGGTCCTGTAGGTGCCGGATAAGAAAGAGTTTACTGTACTTTAGTTCTTTAGTTTAAACAACACATATTAATGTGCTGTTTAAATTCTTCAAAAACAATGGTAGTGAAACTTGAGGTTGGACACTGTTGGATGCTGCTATCGCATAACAATTGAGACCTTTCTAAGGTGAACCGTGATTAGTCTCCTTCAACTGTAAATGTTGTTATATTCTACTGAATTTCATCCTCAATAACTCGTATCTGACTTTGAAAATGACTAAAGTACATAGCAAGAATACACACGTTTCATTCACAATGTACTGATGCATATACCTGCACTGTACGATGGAAATTATGCATAAATGGAGCAGCCCAAAACGAATTGGATTTGCACTATCTTTGTGCTGTAGTTATCTGTAAACCAAAGTTCATTTAGTTAAATTAGACCTCTTTTAAAGACTGTTATGTAGTTCCATATTTTCTGTGCAACCCTTTTGTCTTGACTGCAGGGAATCATTTAAAATAATTAATGAAACATTAGTTATCACAAAAAATGAATTTCTCTGGGATGATGTTGCTTGATGAGATGCATATGACGAGTCGTCAGATAACCCAGGGAAGGGATAACTTTCTAAAACTACTACGCTATCTAGAAGAGACTGCCCGGAACACGACAACCATTTAAAAACGTAGGTCACATTTTAGATGTTTTTTGGCTAAGAAGCTGCAAACTGGCATCGACATAGAAACATAGAAGATAGGAGCAGGAGTAGGCCATTCGGCCCTTCGAGCCTGCCCCGCCATTCAATGAGATCATGGCTGATCATCCAAATTCAGTACCCTGTCCCTGCCTTCTCCCCATATCCCTTGATCCCTTTAGCCTCAAGAAATATATCCAATTCTTTCTTGAATATATTTAATGAACTGGCCTCCACCGCCCTCTGTGGCAGAGAATTCCACAGGTTCAACACTCTCTGGGTGAAGAAATTCCTCCTCATTTCAGTCCTAAATGGCTTACCCCTTATCCTTAGACTATGACCCCTGGTTCTGGACTCCCCGGCCATCAGAAACATCCTTCCTGCATCTAGTCTGTCCAGACCTGACAGAATTTTATAGGTTTCGATGAGATCCCCTCTCAATCTTCTAAACTCCAGTGAGTATAAGCCCAATCGACACAATCTCTCCTCATACGTCATTCCTGCCATCCCAGGTATCAGCCTGGTGAATCTTCGTTGCACTCCCTCCATGGCAAGAACGTCCTTCCTCAGGTAAGGTGACCAAAACTGCACACAATACTCAAGGTGCGGTCTCACCAAGGCCCTGTACAACTGTAGCAAGACATCCTTGTTCCTGTACTTGAACCCTCTTGCTACGAAGGCCAACATACCATTTGCCTTCTTAACTGCCTGCTGCACCTGCATGCTTACCTTCAGTGACTGGTGCACAATAACACCCAGGTCTCTTTGCACTTCCCCTTCTCCCAATCTATTGCCATTCAAATAATAATCTGCCTTCCTGTTTTTGCCACCAAAGTGGATAACCTCACATTTATCCACATTATAGTGCATTTGCCATGTTTCTGCCCAATCACCCAACCTGTCCAAATCGTACTGGAGTTTCACGACATCCTCCTCACAGCTTACCCTCCCACCCAGCTTTGTGTCGTCTGCAAATTTGGAGATATTACATCCAATTCCCTCGTCCAGATCATTAATATATATTGTGAACAGCTGGGGTCCTAGGACCGATCCTTGCGGTACCCCACTAGTCACTGCCTGCCACTCAGAAAACGACCCATTTATTCCAACTCTTTGCTTTCTGTCCACCAACCAGTTCTCTATCCAAGTCAATACCTTGCCCCCAATCCTATGTGCCTTAATTTTGCACGCTAATCTCTTATGTGGGACCTTATCGAAAGCCTTCTGAAAGTCCAAATACACCACATCCACTGGTTCTCCTTTATCTATTTTACCAGTTACATCCTCAAAAAATTCCAGTAGATTAGTCAAGCATGATTTACCTTTTGTAAATCCATGTTGACTTTGTCCGATCCTGTCACTGCTTTCCAAGTGCTCTGCCATTGCATCTTTTATAATGGACTCTAGCACTTTCCCCACTACCGATGTCAGGCTTACCGGTCTATAATGCCCTGCTTTTTCTCTACCACCTTTTTTGAATAGTGGGGTAACATTAGCTACCCTCCAATCCATGGGTACTGTTCCAGAGTCTATCAAATTTTGGAAGATGACTAGCAATGCATCTACTATCTCTAGGGCCACTTCCTTAAGTACCCTGGGATGTAGATTATCAGGCAGAAATGCTCGGGGCCTGAAATTTCTTTTGAAACAAAAAATTGGACTGCTTGATTTTCTGCATAATTTACAACATTCTAATGAAACGACAGGATTGCACAGCTTTGTAATGTATAATTTCTGTGAATGCAATTTTGGTGACAGGCCACTAATTATGGGGGAAAAAATGCATTTTTGCCTTTTTTGGTTAAAGGAAGCATTTCAGCCCCTTAGTAGAGCATAACCAATTGGACTTTATTCCACAAAAACTGTGTTCAGGGCTGGGACTGCTGACCTCTTTGACTAGAGGCCTGAACAGAACATTGGTTTAAAAAAAGAAATCTTCAGGTTCTAGACCACATCTATTTGATCCACCAAACACCCATATCCAGTTCCTGACACCTGTTTCACCAGTGTAATAAGGATAAGTTTCCCACTTAGCTGTTAACAGCCATCAGCTGCTTTACATAGATCATTAAGACATTTGTCATCGGATCATGATGTACATAGTATTATGCTACCCTGTATTTGTTCCCTAATTCTGTTGGCCTCGCTGACATAACTTAAAATCAGTCACTGCCTGATGCTGGGGATTGCTTTTCAGAAATGTGAATTGAAGTCACATGGCTGGGTCATGTAAGCGGACCCTGCTCCCCACCACCACTCAGCATTTCAGGCAGTACATGAATCAACAACAGAAGATTAACTTCAGAAATCTAGTAGCAATTGTGAAAGGCAGTTTGAGTTCATCAGTATATCTCAGTTTTATAAATTCAGCTCGGCTCAGTCTCCAAATGAAAAATTTCCAGGAAGCTGTTTAATATTGGAAAAAAATATCAATATTGGAAAAAAAAATACTAACGGTACAACTTTAATTTACTCTACCTCGCTACATCTCTCCCCACCTTCAAAAGCTTCCTCAAAACCTACCCCATTGCTTTTGGCCACCTCTGATAACCTGTGTCCCACTTCCTGCCCACTGCTCACTGCTCCTCCTATAAAGCATCTTGGGCACTTTAGTACATGAAAGGTACTGTAAATGTAAGCTGCTATGTGGAATTTCCCCACCTTTGTATGCAGTGCACTGATCTATATTAGTTGTTGCTGTGGTGCCATGTGTTAATGAACTGAGCATTATATGTTTCAGATGAATAAACGTGTTTTAGATCCTTTCACTTTATGGAGACTTTCAGTTCTTGTAATGCCCAACTACTCGGGAAGTGATAATAACTTGGTCTCATAAATATAGTTATGGGTAACTAGCTTGAGGCTATGTTGGTAAGTTTGAAAGTGGAACCAGCTGCCTTCACATAAGCTTAAAATAACTTTTAAAAATTAGGGTGGAGAGAAGAGAAAGTAAAAATGCCCAAAACGGGAAGGAAAAACTGCAATTCATAGTATGTAATACTCTTTTAAAATTATATCTCCAAAGTATTAAGATAAAGCTGTTAATTAAACAGAAATGTGTGGGTAAAAAAAGAGCAAATTACTGCAGATGCTGGAAATCTGAAACAAAAATTGGAAACGCTTGTGATACTCAGCAAGTCAGGCATCGTCCGTTGAGAAAACACAAAACAGCTGATGTTTCAGGTATAATACCTTTCATAACTTTGGGAAGCCCCCAATTTAAATGTTACCAGGGCTTTAATGAGCCTTGTGCACAGTTTCTGTGCAAGTTCCCCATGCCCTTCACGCTGGGCAGCCGTACTGAGGTGTGTTGGGCACCTTGGACACATTGCAAAGTTCAGGTCTCCATGGCCGATAACACAGAGACTGGGGGCCTGATGCACTTCAATAGATTTGGTCCCCCTCATCATTCTATTTCATCCACCCCCAGTGTAAAGCAATGCACTATAGTATCTGAAGGGAAATGACTATCTCAAGAAGAGAAATAAAATTGCTGGCTTTTCAAAACCTTATTCTCAGTATATAATTCAAAACAACATTTTCCTTTGATGATCCTTAGTTGTCACTGTAACTGCTAAATATGCCACTTAATTAGAAATGAATATTTTCAACAATTGAAGGACCATCTATATCATTAAAAGTTTACTTTGGAGTCAGTTGACTACATGTGAGAAGGTAAGTAATGGCCACAAGGCATTGTAGGTACAAAAATGGCTGTAACGTATGATTCTGGCGATGTAAAAATATAGAAAGATGTGAACATTCTGACCTCAATATGCAAGATGCACATTTTCCAAAGATGTAGAGGGGCTCTGTATCTTCTACATACATTGCAGTTTAAATAAATTATTTAGATATGCATGGAACAAGTCAGAAAAACACACGAAGCCTGGCGTTGCCTGATTGAATCTTCTGTATTTATGAGCACAAACCATATAAAACAGTTTTAATGAGGGAGGAGACAGGAAGAGCACCACTGTCACATTCATACTGCAGTGCAGAAAAATGTGCTTTTCTTATAGTTATGACATGAATATTATTTTCATTATTAAATATTTCTGATGGAAATCGCTAACATAACTTTGTATGAGGGAAAGTTCAAACTTTTTGTTAATGGCGTTTACTCTGCTTTCACTGCTTGCTGGTTTGGTGGTAATATTTCCTGAAATTTTAACTTTGTCACTTCTATTTTTTTTTTGTTCAAATTGACCCACTGCTAATTTCCAACATTTCCCGACACCGCTTTCAAACTCATTCCCACGATTGTCAAGGGAGAATTCCTCAGAAACGGCTTGATCGAGCATGATATGTTATCTTTGATATCTGAAGTACAGGCTGTTTCAGCTGTTCACTTCCCCCCCCCCCCTTGAAATTCTATTCCCTGGTGATTTGATGAAAATGATATGTTCAACCTATGACTTCTGAATCCTGAAATAGAACAGAATTATGTGATTCTGTAATCATTTCTGTTCCTCATTTTTATGCTGAATAAAGGGGATATTTTATTTCTGTTTGGAGGCCAGATGACAGAATGATTATTGTTCAGGCTCAGAACAGCTTGAGCACTTAGCAAGAATGACTGTAGTTAACCAGTACAAGTCGATCATGTATTCAATGCTGCTGGTGTGTCTGTGTTTTTGTGAGTCCTACTTTTTTTAAGTGTTCGCTTGGCTGAGTTGGAGGCACTCACACCTCTGAGTTAGAGAGTTCAAGCCCCAGTCCCGTTCTTCAGCAGGTAATCTCGGTTGACACTTAAGTGCATCACTGAGGGAGTGCTGCATTGTCAGCTGCCATGCTTTTAATGAGACATTACACTGAAGCCCCATCTGACTGTTCTGCTAGTTATAATAATAATAATAATAATAAACTTTATTGTCATTGTTAGTGCACAAGTGCAGTACAATGAAATGTAGGCTTGCGGCTCCCGAGAGTGTACATTTAGATTAAGACATTTAGACATTCAACATACATTTGGCTTGTAATACATTAACATAAACATAACCATAATAAAGTGCATTGGCAGATGCGCAGGCTTTAGAGTTTATTTGTGGAGTTCAGTAGGATGACAGCCCTGGGAAAGAAGCTGTTCCTAAATCTGGTCGTTCGGGTGCGAATGCATCTGTAGCGCCTCCCAGATGGCAGGAGGGCGAACAGACTGTGGCTGGGGTGGGTAGGGTCTTTGATGATGAACCGTGACCTCCGTAAACAGCGTTAAAGATCCCATGACACTCTTTGAATAACAGTAACGTGTTCTCCTGAGGTTATAGCCAACATTTTCCCCTCGTGTTTAACAGTGAATACACCTCAAAAGAAATTAATTTTATCTGAAGCGCTTTGGATTATCCTGAGAGAAGTGATGAGGTGCTAAGTAAATGCTCTCTCTTTCTCTCTCAATTGCCCTTGCTCTTTTTGCAACTGAGTCTTCCCACGTCACATACCTTTCCTAGTTGAGATAGTGAGCAGTGACATGCATCCAGGCCTTTACCAAATACTGTTCTGAAACCAACCAGTAGAAAATCGCCTTCAATTGCACTTCTTTCTCATTTTCCTAAAGCTCTATTAAATATTTTCCCATAACAATCCAGTTATGGAGGCAACTCCATGGTGTGGGACTCACAAGCATGAACCCAGATCTCACCATCATGCTACCATATTCATCGCCAGTTTCACCTCAATGATGCTGGTTTTAAAGTATTCATTACTCTACTTCCGAGTACTAGTGTCAGGTTTTTAAACATGTGTGTACATTATACTGTATCCCTAACTGGTGGAATTCACTATTTTTGTAGAATTTCAGGGATCTGTCCAAGCTCACGGGCTCTCCAGGCCTATTCTGTTCATGCAAAAGCTCCCACTGTAACTCCAAATTCTGAAAGGGATAGGGTGCAATTACAATGGAGTGAGAGGATTGGCTGGTTCTACAAGCTGCACAGTGGCTTACTTCCCGACCAATGGTCTTGAGTTTGAGCCCAAAACCACCTGTCCCAGCTGGGAACAAATGTCTCAGTTCTTCACCGGGGTTCTGGATAAGGCCAGCAAGGTACATGAGGGTAAATTCACTGATCTCATGTTCTCAGTGGGAAACCATGCCCAAGGGGAGTGCGGATCAGAGATAGGGCTCTATCACTGCAACACCACTTCTCCGCCGCCGCCTCCCGCCCCCATTCCCTTTGGGTGGAGCTCTGCTTTGGGAGCATGGGATTGGTGAATTTACCATATAATTTGCTCTTTGACTGTAAACATACATTTACTTGGCATAGAATCATAGAAAGTTACAGCACGGAAGGAGGCGATTTTGGCCCATTGTGTCCGCGCCGGCCAACAAAGAGCTATCCAGCCTAATCCCACTTCCCAGCTCTTGGTCCGTAGCCCTGCAGGTTACAGCATCCCAAATGCACATCCAAGTACTTTTTAAATGTGGTTAGGGTTCCTGCCTCCACCACCCTTTCAGGCAGTGAGTTCCAGACCCCCACAACCCTCTGGGTGAAGACATTTCCCCTCAAATCCTCTCTAAACCTTCCACCAATTATTTTAAATCTGTGCCCCCTGGTTTTGACCCCTCTGCTAAGGGAAATAGGTCCTTTCTATCCACTTTATCTAGGCTCCTCATAATTTTATACACCTCAATAAGGTCTCCCCTCAACCTCCTCTGTTCCAAGGAAAGCAAACCCAGCCTATCCAGTCTTTCCTCATAGCTAAGATTCTCTACTCCCGGCAACATCCTTGTAAATCTCCTCTGTACCCTCTCTAGTGCAACCACATCTTCCCTGTAATGTGGTGACCAGAACTGCATGCAGTACTCTAGCTGAGGTCTAACTAGTGTTTTATACAGTTGAAACATAACACCCCTGCTGTTGTATTGTATGCTACAGCTAATAAAGGCAAGCATTCTGTATGCCTTCTCAACCACCTTATCTACCTGGCCTGCTACCTTCAGGGATCTGTGGACATGCACTCCAAGGTCCCTTTGTTCCTCTACACTACTCAATGTCCTACCATTTAATGTGTATTCCCTTTCCTTGTTAGCCCTCCCCAAATGCATTACCTCACACTTCTCCAGATTGAATTCCATTTGCTACTGTTCTGCCCACCTGACCAATTTATTGATATCTTCCTGCAGTCTACAGCTTCCTTCTTCAGTATCAATCACACAGCCGATTTTAGTATCATCTGCAAACTTCTTAATCATACCCCCTATATTCAAGTCTAGATCATTGATATATACCACAAAAAGCAAGGGACCTAGTACAGAGCCCTGCAGAACCCCACTGGAAACAGCCTTCCAGTCACAAAAGCACCCATCAATCATTACCCTCTGCTTCCTGCCTCCAAGCCAGTTTTGAATCCAACTTGACACTTTGCCCTGGATCCCATGGGCTTTTAACTTCATGACCAGTCTGCCATGTTGAACCTTATCAAAAGCTTTGCTAAAGTCCATATACACTACATCAAACGCACTACCCTCATCTACCCTCTTTGTTACCTCCTCAAAAAATTCAATCAAGTTTGTCAGACACGACCTTCCCTTAACAAATCCGTGCTGACTATCCTTGATTAATCCGTGTCTTTCTAAATGAAGATTTATCCTGTCCTTCAGAATTCTTTCCAATAATTTTCCCACCACCGAGGTTAGGCTGACTGGCCTGTAATTACTCAGTCTATCCTTTTCTCCCGTAAGTTTCAGGGGCGGCGGGTACCCGCCCCGCACTGGGACCTGCCAAAACCAGGTGGGAAGGGATTGGTGCCAATTAACTGCCTGTTAACAGGTAGCTAACAGGCAGTTTTTAGCCTAATCCCTATTTTGAGGGGTTTCGTGTGGGTTTCCCGACGGCTCCAAACCACGCCAGGTTAGAGCAGGCGGGTCGTCGGGTTGAAGGAGTTGGAGGGGTCGCGATGTTGGCGCTCAGGTGAGTGATGGGTGCATGAGTGTAAAGGTAAGTGTGTTTGGTGTGTCTAAAGTGTGTAAAGAACTTTTACTTACCTGTACTTACCTTCACAGCCTTTCTTCCTGTAGCCGTCAGGTGCGCATCACTCAGCCGGAACTGAAAGCTGAACGGCTGCGATCTGTGAAAAGTGACAGCCTTCAGCTTTGAGTGCCGGTAAGAGTTCTAACTGAGTCTGTGCAGAATGACTCATGTCAGAACTCAGACTGTCAGTGTTTGACAGCTTCAAACAGCTGTAAAACACTGATATTTCATCTGTCAAGAACTCTTGACAGATGAAATTTCAGTCTGTGACGTCACCTGTTGCCGGCCGGGTGGCCCTTAATTGGCCTGCTGAGCCCGCTGGGCGGGCTCAACAAGGTCAATCAAGGGAAAATTGCGCGGATTGGCCGGACGTCGAAGTAGGCGGGTCAAAAACCCGAAAGGGGAAGTCCCGCCTTCTTCCCGACAGGTTCGGGAAAATCTACCCCAAAGTATTCATTAAGAACCCTACCGACGTCTCCCGCCTCCACACACACATTACCCTCATGATCTCTAATTGGCCCTACCCTTTCTTTAGTTATCCTCTTACTCTTAATATATTTATAAAACATCTTTGGGTTTTCCTTGATTTTACTTGCCAAGAATTTTTCATGCTCTCTCTTTGCTTTCCTAATATCCTTTTTTAATTGCACCCCTGCACTTTCTGTACTCCGCTAAAGATTCTGCAGTATTTAGCCCTCGGTATCTGTCATACGCCTCCCTTTTTTTCTTTATCCTACCCTGTATATCCCTAGACATCCAGGGGGCTCTAGGTTTGTTAGTCCCACCTTTTTTCTTTAAGGGCACATATTTGGTCTGAACCCTCCGGATCTCCAACTTGAATGCCTCCCACTGCTCTGACACTGATTTACCTTCAAGTAGCTGTTTCCAGTCCACTATGGCTAAATCCCCTCTGAGCTTAGCAAAATTTGCTTTTCCCCAATTTAGAATTTTTATTCCTAGTCTATCCTTGCCCTTTTCCATAACTACCTTAAATCTAACAGAATTATGGTCACTAGCACCAAAATGCTCTCCCACTGATACGCCTTCCACCTGCCCAGCTTCATTCCCTAAAACTAAGTCCAGAACCGCCCCCTCCCTTGTTGGGCTTGCTACATACTGGCTAAAAAAGTTCTCTGGGATGCATTTTAGGAATTCCGCACCCTCCATACCCTTCACGCTAATTTTATCCCAGTTAATATTGGGGTAGTTGAAATCCCCTACTATTACTGCCCTATAGTTTTTGCACTTCTCAGAAATTTGTCTACATATTTGCTCTTCTATCTCCCTCTCACTGTTTGGGGGTACACTCCCAGCAGTGTGATCGCCCCTTTTTTGTTTTTCAATTCGACCCATATGGCCTCGTTTGATGATCCCTCCAACATATCATCCCTCCTCACAGCTGTAATAGTTTCTTTAATCAATACCACGACCACTCCCCCCACCCCGTCCCTTTTTACCTCCCTCTCTATCCCGTCTGAAAATCCTGTAACCAGGAATGTTGAGCTGTTGTGAAGAAATTAGTACTGGAGACAGTGAATTCCGTGCTGCAGATTGTTGCTGACTAAAGGTGCAGCAGCTTCTGTGAGGAAAAAATAAAAAAATGAGGACTTCAACTGTCAGGAGCTTATGGCAAGTGCTATACACATGACTGTATGCGGTTCAATTAAGAACCGATTTTAAATGCTGTAGGTTATTAAATAAAGTGAAATGGTGTAAAGCAATGTGTAGATTTATATTGACGTGACATTCTAAGCCAGAAGAACCCATGGGATATTTTTCATAAGCTGTTGATGTGCGTGCTCCATTTTATCCTGATGTGACAACCAGTACAGTGACTATTAGACTTTGCAGAAACCGAATGCATTCTGCTGTTTAAATATTTACTAATGAACATCCTCTTGGAGAAACCCACCACACAAGTGGAAGGATCCTCTAAAAGTAGCAGAGAAGGATATTGATGTTTGATTTGTACAAAGAAGTCTGATATGCTGACCATTCCAAAATACTTTACAGTGAAATCTATTTATTCTTCTTGTCACAGTTTAACAGTGGCACTACAGTCCTAACATGGTTGTCATCTTTTGTAGCTTATGTAGAAAACGCCTTGTTCCAGTGGCACTTAGACTCCATCCCTGTCCTCGCCCTCTTTTATATATTGATATTTGCAGGAGTGCTATTTCCTTAGATGGATAATTGTCATCCTCCTTTGCAGTGAACAGAGCATCTGCCAAGCACGGGCCTCGGTTATGGTCTATGATGATTCAAGCAAAAAGTGGGTCCCGGCCAAACCTGGACAACAAGGATTCAGCAGAGTCAACATCTATCACAACACCTCCAATAACACCTTCAGAGTCGTTGGAATGAAACTACAGGACCAGCAAGTAAGTAGAAAGAATTAACTTAGCCTTGACAACCATATTTTAGGTGTGGTAAGGATTGAAGTTCAAATGAGTTAAGATGTAACAATCATGATTGTGTTCTTAGAATATTTAGGAACACAGTGTAGATCCTTCTTTCCAATAGACCATTGACAACCTGCAGTGTCATGGATTCTACCCAATTTATTCAGGTTCCCAAGGGCGATGGATAGGTGAAACTCTATATTGTGTGTCCCTTATCACTGAAGGTAATTGGACAAAGACTCCAGGATATCAGTATAGCATTACAAGGTACATTATTCAGCCCTGATCAGTTACAGTGCACAGGTATTTGTGGTCCAATCAAGACTCTGCCCATAATATTGCATAGATTATTTAACCTTCTCTGTCTATGCTTGTCCTTCCAACCTTCAGAATCATAGAAGTTTACAGCATAGAAAGAGGCCACTCAGTTTTTGCTAGCAGTGTTGTCCAATAAAAATCGCTGATTAGCCACAGGTGTGGCTGCAGTGACACCGTTTTAGCCACTTTCACTAATTTTAGTAGAAAATGCCTTCAACTCATTTCACCACCATTCAGTGTGATACTTTGCAATCTTTTTTAGCAAAGTTAGCTTTTCTGGCGTGAATTTATCAGACACAGCACATTCTTAGTGCAGCTTCTAGGTTTTTTTTATTCAGCAGTTGCGAGCGGTTCTTTGACTTCATCAGAGTGATTGCTGAGAACGTTGACTCACACGACAAGACGTGTCGGACCTGCCCCTGCTCTCCAGCCAGAATGTGGTTGGATGCTGCTGGCCCTTTGCCATGATGTGCCCTTTTGCAGCTGCTCATTATTGGTTAGGTTTGCTTTCTTCTGTTGTCCTGGAGCAGTTATTAATCACAGTGACAGCTCCCCTCTCTACTCCACTTTCCACTGGAAAGGATAATCGAGCGGGGTGTATAACGGGCGGCCGATCTCACCCCTTGTACAGCCCCGCTGAAGTTGAAAGTTCCAACATGTGTTGCTGGTCTTTCCATGGTGCTGAAATCCAGCATTTTCACCCGTGTTGCACACCATTTTAGCAGATAACCAATTCGCAGTAACCTGGAAAGTAAAGCACGCACAACAATCAAAGAATACTCGCACACTGATTTTCATCTTACCATTTTATAATCAAACGCACAAAAAGGTTAAAGTACACATGCATACTGTGAGTATGAGTATTGAGATCACAGGCCCCCAACAACTGTGTCAGTTACTCATTATTCATTTATTAATCAAAAATGCAATTAGCCACCTCTAGACTCCCACTTAGCAACATGTGGCTTAGTGGCTAACGTACTGGACAACACTCTACTAAAGCCATCCAAAACTAATCCTACCGCCCGCTTCTCTCCCCATTTAATTCCATTCGTAACCAGATATTCATCCTGTTCCTTTCTAGATTAAAACAGCATTAATTACTTTTATTGGGATTTATTCCACATACTCTACGTTATGAGAAGAAAATTCTTCTCGTGTCCCTTTTCAATCTTCTTTCCTCTGCTGAAAACAAGCCGAATTCTGCGAGCGAGGCTTGCTTCATTGCTCAGTGTTTTAAACCCTGGAATTATCCTTTACCCTCTTCTCTGAACTGAATCCAATATATCATGGTCCTTTTGATAGGGTACACAAAATGGCACATAGCATTCCTAATGTAGCCTTATCAATATATGATGTATATTTGAGATGCAAAATAGTATTTGGTCCCTTACTGCATAAAGATAAATGGTGCGATTCAAAGTTATACCTGGGCAGTACTTGCGCTGAACAAGCTGGTATGAAATGCACATCTAGAATGGTGAGTTGTGTGTATGATCCTGAGGGAAACCCAGAGCATCAACAAATGATTCTCATCCAAATGAACCTGTACCTTACCACAGGCCAACACACCTAATCCCACTGCAGGTACTTGTTCAATATTGTAAAGATTTTAAAGTATTTAGGAAAATAATTAATTTTATTTACTGGAGAGCAGACAAGGTTTGTGGACATATATTTTGAAGATTATAATCTTCCATTTAAGGTCCTCCCAAATGTCTGAAAGTGTCTGGCTAATAATTTGGTGAATAATTTTGGACAGCTATTATCTTCATGAAAATGTGTTTGGCTCTGAATTTACTTACAATTTTTGACAAGATTCTGGCATAAGATCAGCATTGATGGGCCAAATGGCCGCCTTCCGTGCTCTAACCATTCTATGGGAGTGGGCCTTTGGCGTAGCGGTAGCATCCCCACCGCTGGGCCAGAAGGCGTAGGGTTTCGAACCCCACTCCAGACAGTCCCGGCAAGTGGAGTCGGAGCTCCGGCTCTAAATTCTGGGTTGACATCCAGCGGGATACTTGTGGGTGTGGGTGGCCCCCCCCCTCGTATGGGTTGTGGGAGCCCGTAAAACCCTCCCGCCATAGGACTAACCACCCTAATGGCTGGTACGAAGATGGTTACGGTCACGGAAGGAGCGTTAATCGCGGCCAGAAATCCTTCCACCACTTCATACAGTTCTCCAAAGGGAACAGTGTGAAGACACGTACGACGACGACCATTCTATGATTCTATACCGGAATAGAGTCCCGGATCTGAGCCTTTCTGTGTAATGTGATCGCTGATGCTGCTAGGAGCTCATTATCATATATTAAAATGAGCAGTAACGATGTTGGAATCACAAAAATCCCATGACATGCACTCCCACTGCACCAAGGATAACACAGAATGAAGTAGAAGAGGTATACTTGTCAGTATCATTTGCTACAGGCCAAAGTGCTTTACTTTGGAGGTTGAATACACTTTCAGGAGAGATCTCTGGAGATGAGGAAGAGCTTTTGAAGTGTTTCTTTTTTGCTTTGCATTGATTGACTTGCATCTAACAGCCTGAGGGCCTAGGACACTACTGGGATTTTTTTTTTACCTCACCCACAGCAAGTCGTTCTGAGTACTAGGTATGAGATTCCAATGGCCAGTCCCTTGTATGTAATAACTAGCTGGAGTACCCGGCGTTGCCAAGGAAACTGAAGAACCTCTGCCATGTTTATAAAACTGTTTATAAAACTGTTGGGATTGAAGAACTCTTCCTAAGCACCCAGGAGGTGGTTCTTTAACTTCGTTTTTTGTTAATGGGGATCGCCAGTAGCCATATACTCCAGGTTTTACAGTTTTGGGTATGTCTCGCCTGGTCAACAGCTTGCCGTGCCTGAGTCTGGTCAGGAGTCTCTGACTCCCCCCTCCCTCTCCCTCCCCCTCCCTCCCTCACCCTCTCTCCCTCCCTCCCTTCACTCTCTCCCTCCACCCCTCTCTCCCTCCCTCTCACTCCCTCGCCTTCACTCTCTCCCTCCCTCTCTCCCCCTCCCCCTCTCTCCCCCTCCCCCTCTCTCTCACTCCCTCCCCCCTTCACTTTCTCCCTCCCTCCCCGTCGCTCCCTCCCCGCGCTCCTTCCCTCCCTCCCTCTCCCACCCCCTCACTCTTTCCCTCCCTCCCCCTCTCTCAATTCAATTCAATTCAATTCAGATCGCTTTATTGGCATGACAAGGTACATCTTATGTTGCCAAAGCATCGAAAAACATTCATGGTTGAACACAAAAATACAGATCTATCCATACAGTGTATAAACAGATATATCCCTGAGTGTATAAATATACATTCATATAATTTGTATATACTCTTTTCTTATATTTAGTGGTTGTCCCTCTGTTTATGGCAAGCTGTAACATAGTGTGCCGCTAAGGTTACACAATTTCTCTCTCTCTCCCCTCTCTCTCCCTCCCCCTCTCTCTCCCTGCCCCTCTCTCCCCCCCTCTCCCCCTCCCTCCCCACTCTCACTCCCTCCCCACTCTCTCTCCCTCCCCCACTCTCTCTCCCTCCCTCTGTCTCCCTCCCCTCTCT